>NW_004524675.1:59116-63131 GCF_000260255.1 Octodon degus | reverse complement strand
TGTATGCCAGGCCTGAGCTGAGCTTTGAGGGGACAAGGTGGAGTAGGGGGGAGAGGCAGCTACCCCATATACTCATTGGGTCTGGGCTAGGACTGGGTCTGGGTGTTCCCGGAATGTGGCAGTAATTCCTACTGGGTGAGCGGGGGTGGGGAGGTTCTGTGGAGTGGAGGGTGCGTCCCAAGGGGGTGGAAGATGGTCTCACCCATGCTGTGCCTTGGCTGGGGCCCAGATTCGGTCCCGCCTGCGTAGGGTAGCCGCAAGCTCTCCCACACACTCACCGGACCTGGGCTAGGACTGGGTCTGGGTGTTCCCTGAACATGACAGAAATTCCTACTCTGCGGGTGGGGTGGGGGAGGTGCTTTGGAGTGGTGGGGCATGTCCCAAGGGGGTGGAATAGGGTCTCACCCACGCTGCGCCTGGGCTGGGACTAGTAGTAGGTCCCACCGGTGCAGGGTAGCTGGAAGCTTTCCAACACTATGAGTCTTATCTGTTTTGAGACCCTATAGACCTTCTACTAAATGCATTTAAAAAAATTCTTTCTAACAAACCATGTACTCTCAAACAAATAACTCCAACTTGTATAATATGCTAACAAAGATTTAAAGACCATCCAATTTGTACTTTGCAAATAGTACAAATCAACAGACAGGGAGTTCTGCTGCCTTTGTGTTGCACACTGTTATGTCCAGCACATAGAAGAGCACCCAGCATGTAGGAGGTATTTGCTATACAGAATAAACAAGTACATGAGTAATTAAAATACTAGGAGCTTATAAATGAGCATGGATACCTTTGCAGAAAATAGGATGAGGGACTGGGAAGATGGCTCAGTGGAATAAGCGCTTCCCTGGCAAGTGCAAGGGTCTGAGTTCAATCCCCGGTTCTGAAAAAAAAAAAAAATAGGATGAATGATAAAAAATATTTGTTGGATAAAACTTTGGAAACCTGAAAGAAATTCTTACAGCAAGTGTTTATCTATACTCAGCATGGAGGAAAACCAAAGAGAAGTGGGTTTGAGAAAACATAGGAGAACCTTTCAAGGCTGAGTCGGTACAGTCTAGTACCATGGAAAAGCTAAGAAACTTTGTATGAAACAGAAATACTGGAGTACAATTCATCACTAAAAATTCCTTTTACAATTTGGAGTGAGGGAGGCCTTTCTGCTCTTTCAGCCATATTCTTGAGAAATCAAGCCTTGCTAAGCAGTTCCCTCATACACTGTTGGAGCTCTCACACAGGTAGAAGCTACAGAAGATTCTAAAGTTGATGACACAAAGATATTCACATAGACCTAAGAAGAAAAAATCAGAGAGAAGAGGAGAGGAATGGAGACAAAAAATAAGCATCCATAGGTCACCAGCCCAGTAAAAGTAGTTGCTATGAGTTTACAAACTAGAAATTGTACCTATCGATGTATGAACACAAATGTAATCCTTTCAAAAACGTAGCTTGTATATTTGTTTTTGATAAAAATTAGATAGCATTTTTCCCTCAGAGCTGTTTTGAGAAATGAACTTTTATCCCACATGCCTTGCAATGTGCAGTAGATAAGTTGTGTGAAGATTGTATATATTTATTTTATTTAAATTTTTAAATTGTTTATTTATTTGGTACAGGGTCTCGCTATGCAGCTCCAACTCATACTGATCTGCCTGTCTCACCCTGCCCAGCACTGGGATCCACCATGACTGGTTTAGGTGGCCAGCATGGTATGTGGTACCAGGGAGTGAACCTTGGTCCTTGCCCTTGCCAGGCAGGTGCTTAGACTACCAACCTATCTCCCCAGCCCAGGGGTTAACTTTTCATGTCATTTTAAAATTATACAATCTTGGGACTGGGGAGATAGTGCAGCTGTCTAAGTGCCTGCCTGGCAAGGGAAAGGACCCAGCCTTGATCCATGGTGTCACATGCCATGCTGGCCCACTTCGAGCCATGAGAACTGGGCATGCCATTGCACACTGTAATCCCAGTGCTAGGGAGACTGAGGCAGAAAGATCAATATGAGTAGGAGCTGTGTAGCAAGACCCTGTATCAAATGAATAAATAAATGATTTTTAAAAAATTTTTTAAAGGTAGCCTTATATAAGAACACAAAAAAAGAGTGTCAGAGGTAATTAACTTGAAATACAAAAAAGTTTTGCAATTTTGGGAACAAAGCATGCTTCTGAAATAGGAGGCTATCAAAATCTCATTTTCACATCTCCAGTGCTATTTAATGTCTGCCTTGTTGACACTTTCATTTAGTTAAGATTTCTGACTTTTTATTAGTTAATATTATATTTGGTTAATTTCTTCATTAAAATTTTCAAAATATGTTTATTCTGCATCTTCAATGTGTAAGCATTTATTCATCATTTTAAAGACAAGAGTAAATGAGAGAAACATAGCTCCATCTTTTACAAAACAGAATTTCTAATATAAGCGTATAAAATTCTTGTTCCATCCAACTTGCCATCTACCCAGAGCCACAAAGAATGTAAGTGAACAAAAAATTAAATTATGTTTTATTCAAACCAATTTCCACTATGAGGTTAACTAATAAATGTAGTAAACACTAATCAAAGACAATTTATTAAAGTGAAATAAAAATGATTACCAGGCAATTACTTCTCTGAACATTTGTCTATCCTACTATACATGTAATAAAATAAGCAAATTTACATAAAATTATTTATTTCATCATTTGCAAAAGTGAAACATGACTTTAAATTTATTAATGGAAAATTTAATAAGTAAAGCCAAGGTTAGTGATTTAATAATGTGCAGTAGTCAACTATCATTTCCAACAACATGAGTTAATTTAAGCCAATAAAGACAAGCTATGGAAAGTGGAAAGCTAATGAATAGAGCTACTCTATCTCACCTGCGAAAAGATTGGATCTTATATTAATTATATTTCCAAAAGACTTCATAGGATTTATTTTCACAGGATATCTTAATTTTTCTTGTACAAAATCCTACATTTATCCAAATATAAAAATCTACATTTATTCAAACACAAAAAGCTGAAAGATGCTGCCTGTTCTTGGATAGGCAAAAACAATATTGTCACAATGACTATATTATCAAAATAATACATAGATTTAATGCAATTTGAATCAAAATACCAATAGCACTCTTTGCAGAACTAAAAAGAAAAAGAACCCTCAAATTTATGTCGAACCAGAAAAAACCCAAATAGCAAAAATAGTCATGAATAACAAGATCAAAGTGGGAGGCATCATACTCCTGCATTTTAAGTTATATTACAAAGTTATAATGATACAAACATCATAGCAATATCGCAAAAGAAACATGTTGATTAGTGAACTAGAACTGAGTGTGTAGAAACAACCCAGAGACACTCAGACATCTGTTCTTCAAAAAAGAGGATAAAAATATATGCTGATAGATTCCTCACTATCTCTCTTTTAAAAGTATTGTAGTATTTTTTGTTATACAGGTTTGGTTTTGTTTTCTGAGACAGGGTCTCACTGTGCAGTTTAAACTGGCCTTGAGCTCACTTCATAGCCCAGGTTGGTCTCAGACTCACTGTGATCCTCCTCCTTCAGCCTCATGAGTACTCGGATTACAAGTGTGCACCACCATGTCCAGTGTATACAGGTCTTTAACTGAGGCTATACCTAGATACTTAATTTTTGAAACTAGTCTGATTAAGATTGTTTTCTTAATTTCTTTATTGATGGGGTCATCCTTGGTGTACAGAGTATCTATTAAATGTGAGTACTTGCTGAATTTATTTATTAGTTCTAAGACTCACTTGGTGGCACTTTTGGGTCTTCTGTATAAAGAATAATGTCATCTGTGAAAAAGAATACTTCAGCTTTTTTCTTTGCTATTCAAATCACTTTTATTTCTTTAGCTTTCTTGATTGCTCTAGGTATAATTTCAAGTACTGAAATTGAGAGTGGATATCCTTATTTCTAATTTTAGGGTAAATGCTTTCAGTTTTTCTCCATTTAGTATGATGTGGGCAGTAGGTTTATTTTAAATGACCATTGTCAGTTTAAGATAA
>NW_004524675.1:54695-59016 GCF_000260255.1 Octodon degus | reverse complement strand
AGGAGAGGAGAGGAGAGGAGAGGAGAGGAGAGGAGAGGAGAGAAAATGATGCTTCAATTTTTGAGTACTTGTCCTTCTTACCCTCAAACCTCTTTGACAATATTCATACTATTGGTGGTTTTATTTTACAACTTTTTGAGTAGATGACAGTAACATTTAATTATTTGTTATCTTAACAGTAAATGACTCTTAAATTTTTAGAAAATGTGAAATTATACCTTTCCCAGAATAACATTTTTCTCAAAATAGCACAGGTTTTAGCTTTAAAGAAGTAGGCAGTCTAAAATTCATTTAAGTAAGATAAACTATAGTGAAAACTATAACTATACACTGTAAATAATTAATTAAATATAATGCTTTTTAATTTTAATTATATTGTTTTAATTACATAATTCTTAGTAAATTATTTTAATCATCATAAAGCATAAATAACTTAATGCATAACCAAGGCAATCATCATTAAGGTCTAGCTTAAATGGACACAAGAAAACATTTTTTCACAAACACAATACCAAAAGAAACTATGAACCTAGTGGTGACATAGTTTCAGAAGTTCTCAGCTTTGGTAAGAGCCCTTCTTTATTAGCATCAGCCTGTGTCCCCTTCAGATTCCATAAACTGTGCTCCTCAGCAATAGTTTAAACTTAATCTTGCTCAGTAAAATGTAAATTATAATGATTGCAAAGTTTGGAAATGTTGGATTTTTGTCATGTGCAATGAATCTCACATTCATAATTGATTAATACTTGATTTTGTATATTCTACTAATATTCCCTTGTGTTAAAATGAAATACTGCATAGATGGTAGAATAAGTAGCCAGTGGAATTAATTGTTATGGAGAAATTCTGCCAATCATCCTAGTGCAGGCAGCGCAATGGAGGCTGGGAAATCATTGCCCTCTAGCCACTTGCATTTGGGAAAATCTCCAGAGAAAATCCTCCTTCCATTATTCTAAGAGAGGTAAAAAGTCAAATAAAAAAGACCCAGGAATTATCTGGAGTAAAAAAAAAAATAATAACAAAAATAACAAAGACCCAGGAAATGTCTGAGGCAGAGCAATTGCAAGTTAAATTCCACGGCCTGACCATCAGGCCCATTTTATATTTTCCCCATTCTATACTCATAAAAAATTTTTCAGCGTGCATTGCTTCACATACATGTAATTTAATCAGAATGAATTTTGGGCAAGTTCTTTGCACTAGAGAGTCAGCCCCGATGATGGTTCAGCACCTGGCCATCACTCTTGTCAATTTTACCTAAAGACCTAATGAGAGGTACCTGAGTTGGGATGCACAACACTTAAAATCCTGAAGCCTAATTTATACCTGTGCTGTTCTTTTTACCTTCCTGTTGTCCCAGCACTGCTTTTCTATTTGTGCTACTTTTTTCTCAGCATGAACCTGCCCTAAGCACATCTTCTTAGATCTTCAATAAATGTAGCTGTTTCTATTACCACAGGATGTGTATTTGCAATTCTTTGTTCATTGTGCACAAGGGTCTGGAATCTCTCTGCTATCCCATGATATCAGTTCCTAGCTCATCTTTATTAACCAATTTTCTGGTTTAGGGCCAGGATCTGAAGAAGGAACAAGTATACATGTATTATGATGAGGAGAAAAGAAAACTTCAGAAATACTCTGTTTTATCTTATTTTACCAATAGGTAGCATTTTGACAAATCATATCAATGTTCCTTAAACTAGATGTGATGATGTTGACTATAATTGGATTCCCTGTTATATAGCTGTTGTTCATAAAGAAAGTTAAAGGTAAAGCAAGATTTTGCCCTCCACAGTAAGGTAGTCAAACAGGTAATTTGGATGCTATTGATCCTAAAGTGAGTACTTGCCTACAATCCTTACCAGGATAATGGCCTTTCACTCATGCAGAATAGAAAGTCCTAATCTCCTTACCAGAGGTGCACATCAGAAATGCTTCCAAAGTGTGCTACTTAAAATATTTATAGCTAGTAGAAGGTTAATTAGTATTAAATTAAATTACCTTGCTTTCAACTATTCTATTTTATTTTATTTTGTTTTCCATAATTTTATTGAGAAACAAATAGTAATGAGACAATTTCAAATCAAATTAGTAGGACAGTTTCAATTTTGGCCCTAACCTTTGAAGGTCAATTAAGACTCAGGACATATGAGAACTTGTACTGTAACATCATGTAACTCAGTTGTGTCCCAAATTTTCTGATCAAGGAGATTATGAGGCCAAAGAGGAAAGTGATCGATGATGTAGAGTGTGCCTAAGGAGAGTCACATGGAGAGAAAATATTTTCTCAGGCTTTCACAGAGAGCACATTGGCCAAGCAATGGCCATGACTCATCCACATAGTTGACACTGACAAAAGATCTACAAACTGAGGGACAAGGTCCCAGGATAAATCCTGAGGGGATTTGACTGACCTTATCAGACACAAAAGCTACAATTTAAATATTCTATCTTAGTGGCCTTTATGTAGGAAAATCATTAGTGAAGAACAAATATCTATTTGTACTATCATAATTCAAAGGTTATTTAGTGCATATGGAGCAAGAGAAAAGGCTTACAGGAAGTTACCAGGCAGTCAGCCTCACTGATGTGAACTCAACTGAGTCTCACACTTTGACCAGGAAAGGAGTTTTTCATGGGGAATGGAGTCCAACCTTCACTACATGCGGGATTGAGTTACAAATGCAGGGTAACTAGTTCTCCTTTAAAATTACTTTCCTTTAAACTGTGTGCTGAGCAACTGTTGTAGAGAGCCTGGGTCCAAGTTGGTCATTTTAAACCCATGAAGCCACCTATGATAGCCACTAAACAACTCAGCAGATTCCCATGGCCTGCTTTTCCATAAAAAGTTCCCAACCAAAGGTGCTGTACAAACCTTGAGGGACCCCTGGCATAGGTAAACTATTTTTTTCCTTCTTCTTTCTTGCAGTAAACATTGTCCTAGCTTCCTCTTTTTAGTCTTTGACTTCTTTTTTAATTTCCTATGGCAACAGAGTTGGTATGTACAATCATACACATTTCAAGGTTATATAACATTCAGAGCACTTATAGGTGTATTCAGGTTTTGGAGATAGATCTGACATTTTTACCATGATGCTTACAAAAGAATATATCTAGAAGTGGTTTTCTTTTTTGAGCCTCCAGGAATTATTCTTGTCCAAAACTCATGTTTCTGACCAATTGATATTACATACTTTTCAATGGAAGTATCTCTAGCACTCACTGTATTACGGCATTAAGGACAATGTAACATGTTTTGGTCTATGGTGACTAAATTGCTTTGTAATGTCCCTGGCAATATTACTGTCCTAGAGCTCTGGATGTTTAATATCAGCAAAAAAACAATTCAAAACTGTAGAGTGTGGACTCAACTTTTAATGTGTTACTGTTATGCTCCACTGGAATTTCTTTCCCCCAAATTTCTAAATTAGAACAACAACAAATCCATCAGGATCTCATAGCAGGCACAGCTTTTCTATTCATTAACCTCTTTAACTGAGTTAAATGACTGTACCCAAGTTGCACACTTAAGGTGTACATGAAAGAAATCACACCATGGGAAGAACATGAAAGAAATCACACCATGGGAAGAGTAAAATGCATTAAAATATTTTTTCCACATAAAATTTAAAAAAAATATGAACACAAGCAAAGTAATTAATTATATTTTACGAATAATGAAATAAGATATTAAATTATTTCTTATGTCACTTGTAAGAAAGTCTATGTTGGCATACATTAAAATCATTAACGTAAGTGCAATGTGTAGGACCACTTGTGGATATAAAACGACTGCTATTTCTTCCTCTCTTCTTTCTTTCATACCAAATTTCCATTCTTCCATTCTTCTTTCTCTCTTTTCTTCTATCTTTTTAAAATTCTTTCTAGGGCCAGCCAGACAACTCAGGGAACTAAAGCCCCTGCTGGCTCCACCCCCACGACACTCTGAGACAGTGACTGAGACTGGGTGTGGACACAACTGTAATCCCAGCACTTGGGAGGTTAAAAACAAAAGTAAAATTATGAGTCTTTTTTTTCCTTTCAAATCAAATTGGTAGGACAGTTTCAATAATTAACACATTTCATACATTCTTCCTAGTAGTTAATTGTTGTACAAGATGTGGATAGGATATCCCATTTACAAACACCATTAGAGCAAATCACTCTATTCATTAAGAGAATGTAACTATATATCTACCCTAACCACTTTGAATACACAGATACAAAATGGATATTCATCTGTATACCCTTTTTTGGTGAAGTTCTGCTATTTGAATATTATAGGTGTGTAAACTCAGCAAAATATTCTAAAAGAGTCCAG
>NW_004524675.1:43919-44953 GCF_000260255.1 Octodon degus | reverse complement strand
TCTATACATATATATAATATATATATACATATATGTATAAGTTTTTCAGAGTCTGTATTCACAAATGGATTGGATGTTTTACAAAGATTTTTCTGCATATTGAGATGATCTTGTGATTCTTTTGTCCTTGATTCTGTTAATGTGGTGTATTATATTTATTTATTTACAGTATAGAACCATTATTGCATACACAGGATGAAGATGAATTAATTATGACATATGTTCTTTAAAATAATTTGTTTCATTCTATTTGTCAGTGTTTTGTGGAGGATTTTTGCATCTGTGTTGATTAAGAATATAGAACTAAAGTTTTCTTTAGTGTGTGAAGCCCATGTTGTGTTTTGGTGGTAGGGTTATGCTAGCTTCCAGAAATGAGTTTAACAATGCTCTTTCCTTTTCAATTCATACAAAAGTCTAGAAATATCAGATATTTCTTGAATTTTGGTAAAATTCTGCTGTAAATCCATCTGACTCAGTGTCTTTAATGATTCCTACAGTACCAATAACAGTTGAGAAATTGCTAATGTGAGACTGGTCTACCATTTGCTTGCAATTATAATGTGATGGCATAATAAGTTAAACTATTGTCATTTCATCTTTACAAAAGGAGAGGAATTTAACAGTCTCCTTTTACTCTTTTAGTTGAAGAGCTGCATAGTTGAGAAGCAGCTATTTTTAGGGAACAAACTTTTCAGAGGGTATCATGATATGGATGTTATTGGAGTATGAGACTTAAGGTACTGGTGGACATTTTCAGTGAAAGAAAATACAGGCTAGACACTTTCAAGTTTTCCTTACCCCTCTCTTCCTGTTTTCCTCCTTCTCCCTTCCTTTTCACTATTCTCTCTCTCTTTTTCATTCTCTTTCCTCCTCCTTCTCTCTCTTTCTCTGTTGTAAAAGAGAAGACAACAAAGATGACTATAAAGCTTTAGAGTCCTAGCCCAGGTCCGGTGAGTGTGCAGAGAGTTTCCTGCTACCCTGCGCCGGCGGGACCAGGCCCAGCCCAGGCGCAGCGTGGGCCGGACCCTCTCCCA
>NW_004524675.1:42792-43467 GCF_000260255.1 Octodon degus | reverse complement strand
TTAAGCTTAACCTCACTATCTGTCTGCATATCAAACATTTCAGGCATAATAAGGAACAGGCATTTTTTCATCAAGTATTGATATGTTGAACTTTAAGTCCCTACAGAATATGATAAAAAAAATTAAAAATTAGAATATATTTTAAAAGTAGGCATAAAGAATTATATAATTCTTATGTTTACACATAAGTCAAAAAATCTCACCATATACAACCTTGAAGCAGGTCAGTCCCACAATATTCCTTTCCCCGTCTCTTGCTTTCATTCACCATCCCTTCTTCTTGAACAACTATCCACCCAAGTTACATCATAGCAGCAAGTGGCATGTCATGACAAGTAGCCCATATTCAGAAGACCAGAATGACAGGAACTCTGAGCATGAAACAACTATTACAAATTACCATCTGCAGTGCAGTAGCATACTTCACAGGGTATCAGTATATATATAGTTAGTCAGGGTGAGAATCTTTCCAATTAACTGCTAGATTCAAAAATCTTCCGAAGAATCTCAGGATCATTGTGTTGTCCATCCTCTAAATATAACTGTATAGCATGACTTATTCACGTTTCCTAGCTCTTCACCTTTCCCTCTCTTGATTAGTTAGTCCTTGAGATCCTGCTTTCTTTTACTTGTATTATACCTTTCTATTTGTATTTCTTCTTTTGAGTTCTTATA
>NW_004524675.1:18795-42692 GCF_000260255.1 Octodon degus | reverse complement strand
TAGATGAATGTCAGATGATTCACATCATGAAGTTAATTACAAGACACCCTCTGATATGCTAAAAGATTGAGAATTTCTTCCAGCATTAGATTCGCACTTTGAAGTCATGTCAGCAGGTAGATAGTAAGCAAGTAGCAAACTAAGTAGGATTTATAATTAAAATGTAATTGTCCAGGGTGAAAGGTTGAGGTATGTCTAATCAGTAAGCAGAATTAGAAAACAGTGATGATGCTTGTGTTTGGGGGGCAGAGGGGCAGGTCATTCACCTTAAACCTGTTGACAGGAGTTTTAAAACCTTTTTAAGATTCTCATTGAAAATATAAATTCCTGCAGTTTTACCAAAAGAAATAAAGTACATGGAGAAAAAGGAAGCCTAGACAATCCACATCAATATACTGCTGAGCAAGGATACATGAAAATCTTTAACCAAAAATATCTGAATTTTTATTTTTGATTAATCTATCTATGTAATAGATCTAACAGTAATATTTTATTTGTATTTTAAATAATTTTATTGAGAAACAAATTGCAATGAGACAGTTTCAAAACCAATTACTAGCACTGTTTCAATAATTAATACATTGCATATTGTTATCTTAGTGGTTGTTCATCATACAAGATGCAGACATGATATCTTGTCCACAAACACTATTAGAACAAATCTCTCTATTCATTAAATTAAGAGAATGGAGCTGTATATCTATCTTATTTTGAGTATATAAATACAAAACGGTCATTCATTTGTATCCCTGTTTTCTGTTTAGATTTGACAGAGAAGGGCATAACATTGTCATATAAATAATGTATGTGATTCAATTAAGCAAAATATTCCAATATAGTAAAGAAGTCCACCATAGTGGTGGGTTTTCTGTAAGACTGGCAATGTCAGAAGTTGTTGACTTAAACCCTTTATGGCTCATCATATTAATAAGACATTACTTTTTATACTTCATGTGTATACTAATCTTCTGCATGGTTAAGACCAAAATAAAGCAAGAACTATATAACAAGAAATGTGACTTTTGTATCTGATAAGGTTAGTCAAATCCCCTCAGGATTTATCCTGAAACCCTGTACTACAATTTGTAGATCCTTTGTCAGTGTCAGCCATGAGCATGAGTCATTGCCATTGCTTGAACAATTTGCTCTTTATGAAAGCCTGAGAGAATGTTTTCTCTCCATGTGACTCTCCTTAGGTATACTGTATATCATCGATCACTTTCCTCTGTGGCTTCATAATTTTAATCAGAAATTCTATGATAAAACTGAATTACATTGTGTTACAGTACAGGATCATGACATGGAACAAGAATTTTCTATTAAGTATTGATATGTCAAACTTTAAATCCCTCCAAAATATGAAGAAAAAATTTAAAAAATTAAAAAATAGGAATGAACAGTTACATATTTTTACACAGAAATTTAGAAATCTAAATATACACAGCCTTGTAACAGGACAGTCCTGTGACATTCTTTTTTCTTGTCTCTTATTTTCATTTATTCCCTTTTTTAAAATAAACATTTACTTGAGAGACAGTATGACAATAATTGATATGCCCTAACAAGCAATATGCATTTAGAACACCAGAATGACAGGCATTCCAAGCATACCTTACCATTACATATTGCTATTTTCAGTACAGTTGCTTAGTTCAAAGGTATCAGCATATTTAGTTAGTCAGGGTGAGGATACTACCAATTAACTACCAGTTTAAAAAACATGCTGAAGATTCTCAAGGTCATTGCCTTAACTGTCTTGTGCATATAAATGTATGGCTTAGCCCCTTTCATGTTTCTTAGCTTTTCTACTTTCCCTGTCTTTGTAGTTTAAACTGTAAGTTCTTGCTTTCCTTTAAATTGTGTTATACTGTTCTATTTTTATTTCTTCATTTGAGTTCTTGCACTAGGGAGACTATATGACATTTACACGTGTGGGTTTGGTTTATTTCACTTATGAGTATATTTTCGAGTGGCATCCACTTAACTTCAAGTTTATCATTCTTTATAGCTCAGTAATGCTCCACTGTATATAAATACCACATCTTTTTCATCCATTCCTCAGGTGATGAGCATTTTGGTTGTTTCCAAGATTTGGCTGTCACAAATTGTGCTGCTATAAACATTCATGCATATATATCACTATGATATGATGTTTTCAAATCCTCTGGGAAAATTCTAAGTAGGGGGAAACCTGGTTTGAATGTAATTTCCAGTCTTAGTATTTTCAGGAGTCTCCTCACTGATTCCCATAATGGTTGCACCAGTCTACATTCTCAGAAGCAGTGGAGAAGGGTTCCTTTTTCCCCACAGCCTCTCTACTATTTGTTGTTGGCTGATTTCTTTATGATATCCATTCTTTCTGGGATGAGATGGTATCTCAGTATTGTTTTAATTTGCATTTCACAGATGGCTAGTGATGTGGAGCATGTTTTGGTATACTTTTCGCTTATTTAATTTCATCCTCTGAGAAGTGTGTGTTCATCTCAGATGCCCATTTCTAGACTGAGCCTTTAAATTTTGGGGCCCTAGTATTTTTTAGTTCTTTATAAATTCTAGAGAACAGACCTTTGTTTGAGTACTTATAAATCAAGATTTTTTTTAATTTGTGGTTTGTTTTCACTTTGTTGGTAATTTCTTTTGACTTGCAAAAACTTCCCAATAAGAGGAGGTCTGAGTCATTAATTCTTTCAAGTATTACTCACGTGATTTCATTTTTGTTCATAAATGCTTTGCCTACCCCTATGTCTTCAAGCATTCTTCCTACTTTCTCTTCCAAGACAGTTAGTGTTTCTGTTTTAATGTTTAGATTTTTAATCCACTTTGACTTTAGCTTAGTGCTTGGTGATAGGCCTAGGTCAAGTTTTAGTTTTCAGGATGTAGAGAGACAGTTTTTCCTTCACCATTTGTTAAAGAGGCTATCTTTCTTCCAGTAGGCATTTTGGCCCCTGCATTGAAGATAAGGTGGCTGAATGTGTTCATAGAGACTTCTGCATCTTGTAATCTATTCCATTGATCCTCAGGTCTATTTTGCTGTTAGTGCCATTCTTATTTTATCACAGTAGCTTTGTAGTATAATTTCAAGTCAGGAATTGTAATGCCTCCTCTCTTGTCTTTGTCCAGGATTGTCTTTGCTATTCTAGGTCTTTTCAGTTTACAAATAAATTTTAGGAATGATTTCTCTAGGTCTGAGAGGTATGTTGTGGGTAGTTTGGTAGGTATTGCATTAAATCTGTAAAGCAGTTTTGGGAGTATGGCCATCTTCACAATGTTGGTTCTTCCTATCCAGGAGCATGGACTATCATTAAATTTTCTGAAATCCTCTACAATCTCTTTTTTCAGAGTACTGTAATTTTCCTTGAAAAGATCTTTGACTTTTTGTTAGATGAATTCCAAGGTGTTTCATTTTCTGTGGTGCTGTTGTAAAAGGTATTGTTTCTCTAATTTCCCTCTCAATGTGTTTGTTATCTGTGTAGAGGAACGCTATTGACTTTTAGGTATTGACAAGAGGGCATCCTTGTCTTGTAACTGATCTGAAAGTAAAACATTTCCATTTTTCCCCATTTAGAATTATACTATCCATTGAGTTGTCATAGATGGGTTTTATCAGATTGAAGTAGAGACCATCTATCCCAATATTCTGTAGAACTTTGAACATGAATGAGTGCTGGACTTTGTCAGAAGTCATTTCTGTATCAATTGAGATGATAATGTGGTATTTAGATCTGTCTCTATTGATATGGTGTTATAGAACCACATATATTGAGCCATCCTTGCATCCTTGGGATGAATGCTACCTAGTCATGGTGTATAATCTTCTTGATGATTTATGTATTTTATTTCCTAGCATTTTATTGAGGAGCCTTGCATCTACGTTCATGAGGGAGATTAGCCTGTAGTTCTCTTTTTTAGTTGTGTTTTTCCCTGGTTTTGGTATCAGTATAATACTTTCCTCCAGGAATGATTTTGGGAGGATTGCTTCCTTTTCACTTTCACTGAAGAGTTTGAGGTGTATAGTGATTATATCTTCCATATATTTCTTATAGAATTCATGTGTGAATCCATCAGGACCTGCACTTTACTTTTTCAGTAGGTTTTTTATTACATTTCATATGTCATTAATTGTTACTGTTCATGGAGAGTTGTTATATCTTCTTGATTCAGTTTTGGTAATTTGTACCTTTCTAGGAATCTGTCCATTTCTTCATTGACATCTATTGTGTGAGTAATGACTCTCATAGTAGCTTGGATAATCTTCTGAATATCTACTGGGTCTTTGGCAATTGCACCCTTTTCATTCCTTATTGCTTGCATTTAATTTTTTTCCTCTTTTTGATGAGGTTACCTAGGTACTTATCAATTTTATTGAATCTTTAAAAAAAACAGCTTTTTGATTTGTTAATTCTTTGAACTGTTTTCTTCACCTGAATTGAATTAATTTCTACTCTAATCTTTATGATTTCTTCCTGTCTTTGGGCTTTGTGTTTGGTTTCCTCTTCATTTTGTAGGTTTTGGAGGTGCAACATTAGGATGTTTATTTGTTCCCGCTCTGTTTTCCTAGTGTTTTAATTCAAATTAAATTTCCCTCCAAGAACTTGTTTCATCACATCCCGTAAATTCAGGTAAGTTGTGCTTGAATTTTCATTGAATTGTAGGTATTGTTGAACATCTTTTTTAATTTCATCTGTGATCCATTGGTTACTAGTAGAGTGTTGTTTTATTTCCATGTATTTAGGGTTTTTCTTCTGGTTTCTTTTGTCAGTTTATCAGTTTTTTAAATCAGTTTTTTCTTTTTATCAGTTTCATTTCACTGTGGTCAGATAATATACTTGGGATAATCTCTGTTTTCGTGTATATATTTAAGCATGAGCTATGGACTAGTATGTGGTGTACTATAGAAAATGATCCATGTGCGGGTGAAAAAAAATGTGTATTTAGCTGTGGTTGTGTGGAACACTCTGTATATGTCCAGTAAGCCCATTTCCTAAAAACTCAGGTTCAGTTCTGTTATTTCTTTTTTAATTTTTGTCTGGTTGTCCTATCCTTTGAGGATAAGGGGGTGTCAAGATCTCCTATTAATACTGTGATATTAGATATTAGATTTTTCATGTCCATTAAGATTTGTCTTATATAGTTTTTTGCTCACGTGTTTGGTGTGTACATATTTATGAATGCTACCTCTTCCTCATGAATTTTTCTCCTATCCATTATATAGTGTCCTTCTTTATTCCTTTTCAGCATTCTTGAAAAAAATGTGTATTTAGCTGTGGTTGTGTGGAACACTCTGTATATGCTGAGTGTTCAAGCATTCTTGGTTTGAAGTTGAGACTGTCTGAGAACAGGATTGCTACCCCTGCTTTTTCCTGAGGTGCTGTGGTGTGTAGTAGTGTTTTCCATCCTTTGACTTTCAGCCTATGAATTTCTTTATGAGGTAAGTTTCTTTCTTGTATACAGCATATTGTTGGATTTTTTTTTCCTAATTCACTGTGCCAGTCTATTTCTTTTCATTGGTGAATTGAATCCATTTACATTGATGGTTATAATTGAGACGTATTGACTTACATTTGACATGTTATTTACCTGATGTTGTTTCCTCCTTTTTCTCCTGTGTTTAGTTGTTTTCCATATTTAATGGGTTCCTTCTGTTCTTCTTCATGGAGTTCAGATCATTTTGGTCCTTCTCTAGGATATCTTTTAGTACTCTGTATAGGTTGTCCTTGACATCATGAAATTCTTTAGTTGTTCTTTGTCTTGAAAGTATTAACCTTCCCATCAAAGTTGAAAGATAGTGTTGCAAGGTATAGTATTCTGAGCTGGAATTTGTTTTCATAGAGGACTTGAAGTACTCTGCTACATGTTCTTCTTGCCTTCATGTTTTGTGAAGAAAAGTCTGCCATTATTCTGATGGGTTTTCCTTTAAATGTGATCTGTTTCTTTTCTCCAGTGCCTTTCAATATATTGTTCGTGTGCTAGATTTCTGGGATCTTGACTATTATATGTCATGGTGTGTTTTTAATTCTATTGAAGTTATTTGGAGTTCTGTATGCCTCAGTTAACTGGATGTCAGATTTTTTCCTCATATTTGGGAAGTCTTCTGCTATTACTTCTGCCCATATTCTTTTTATATCATTTTTATTGACTCTTTCCTTGTCATCAATGCCTATTGGTTTCATGTTCATCTCTGCATGGTCTTGCAGGTGATGAATTATTTTTTAATGCATCCTAGTTGTTTTTAAGAGATCTTTTTTTACCTTTTCACTAGCTGTGATGGTGCTTCAAGATCTGAAACTCTATCTTCACTTTCACTCAAATGGTTTTTCAAGCTCGTGATTTAGATTTTAAGTTCCTCTGTATTTCTTTGGTGGTGCTTCATGTGATCTATTTGTGTTCTATATTGCTCATTCAAGGAATCCGTCATTTTTTTTAATATCCTCTATTTTTTTTCTTACTGTCTTCTTGAGAAATAGTTATTAGTTATTTTACTACAGAGATTATTTCTGTATGTTTCTTTGTTTCTTTACTTCATCCGCTATTAATTCAGATTTCTTTTTTATTTCAGAAATTATTTCTGATTTGAGTTCCTCTATACTTTTCTGCAGTTGTTTCTTTATTCAAACTCTATTGATTCAGACACTTCAGCTGTGTGATTCCCAATTTTCTGTGCACTTGTCCTGAGTGAGCTTGGGGCCTGAGATTGCATTTTGCTCCTTCTCTTTGTCATTTAATATAGTCCTGCCCTCTGACCTTTGGTGTAGATCTTTGATGCAACACTTGCTGGCCTGGGCTGGGGCTGGGACTGGAGTGGTCCCAAGAACCTAGTGGAAGTTCTCATACACGTGGCAGGCTGAGGCTTTTTCCAGGGATGTCCTGTGGGTGCAGGGGATTATGGATGCTTTACCACACACTAGCCAGGCCTGGGCTTGGGTTGGCTTCAGAGAGGTCAGTAGTAATCTTTTAAATGAGACTGTTCTTTTGATTTAGTAGCATATTACTAAATAGCTGTATGATGTTCTTTCATTTTATGGAGATGCAAAATTAATGTTGAGAGCATTTGAAGAAACAATGGAAGAAAAGTTTGATATTTTTATTGTAGAAAACAGTTCATTTTCTAAAAGTGCTTTACAATGGCATATATTAGTTAAAGATATATTTATTATCTTTGTGTTAAAATTGAGAATTATGTTATGGGCAATTCATGTATGAAAGCTCTACCTAACTCCCAGTATGGTTGTTTTTGGAGATACAGGCCTTAAGAAGGCAGTTAAGGATGAAAGGGGTTAGAATGCTATGCTCTTGAATCATGATATTGTCATAATTGGATCATAATACTAACCTTATAAGAGAGAAAATACCAGAGTATTCTCTTTTTTTTAGTCCCTCTCTCCTCCTCTTTGCCTGTCTCCCTCCTACTTTTTCATTCTCTTTCCCCACCTCTCTGTGTTTAAGTCAAGAAGGAAGAAACCTCACCACAGGCCAGTCCAACAGATATCTCAATTTTGGAGTTCTAATCTCCATCCCTGTACAAAAATAAAACATCTTTTGTTATCTATGGAAGTTGAGAAGCTAACTTTTTTTTCTATGTTGTATTACATAAAACATTATTTTTCAGAGGGAAGGAGGGAGAGAGAGAGAGAGAAAGAGAGAGAGAGAGAGAGAGAGACAGAGACAGAGAGAGACAGAGAGAGAGACAGAGAGAGACAGAGAGAAACAGAGAGGATAAGGGCTCTGCATGAAGCTATCCAGTCTCTTCTCAGACACTGATAAGTACAGGAATATTTATTATCCAAATATTGATAATCCACTGCATCTGTTTGATAATCCACTGCATCTGTTTTAATGATGTATATGTAGCATCTGTGAAACTCTATTTCTTTATCTTCAACATAATTAAAAACGATTTAATGTCTGAATTTTCTGATGATTCCCTTAATCTACATCATTCCAAACATTTTTCAATATTTTATATGAGAGCAGATTCACATTGAAAACCCAATTAAGATTACTGTTGCTCTTACTCACTGCATATGCTAACTACCAGATGTTTGCTCAGCTAAAATTTCCCCAGGTATTATAATATAGTCTCCAATGGTGAGAGAAATTTTGATAATACTTTAAATACCCCTGGAAGTTATGATAATGTTATTAAAAAGTAATAATATTTTAATGTATCATAATGTATGTAGTAAATGTTTACCAGTTAAAGAAACTACTGGTATTTATGCTTGTTGCATTTTGCTATTGTATGTCAGTAACTACCAGAATTATTTCTACATTTGTTGGATATTGAGGGAAATGTGTAAGAAAGAAGACAGGAAGAATATTTTGAAAAGTTTATAATTCCTTTTAGTCAAAATACTTACACATTATCTCTTGTACTGGAAATTCAATCTTTTATATCAGGTAGCTCATCATGTTTGGGAAATTATATACTATCTTAAAGACATTATAAGACTTTATTGATACTTGATGGCTAAGCTATTCTTTGAATCAATGAGACTGACTATAATTCGCATTTGGTCAAGTTGCATCTTCTTGCAATATCTACTCAATTTTTCACTAGTATAAGTTGTTGAGTTATTTTAAACCTTGACAATAGAATAAAATTCCCCCAGTTAATAATTTGGATAAAAATATGTAGCTCTTCTCCTTCTTTAGTTTGGTATTGTGGTTCACCCCTTAACTAAATAACAGTAACATCATCACTAACTCTACCACCTAAAGCTCCTTTCTTTTGAATCATCTACCTCCCCCAACAAATTGTCCAGTATATATGATAAAACTAAGTAAATAATGTACTTTGTGATATTAATAATACTTTTGTGATATTTGCTTTCACCATAAATAATCATAAGAAAATTATGAATTATATTGTATGATAAATTGCAGAATTATCCATTATAATTTCTATAGCATTGAGTAACTAATGAAATATTATAGGTACTATAATTTTTCAGAAGAATGAAAAAATATTAACTAACTTTCTAATATGCTAAAATAATGAGCTTTGAGAACTTATGTTATACAGGAGATAATTTAGGGGTTGATAAAGTGTTATTTTTGTTACTGATTGGAATATTATTATAAAACATTGAGATCATTAACTTTATATTTTGCATCATTCTAAATCACAGAAAGAGAATATACATATGCAAAGAAATGAGACTTCTTGAGTTAATATGCAATATTATGATAGTCCCATTTAATACGTAAAAAACTGAACCTCAGAGAAAAAACTCAGTTTATTATTTTCATGTAATAAATCAGCAAGACAAAGCATACTTGAAGTTGAGTATAAAATTAGCCCAGTGTACATAAAAGCTTGTACAATGTTAAACAATTTTCTTATTGTCAACCAGAATCTAGAACACTAATTACTACTAAGTTGAGAAGGAGCATGATGGAGGGTAGATAAAGAGACAATGGATTTGAGTGATGCATACTATATGCATGTGTTAAAATTTCACTGGACACCTCAATAATACCCATGGTGAATATATGTTAATAAAATGCAATAAAATAAGAATTTCAAATTACGGTAGCATTATCCCTAATTAATCTTTTGGTGTACAGAATTTTTCCTCTTTGTTTTTTTAATGGCAGTCTGTTTGAACCCACAGTCTTCACACTGGACTACATCCTCAGCGCATTTTTAAAATTTCTATTTTTTGACAGAGACTCACTAAGTGGCTAAATGCCTGTGCTGGACTCAGACTCAAGTTCCTCAGCTTCAAGCTCACAGAGTGATGGGTTTAAAGGCATGGACCACAAGAACCAATTTGCCTACAATTTACCAATCTCTTTATAATCATCTCTGTTCATTTTACCACCATCTGCTACTTGATTATTTTGCTTCCTGAATGAATATGCTTTCTATATTTGATCTCAATCATAGTGAAATCTATTTTAAACCCTGCATCTATATCTATCCTGTTAAACTAGAATGCTAATGATGGAGTTTCATGCTCCAAATACCTTATAAGTTAGTGCAAGTGTGTCACTCTTGATGAAATTTAGCTGGAGAATTTTGTTGAGTTTGTTGAGAATTGTAAATAAAGTTAGATGAAACTGTTTTGCTGAACAAATCAACAAACAAAATACAATTAAAAGAGTCAAAGAATATCAAGGAAATTAAGGTTTGCAACAGCAAGATATGGTGATGAAATTCTATATAGCAATTTTTAATATTTCAAGTCACTTTATAGTCAGGTGCAGATTCCAAAAGTTATTGGTAAGACACTGAAAATCTGAGTGGAACTTTTGGCACACTCAGTTACTAAAGAAGATAAATTTTATTTTAAGCCTCCCCCACCAAGAAATTCAGTGAAAGCATTGTGTTGCAATCCATAGAACTGAAATGCCAAAAGCAAACTTATTCTGGATCATTCTAATCATAAATTGTTATAAAGAAAACTTATGGAAAAGAAAGAAAGAAAGAGGGGCTGGGGAGATGGCTCAGCAGAATAAGTGCTTGCCTGGCAAGCACAAGGGCCTGAGTTCAATTCCCAGTTCCGAAAAAAAAAAAAAAAAAAAAAAAAAAGTACTTTGGCCTGGGAGATGGCTCAGTGGAATAAGGGCTTCCCTGGCAAGCACAAGGGCCTGAGTTCAATTCCCAGTTCCGAAAAAAAAAAAAAAAAAAAAGAAGAAGAAGAAAGAAAGAAGCCTTACGAAACTTAAGATGGTAATGAAATACTGATCTATTTTCTTACCAGTAGAAAAAGCAAATAATTTGCAGAATCTTTAAAATAATTCAAAGGTGAATAATTACTTCAGATATTTATAATATTAGCATTTTAAAATTCAAAAGTAGTTAGTGTTACTCATAAAAGAGTAAAAAATATGTACAAAATACAACATGAACAAAATTTTAAAATTTGAAGATATCAGGAGCAGAGCTACGGGAGGTCAAGATCAGGGCGCTGCCAAACATAAAAACAGAACAAAAAGTGAGTGCATCTGACATTCTTAACCCTCTAAAGAGACCAGGTAAGGATTTCAACAAACAAATTTGCCCTTTAATCAGTAGAAATAGGAGTAAAACACACAATAATTGAAATTACACATTTCGAGGGTCTTTCGCTCTCTTTGGCAGCCCTCCCATACTGAGCAATAAAGATTTTCATTACTTCTCTCCCATTTCTTTTTTGCATCAGAGGAAGGACTCTTACAACTTAAAAAAAAAAAAGTTCACTGATGATTTTAAAAACAGATCATAAAAAGGGAAAATAAAACTTAATAAATTGGATTATAAAATACTAAAACAACTCCAGAAAAATTCAAAGGATGGAGAAAAAAAATATAAGAAATTATAGGGGGTAGTATACAGGTTTAATATTTGTTTAATGGAAATCACAAAATAAAGGAAAAAGCAATATTTGAAAGTGATGGATAAGCATTCCATGTTGAATAGCGCGTGCGCGCGCACGCACGCACGCGCGCACACACTGTTAGCTTTGCCTAGCAACCGGAACCAAAACAATAAAACTAAATAAATAAATTAGACAAATCAAGAGGGAATAATTCTTTTGAAAAACCACAGGGAGTATCAAAAAACCTTATAATGCAAGCCAGAAGAGAGAGAAGCAATACCTTTAAATGTATCATCTAGCATCCTATATTTAATAAAAATAAGTTCCATAAAATAAAAATGAAATAAAGACACTAGCAAAGAAAACAAAAGTTCAAAAATAGATTAACATTATAGAATTTGTTCAAATTTGTTCTTCAGAATAAATAAAAAGTATTTGTAGGGTGAGGAAATAAATAGAAAAAATATTTTGCTATATCTAAGATTAAACAATATGTAATTGGTAATTTTTAAAAAGCAACTGTTATGAAAATGCCCATGCAAAGTAAATGTTCTAAAGATATACCTTCAATGTGATATGACTGTATAAAATATCAAGAAGCATGATATCATTTCTATAAGCAGTAACACTTAATTTGGTAAGATCACCAAGACTGGAGGATCTGTGAGACAGTAAAATCAATTAAAGCATCCAAAGTGCCATAAATTGTGTGAAGAGTGGTAAGAAACACTGATTTGAGACACTGAGACCGTGCCATCCCCATCTCTGGGGTGCACTGAGATGGCCGTAAAGACTGGGCATAGTGGTGCATGCCTGTAATTCCAGTACTTGGGAGGCTGAACACAGAAGGATCACTACGAGTCTGATCTATATAGTGAGACCCTGTACACCCTTACTAAAATAAAAAAAAGGAAAAATAAAAGATACTGAGAAAATAGCAGTGACAAAGTGTACAGAAGTCACTGAAACAATATGTAATGGTTAACTACTAATGTAAGAGGTGGTAATAAATTTAATAATGAATAATATCTATCAAACTAGAAGGAAAGAAAAAAACTATAATTATTAGAGTAAAATAAATAGAAGGTAAAAAATGATAAATAACAATTACAAGGCAAGCAAACAACATCTGACCTTCATTGTTCTCCCCCTTATATATGGAGATATGAGGTCCTGCTAAATCCTGAAGGCTAAGCAGAAAGACTAAGAGAAAGCATAGAAAAAAATGAAGTATTAAAATTGTCCATGAGGAAGAAGCTGCCTAATACTGGTGGAAGGCAAGATTTCAGAGAGATCTGATCCATTTGGCAAAGATGTATTGCTTAAACCAATGACAAAAGAGCAAACCTACAGCTTTCTGTTCTTAGATCCCAGATACACTTCTAAAACCTCTGTGATCCTACTCATCAAATAGTTTTTAAGATTACAGTGAATTGAACAAAAATAATGCAATAGTAAAGTCCAGACATCAGGGAACCAGATTAAGAAAACTGAAACCAAACCTTTACTATTGATCTGAAAGAAGATACAATACTTTGGTGGAGAACTTATATTATTTCCTTTACATATTATATTCTGATTTTTAGCCAAAGAATAATATACATGAAAAAGTGGAAAAACATAACCTACTAATAAGAAAGAAAGTGAAAAATAAAACAAGCTTAATAATAACTCTGCTGTGTGAAGGATTAATCTGCATGATACTTGTATTGATTGAATAGTATAACAATAATTTTTAAACTTATTTTAACAATGTTTATTGCAATAGGTATAATTAAGCTAAATGATGTTGTGGAAAGACAGAAATGTGGGTGTACAGATATAAAATTAGAGCTGAGAAATTTAATTTATTTTTTGAAAAGTGAAATATTAGGACTTTAGTTAATCTTGTCCATAGGAACAGAATCAATAGAAAACATGGATAATTATGACAGGGGTTTATTAGGTAGGCACACAAGTTTAAAGGTGGAAGAGCAAAAAAGGTTTGCTGAACCAGAACCAAAAGAAGTCAGAATGACCTCACGTGTTTGGGGAGTGGAGGATCCATCCATGAAGGGCAACCCGTGAAGACTGTAGCCCCCAAAACAAGAGGGATCATGAATGCAACATCAGTCCAAAGTGGAAGACCAGAAATTCACTATGGAATCACTGATCTGAGTTTGATGTGCAAAGCTGGAGAAACTGACAATCAATTTCCTGAGGCAATGGCCAAAGTCTAGAGCTCTTGTAAAATGGGAGCACTTTCTTCTCTTTTCCTTTAGTTTCCATCCAGGCTACAGACCTACTGTTGGTGCTGTCCACACCAAAGGTGCGACTTCTACCCTCAGTTTGGTTTTCTGTGTGGTAGTCACTCACAGTCACATCCAGAACTTTCCTGACCTGCTGAGGGCTTCTTCCTCAAGTTAAAGTGCTAGTTGACAAATAAATGATCAGAACTAAGAATAAAAATTTAAGGAATAGAGGCATCTCTGTATCTGAAGTTCTATAGAGAAGAAATTATTGAAGATGAAACAAGGAAAAATATCAAAACACAAGTCCATAACCTTTAACAAACTCATAATGCTTATAAAACTTTCAAAGCATCTTTTACTTTTAATTTAATAGCTAGTGCTCTTGTTAGTTCTCCTATAATTCATGGACCTTAAACAACTTAATGCAGTTATTTCACTTATTGACATATATCATATTCTTAGATATATAAATATAAAAATTACAACATAGCTAGTTTTTGTAGCATGATAATTCTTGTGTATAGTAAGCATATGTTTATAGTAATAGCAGTTATAATCAAAATGCATAATATTTTATGGAATTAATAATTCCAGCAAAATTGTTTTATATATTTGTATTTTATATATTTAATATGAATTTTTTTGGCAGAACCGGGGATTGAACTCAGGCCCTTGCGCTTGCGAGGAAAGCGCTTATTCCACTGAGCCATCTCCCCGGCCCCTTTAATATAAATTTAAATATGCTTACATACTTAACTTCTTTTTTGCTCATTTGTTTCTGAAATTCTGAACATCTTTTTGATACTCTTCCTTCATCCTGTAGGACAACTTTTTTTAATCTTAATTTTATTGAGAAAGCAGTAGCAATGAGACAATTTCAAAACAGATTTGTAGGACAGTTACACTAATAAATACATTGCATATTGATGTCTTTGTAGTAGTTATTCATAGTACAAGATGCAGACCTGATATCTTGTCTAAACACTATTAGTTCAAAACTTTCTTCTCAGTGAACTAAAAGAGAAAGTAGCTGTATATCTATGCTATTTTGTATATATATATATATATATTTTTTTTTACTACAAAATGGTACTCCACTTATATCCCCCTGTTTCGTTTACTTTTGTCAGAGATGAGTATTCCATTGTCATTCATATATTATAGATGCATGAATTCAGCAAAGTAATCCAATATAGTCCAGCAGTCCATAATAGTAGTGGGGTATCCCCACGACTAGCAATGTCAGAAGTTGTTGCCTTGAGCCTTTTACAGTTCAGTATATTAACATGGCTTTGCTTTTTATACCTTGTTTTTATAATTTTCTGCTGGATGGTTAA
Source organism: Octodon degus (assembly GCF_000260255.1). Taxonomy (NCBI): domain Eukaryota; kingdom Metazoa; phylum Chordata; class Mammalia; order Rodentia; family Octodontidae; genus Octodon; species Octodon degus. The sequence continues at coordinate 27,821 of NW_004524675.1, read as the reverse complement.
GACCAAGATAAAGCAAGACCTATATAACAAGAACTGTAGCTTTTGTATCTGACAAGATCAAGCAAGGGTCATGATTCATCCACATGGCTGACACTGACAAAAGATCTACAAACTGTTGTAGAGTGTTTCAAGGTAAATCCTGAGGCGATAGGACAATTTTCAGAATTTTCCTTGTATGTTACTCTGCTCTTGAGAAGATAGCAGGGATTTCATAGGTTCATTTTTATTTTTAGAGAGCTTGCCTACTCTCCTTTAGCATATTGACATTTAAGACATTGCTTTAGAAAGAGTCAATAGGATGCAGTAATTAGTAAAAATCTGCTACTGTTATTAGCAGTATTCCACTTGAAGGCTATGTGTTAATATTAATCCTGATTTCTCAACTTCACTGAATTAAAAACACTTCATAGATTGGTAGTGTCCTCCTGGGTTTTTCAGGGTGAGCTGTGAAGACTTAACTATAGGTAACTCTAGACACTAGAGCTTTATGACCCCTAACCTGTTCCTCTGCAGATCTACCACCCACTCGTTTCCATTTTGGTGCTCCTGTCTCAGACAGAGCTGAATACGAACTGAATCCCCCCTTACCACAAGCTAAAGTCAACTTTTTCTCCTTGCAACTATATAGAGTGTGTGTTCCAATGGCTAACATATTGCTCATTGACTAAATTGGAGTTCTGGTTTCTACTAATATACTTCCATATTCTCTGATTTAATTCTATTAAATTTTTCCCTTCCTCTTAAACTATTCATATATTTTATTTTTTTGGTTTCATTGTATTGATGGTACAGACCATAAAACTTAGATCACAGCAATTTTAAATGAAAATCTCATTAATATTATAAACATGTTTCATTTATGACTTATTTTTGGTGTTGAATTCTCTGATTTCTCCAACTGGGTAACTTTCTAGGACATGTATATTTATGCCACATCTAGAAAATAATCTCAGTTGCCTAAATGATTAGTTTTTTTTTTTTTTTTTAATTTAGTGCAGGGTCTACAGGATCTCACTACACAGATCAGACTTTTAGTGATTCTCCTGCTTTCAGCTTCCAAGCACTGTGATTACAGGCATGTGCCACCACACCCAATCTCAATTGCCCTCTCAGCGAGTCCCATGGGTGGGGCCAGCAGAGGAGGCTGGGCATCCAACCTCCTACCCCTGAATTAGTTCCTTCCTAATGAATTTGTATTTGAACAGAAATTTTCAGATGTTGAATCCTTTTTGATACGTGGTAAAAATCATTAAGAAATTTAAATGTACAATTTTATTTTAGTTGTCACCTTATATAACATGTAATAACAATTTCAGAGTATTCTTCGTTTTGTTTTTCCTGATCAGTTATGTAAAAAAGCTTTGAGCAAAATTTGTGCAGGAATTACCTCTCAAGTCCAGGGTTAACCTGGAGTTTGAAATTTTCTTCACCCAGTTCTATAAGGTATGGATCATAGTGTTGCATTGCTTATTGGCACTATCAGTTCTGTGACAAATCATATTTTTCTTGCTCTCTGAAAATGAATAATTCCCCCATTAAGTAGCTATTTAAGGAAGAGTTTAATTTCTTTCAAAATCTAGTATTTTTTTGTTTTCAAATCATTTCCATTCAAAAAATTAGGTCTAGTGATAATATAATAATACGCAAATCTCCGTAATCTATGTAGTATAGTATACCTCACAGTACATGGACTTCTGAAGCTAGTTGTCCTAATTCTTTTCCCTTAACTGGAGTTCTTTTTTCTTACCACTTACTATTTATTTTAAAACTTGTATGAAATAGTGATTAAAGCAATGTCTGTTAATTTTGAAGCTTGTAGCCCATTAAATATGAAATCTACTTGGAATGGAAAAGCATGATAAGTTTATTTGACAAAACACAGGCCTAGGATCTCTGATCCATGTGACTTAATAGGGAGGGAATTTGCATAGCATTACCCATCGCTGGATTAAGCATGGAACAGACTCATAAGAGCTATGTAACTCTAACAGATTACTTATCTCATAGATAAGGTGATAATATTCCTGTCTTGATACTTTATTTATGTTGCCTGAGATATTACATAAAACTCTGAATACATAGCATTTGATAGCAGCCATTACAGATTGGCTCAGCATTTATTTCTAATTCTGAAACCTTGGATCAAAGCCACTCCATCTTTTAGGCTCAGTTTCACAATTGTAGGAGAGGCGCTTGCCTTTTCAGGCCCACACAGTTGACTTACAAGTAAAATGGCAAATAATTTTTTTTTTTTTCAGAACTGGGGGTTGAACTCAGGCCCTTGCGCTTGCCAGGGAAGCACTTATTCCACTGAGCCATCTCCCCGGCCCCTAAAATGGCAGAAGGATTTTTTTTTCGTTTCCTTTTTTTTTTTTTTTTGCTCCAAATGCCTTCAGGTTTGGCTGGCTTGAGTTGTGGGGATCCCACAGCAACCTAAGCCTGACTGCTTTGTGGAAGCAGCCACTTAAAGAACTGAGCTAAGGGGCAGGCCCCCATAAATATCATTTTTAAATTGAAATGATTTGGGTGCTAATGATGACAAAAATGAAATAGTTCAAGGAAAATTGATATCAGGCAATTCTTTCAGGCATTTATTTAAGGGAAAGGTTATTACTGATATAGTTCTCATATTGTAATTAACATTAAAAGAGTGATTTCAAGTACTAATTAATTATAAATTACTGCAATTAATATTCATTTTCATGTTATTGATTAAGGCCAAAATAATTGTTGCTAAGAGTTTATTTAATCAAAGGGAAAAACACTTGGAAGCAAATGCCTTCTTAATCAATTGGTAGTTTGGAAGTTGAGTTATAACATAATCAAAAGGCTGTGTAACAGAATGATAAGATTAATTGCACAAAAAGATTAAGCAACAACAAGCTATGCTTGTGAAATATCATGTCTCAAAAATAATCTAGATGATGTCATAAAGTTAAATGTCCTTAGTTTAAATTGGTGGAATTAGAATAAAATTGGTCATGTGGTTTTTCATATGTCTCCAATTCAGTATTTGTCGGAAACAGAAAATGTCCAAGTTTCTTGAGTATTTATCATAAATTATAATTAAGGCTGAGTTAGGCACTCCTAGAAATAGTGATCAAATTGGAAAAGATAAATATCAGATAAATTTGTTCATTTAAAAATGGCTTTCATGTACACCTTACAATGTTAATGAAAAAATTTAACAAGTTGTATATTAAATATTTTTGAAATATTTTCATACATTGAAATATTGAAGAACCTCATTTTTCTGAAGTTTTTGCTAAATGCTAAAACCTCTTATAATACTGATATTTTGTATTAAATTAAAATGATATATAATACAGTTGAGGGCTTCATTATTTACAATGTTAAAAAACTGAGTAATTAGGTTATGAACTATATCCATTTTATTCCATGGTAACAACACCTAATTCGTTAGAACCCAACTGGGATCTAAATAAGCCAACTTTTACAAAATAACTCTAGATGTTTACAAAGTTAAATAATACATGAATGTTATCTCATTTCACAATAAGTGCATTTTAAAGTTTAAAAACAAAATGCCATGAGAAATTAACTTTAGTGGGGTCAGCAAGATAGCTCAGGGGTCTTTAGACCATGCTTAGGCAAGCTTAGACAAGCGCAGGGGACTGCAGTTGATCCCAGGCACCACATGCCTTGCCAGCCCCACCCTCAGGGCAGGCTCAGGTAAAAATAAATAAATAAATAAATAAATAAATAAATAATTTTAATAGAGGTCCAGTCACACTTTTTGTCAATGAAGATAGATATTGTTCCAGGATCCATTATAATTGTCTTATAACTTTAGCCTCAGTTTGAAGAAAAATCAGATGATTTGGTTAATCAGAAGCCTTTGTGGTAGCACTACAAGAATTCACTGGTGAAAAAATTAAAGTAAGTACACAGAAAACAAAACAAAAAAAACTGAGTTCTGAGTACCTAGTATTCAGAAAATTATATAGAATGCAATATATATTCTAATTAGACTATGGCAGAAATTAGGGGTTAGCTGTCCAGTCCACACACATTATAAAATATGTGTTCATAAAAGTATTTGTAGTCCAGGATGATTAAAGATCATTCACACGTGCACATGTAATTGCTCACACACTATATGTATTATCCAGATATGTATATGTATGCCATTTGTTTTCATACTATCATCCATTTTAGGAAGCTATATTTTATCAGTTTTGAAATAGAAAATACAAGAGAAAATATCCTCCCATATTACACAGTATAAATGATATACGTGTGGCCAGAAACTTCTGTTATTTCAAATAGGGCTTATAAGTCTGATTCAGAAGTTAGTCAGGCTAGGAGGCAGAGAGATAACTTGATAGTCTAAGCACTGCCTGGTAAGTACAAGGACCCAGGTTAGATTTCTGGAACCACATGCCCTGCAGCCCTGTGCCAAGTCAGCCATGGAAACTGGGCAGGGTGACACACCTGTAATCTCAGTCCTGGGAATGCTGAGACAGGAGGATCACTAAAGGCTGAGCCACTTAGTGAGACCCTATACCAAAGAAAGAAGAAAGAAAGAAAGAAAGAAAGAAAGAAAGAAAGAAAGAAAGAAAGAAAGAAAGATTTTTTAAAAAGTTAGCCTGGAGAAACAAAGAAATTGAGTCATATTTATTTTGTTTAGTCACATAAGATATAAGCTATTAAAAGCTAGTATACTTTTTTTTTTTTCTTTTTGGTGGAACCAGGGATTGAACTCAGGCCCTTGCGCTTGCCAGGGAAGCACTTATCCCACTGAGCCATCTCCCCGGCCTAGTATACATTATTGTTGGAGAATAAGATGTACTACAACCTGCCATTTGGTATGTGATCATGACAAAAACTATTCTCTGTAAACTAAAACTATTACTGATCTATAGTTTGGATGAGAATTAAATATTATCATCCACATAAAACACACTGAAATATTTTTAATACAGAAATAATTATTATGATCATAAACATTGCAGTCATCACCTTACTAGAGATATTTATACTTATCTTCAAAAAACTATGAGAAATAATCCTACAAATATAAGCCAAGTATTCTACTGGATTCATTATTATTAAAACTGCAGGGCAGATTAATTGATACTAGAAACAGCTGTACATAATAGTTATTTTCTTAAACAAAATCATCAGCGCAGCTCACTCAGCTCACCTACATGTAAAGTGTAATTTAAATTATGTGCATAGAGTTTAATATGTTGAAGCAGTCTACATTGAAAATATATCTGTAAATACAAAAAAATTAGAGGGACAAAATATTAAATTTCAGCAAATGATTTCTCCTCCATTATCCTGTCTTCTTCTGCCTTGCTTCCTGGTCAGTCTTTATTTCTCTTTTCTTCCCTACTCCCTCCTTTCATTTTTCTTCCTTCCCTACCAGTATTTCTCCAATACAATTTTTAAAGTTTTACTATTTAAAAATTTCAAAGTATTGTAAAGATTTCATTTTAAATCCAATTTTGTGAGGACTTCCTATGAACTATTATCAAAAATCATATTGTAAAAAATTGAAATTAGCTGGGCATGGTGGTGCACACCTATAATTCCAGCAGTGGGGAGCCTATGTTAGAATGATTACCATGAGTTTGAGGTCAGCCTGAGGCACATAATGAGTGCAGACTAGCCTGAACTAGGTAAGGAGACTCTGTCTTAAAAAAAAGTAAACAAGTAAATAAATGTAAGAACTTGAGATGTTAAAATTTGGAGATGATATTGTAGCCTTATAATTTGCAGGACTCAAGATTTACCAGTGTAATGTTTTAAAATATACTTGGTTATTGCACAGTCTCACTGCATAGCTTGGACTCATGGTGATCCTCATGCTTTCAACTTCCCCAGTGCTGGGATTACAGGCATACACCACTATGCTCAGACTCTGACCAGTTCAGCCCACCCTGGGGGTGGGGCTGGCTTGGCATGTGGTGCTGGGGATTGAACTGTGTCCCTGCACTTGCCTAAGCTTCCCTTAACAGGTGCATTAGTTCACTGAGCTATCTAGCCAGTCCCACCAATGTAAATTGTAACACCAGCATTACCTCAAAATTACCTATACTGAGGTATTAGTAAACACTGGTAATTATTCTAGGTATTTCAAAAAAATTAGAAAAATACCTGAAACCTCTCCTTGTCCTCGAGAAGTAAGGAATGAACTACTATTTTGGAGTTGTACACATAGTCACCATGTCGTTATGAAGCATTCAAATGTTAGTGGGAGAAAATTTTATTCTAATACTCATGTTTTGGAAATTAAACATTCTTCTTTTTGGTATTTGGAATGGAAATGAAAAAAACTCTTGAATGTATGTGGCCATAGTGAGGAGAATGAATGTTGTTCAGAACATTTCAATACAGAATGACATCAATAATTGAACTTTCAAGGGAACTTTTCTGAGACTTTGATGTTGCAGTTAAGGACAGCGTACTCTGGGATAATCTTTGAAGGATTAAATGATTAATTCCTGAATAAGACAATCTGAATACTGTCAGAGGCCATGTATCCCTAAAAACAGGAAGTTTTAGTGTTAGATCAAAGAAGATCCATTGCAACACCAGAAATACAACCAGGAGAAAATACAACCAGGAGGGCTAGGAAGATAGCTCAGCAGTATAAACATCTGCCTGGCAAGCGCAAGGTCCTGACTTGGATTCCAAGTACCAAAGTGAGAAAAGAAAAAGAAAAGAAAAGAAAAAGGAGCAAGTTTTATTGCCCTTGGAAACCAAAGATCTAAATCATAAATCCAGACTTTGGGACCCTGGCAGAGGAGAGCCAAGCTCCATAGCCAGGACTCTGGGTTTAGGAGTCAGCAAGGGTAACCAGGCAGAAAGGGCAGAGTTGACTAATAAGTGGAGCTAAGCTCTGTTTCCTTAAGTTTCTTTTTTTTCTGAAATTGTATCTCGGGTTAAGATGGAGTCCAATTCTATGTTCCTAAGTTAGGTTTCTGTCTCTCAGAAGTGGCCTGGCCCATCTGCCTTAGTGTTCTTCTCTCATATGAGCACCTTGGTGCTTAATAACTTTAGGTAAGAAATCAGATAACCCACCCCAAGATTTCACATTTCAAATAAGCACTTCAGTGAAACCAATAAGTTTTTGGAGGAAAAGGGAATGATTCCATGTACAGTTGTTCTTTTTCATAAGCACTGTCTGCTCCTAGAGTCAAATGTGTGATGTTCACCAAAACTGTCCAAAGAGTGAAGGAGTGCTTTTCTTATACTAGGGAAATACTCAAATTTTAAGATGACGACTTTGCACATATTTTAAGTGACATCTATGTTATTATTTAAATTAGAAAAAAATCTCACAAGGCAGTAGAATAGACACTACATTGGGGAAATCTGGATTATCATTCCAAATTCTGCAACTAGCCACTGATGCTCTGGCAAATTCCTTAACCAAATGATCAATTTTCTCATTGCTTGATTGAGTGTGTAGTCTCTAAGCTGACTTTCTCCACCGACATTCTTTTATTCTCTCTCTCTAGGGGATTTGCATTTTCTGATTATAATTTCAGGCGAAGTACATTTTACTGTAAGACATTCACCTTCACTTTAATAGAAGTATAGATACAATCCATGGATATAATGTAGCCAAAATAATTTAAATAAAAAAAGCAAGTTTCCAGATATTTGAGCACCTTGTCAGGAAACATTTCAGAAAGGCAAGACTGCATATTTTGTTTTGAGCCAAGCAAGAGAGCAAACACCTCATTATAACTTAGCTACTTCATTTAATGCACAATAGGTAGGAGATTTTATTTAGAAAATAAAAATACAAAAGTGGATGAGTATGCATGGCATTTGCTAGCCTAAAAGCTGTGGTTGGGCCATCTAGAAGACATGAATAAAATTAATGTTTGCTATAAATCAAACATGTCTTTGTAACTACCAAAGGAAAAATAAAAACTTCTGAAAAATATTATTTACCTCCTGCTAAATAACAAAAACAATGCCAAATTAATCAAAAGAATCTGATTTTGTGTAGGACAACATGCATGATTCAGGCAGTTAAATCAATTACTATTTACACTGTATACAAGGATGAAATGTAAGTAAACTATCTCTGGGTTTAAAATAATTGTGGTTATTACTATACAATTTATCAAGCTTTGAAAAATGTGATAAAAATGGGCATATGAGTGGAATACACAAAGGCATAGTTAGAGATTTATCTGTATTAGGTCTTTGAAATACTAGCTGACTTTCATTAACATACCAAACCATTTTTTGTTCTACCTTTTCTCCTGTACCTCACACAATCATTTCAGGAGTATTAAGGGGGCAGATTCAATTAAATTTTTCTGAACTTAGGGAGAGGGAAGTACAGAGAGGATCAGTGATTTACACCTGTGGTCAGAAAGATAGTAGAGATAGAAAAGGACTGAGCACAAAGCTTTTAAACTGCTGGTTTGACTACAAATAAGTAACTTTCCTCAAAGTAACAACTTCTTGCTTTCTAAAATAAGAATTGCCTAAAACTTTTGCTCCAGTTGTATAACATACACCACTGAGGAGTTGAATTAACAAATATGCAGTGATATCATTGAATATTTCCTCAGGCAGTGTTACTACAGCAAATAAAAAATTGAGAGAATATGGACTCTGATTATAGGAAAATAACTGCTATGTCTATGTAACAGAATAAAACACATTTAGTTAGTAGCTATTGTAATGGGTTCTCAACACAGAAACCAGACTGAAATCCAATTATTACATTTCATGAACCTTCAATACCGGGCCTGGTACTGCTTGACCATACTGAGGCAGGAGAGAACAAACGGTGAGAGAGCCTTAGAAGTACAGAAGTTTTAAAGGTAAAAACCGCATCCTGTTTGGCAAACAAATTTGTCATTTAACATAGAACGGTACCTTGAGGGACAGCGTGACCATTACTCAGAATACATTTTTTTTTTCCTGGGAGCTTGAGTGCAGCCTCCTGGCTTTGTTGTCAGTTTTCCCCTTGATGGCATTTTAAACATAAAAGAACGCGAACCTGGCATTGTCTAATTCTTAAGGTA
>NW_004524675.1:8625-17661 GCF_000260255.1 Octodon degus | reverse complement strand
AAGTTTAAAAAGTGTGAGGAGAGCATAAATAATTATATATTTGTTTAAGGTTCCAGTCAGTACCTGTGCAAGTTCTTAACCTTACTTTGACCCAATGTTCACAAAAATAAATGAAAGTCACCTAAATCAGAAAACTGTACCAATCCAGAGAGCCAGCACCACACAGTAATGCACAGTATTGAAACAACAACAACATTGGCCAACACAAATTTCTTGCCATGCAGTACTCCTCGTTCCAGAGCTTGTCACTGAAATAAAGAATAATGCATAGTTGAGGGGGGAGTTAAGGAACTGAAAAATCAAATCTGAGTCTGTCTGTGGCTGTCTTCTGCTTTCCAGGTCAAGAAAACAGGAAGGATAGGGACAACGTTTTACTTTACTTTTAGTCATGGCTTGACAGAAGTATGAAATTAATTGAAAACATAAAATCACAGATTCAAAAGAAAGTCCAAGTAAAATAAATTATCAAGGGAAATTATTCATAGTATTACATGAAAATAGAATTATAAAATCACACAAAGACTTTATGTTTCTCAGAGAGAGAGAGACAGAGACAGAGACAGAGAGTGAGAGAGAGAGAGACAGACAGACAGACAGACACACAGACACACAGACAGACACACAGACACACAGACAGAGAGACAGAGAGAGAGAGACTGAGATACTAAAGAAAGTACAAATTAGTGGACAAATATTACTTAATATTGATCACAGATTAAAGTAGTAATAGGAAGTAATAAATTTAGTGGTGAATAAAATAAAAATACTGAAAAAATACCAGAATCTGCTAGACAATTAAACTAAAATTCAAGTATCCTTTTCAATACACTTTGTAAGAATGTAGAACTGATCAATGATAAATTTCAAAAAATATAAGAGAAACCCCAAAATATCTCAAGACAATTCAAGACTTGTCAATGCCTTAGAAAGAGAAGACAATAGAGTTTTTAAAATACCAAAGAAAAGCCCAGAGTGGTGGTGCATGTGTTGTAATCCTTGTAATCCCAGCACTTGGGAGGCCGAGGCAGGAGAATTGATGCCAGTTTGAGTCCAACCTGGGCTACAAAGTGAGCTCAAGGCCAGCCTGAACTGTGTAATGAGGCTTTGTCTCAAAAAGACCAAAAAACAAAACAAAACAAAAGAACAAAAAAGAGAAGATATGGAAAAAAGAGCTTTCCAGTGAAAATTATTTAAAATGTATTACATTGTATTGCACAGATGAAAGTCCCTTTATTATAAGACATTTCATTATTGAAAATTTCTACTATTATTACATTTGTATATCCTTAGTATTAACTGCATTTTATAACATTGAAAAACAGACTGGTCTTTGTCTTCCTGAGACTCTACCACCTTCACTGAAAAACTCTTACATTGTTTGGGCATCATTATACCCAGATAAAAGCCTATATTTTCCTAAAAGTTTTTTTTAAAAAATGACTTGTCAATGAAATATAATTATGGGACACCAAGTGGTGAACCTTCCAGGAAAGCTCACTGGATCCATGTGGTTGTATGTTTGGGACTTTTGAAGAAAGCTCCTTCCCTGGAAGCCAAAGACAATGGAAGAGCTGCAGCAGCTATGCTTGAGTTACAAGAACATCTTGTGGCTGGGACCCTTTCCCGAGGATGGCAGAGCTGGAAGTTGGGGCTGGGCATGCAGCTCAGTGGTAGAGAGTGCAAGGTCTGATAACAGAATCAGGTGCAATGGTAGTTCTGTGAAATCCCTGACCACCTTGTATTAGATTAGTTCATCCAGCCTTTACCTTATGTAGAAGCACCACAAACTTCTCTGGTTAAGTTACTTCCTTTTATTGTGACTTTAATGTTTGCACAAGTGGTCAGAAGGAACTGTAATAGTTCTAGGTTATACTAGATTTGTCATCTATAATCATAATATTGAAACATTTATAATTTTATATGTAAACATTTATTGCTTTTTATCACACAATTCTTAGTATCTCATGGCTGCTAATTAACTGTGTTTTGGTTATTTCAACCTATTTTCACATAAACTTTTAATATTTCAATGAAGTATTAACAGTTAGTATGAAACAAAATAGCTTCAAGGTTTACATCAGTGATCTTAACACCTTACAGATGAACTCCTTCACGGTGTATGATTTTTAGCCAGTAATATTGTTCACTCCATGAACATTAGTCGTGGCTTGTGTCTAGATATCATCCCAATGACTCAGGTAATCCTGAGGGAAGGGAGGCTTTCCAGAGTGACAGGATCTAGAGAACGCAGTGCTGGGATCCAGGCTGTATGATTACCAAGTTGGGCCACTGACTGGCATGGTGGGGCTCTGCGTAGGATGGAGGATGTGAGTGCTGCACCCATCCTAGGGCAGGTAGTCTGCATAAAAGTAAGAGGCACAGGAAGAGGGAGAATGTGCTCTTCTCTGCCTGCTTGCCATGGGCCGCTTCTCCTCTGCCATACCGCTCTGCCACGCTGCTATTCCTTGGACCCAACTACTACGGTTGAAGCCTCTACAAAATGCGAGCCAAAAGAAACATTCCCTCTTTTAACTTTCATTTTGTCTGAGCCAAGAAAAAAAGTAACTAAGACAACATTTATAGGATATTTTTATTATACTTTTATTTGCATTATTACTTGATTTTGCAGCATGTATTTCCATGAGTAGCCCATGTTCTGTTTAATTTTATAACAGGAAGAATCATTATTATGATCTTAAATTCTTTGCTAAATTTGTAGAACCTAACCTGCTCTTTCAGCTTGAAATTTATTGCAGAAAATCTTCACTGGACCAATGCATTATTTGAAGTATACTGTGCTACTTTCCTCTTTACTTCGTTTGCCTCTTTTTTGCATTCCTATTCCCTTTTCTTTTTATTCCTTCTCTTTTAAAGATGTAAAAAATGTACTCAAGATTATTAGTGTGTGAATGATACTTATAAACACTATTTATTATAGTGATCTAATAAAATTATTCACATAAATTGAATTATTTTGATGTTATCTTTACTGACATAATATAATTATTCATATAAATGATTTATTTTGATATTATCTTTAAGCACAATATAGCTCTTGCTCATGAGATATAGCAACAGTTTTCTTACTGATAAATGCATCAGTATTTCCTGAAATTTTAAAACTGACATACATTGAAGCAGAAGCAAGCTTTAAAATTGTAGTTTACTTCCATTTTAAATTGAGTCAGAGCATCAGCAAGTCATGAACATTCTTCTGGTGTCTGACCTCTAAAATCTAATAACTAAATAAATAAATAGCACCTAACACCAGAGTCCTACAACAGTGTTGTACACTAAAAGTGATGCACAGCTCAACAGTGTTCTAAAATAATTCCCATAGCCATAAGTTTGATGAGAAAAAAAAATAATTGTTGACCTATATATATATTGATCCTCATGAAACAGCACAACAATTAGGAAGAAGAATGTCCCACTAGACCCTTCCTGTGCCCTGAAAAAGAACCATGGAGCCAGGGTGCCAACATTTTGTACAAGGACAGTAAATATACAGAAATGCGGTGTTTGATACTGTGTTCCTTCTATTCTTTCACTTATTTTTTGACTAAGGAATAACTTTTTAAAAATAGGATATTTTGGGATGAAAAAGGTAGAAATTCTACCTTGGTATTCCCAGAGCTAATTGTGTTTTATGTGTATTTATGAGAGATTTTAATTCTAAATAAGAAACAGAAAACAAAAAAGAGATCTGTCCAGTGCCATGGGTTGCTATGAAACCACTAGCAGTCAAGTTCAAGAAAACTCTTTGAAACAGGGATCAAGACATTAGTAATATTCTTTTCTGTCTCACAACATTTCACTTAGAGTGTGGATACATTTTCTCGTACTATACAACAATTACTTCTACATGGCTGAAAACATTCCTTTCTCAATAAACGTCTGCTTTTGTGGTGTTACCTTTAGGGAATGCTATATTCCCGGCTTTGTGAACTGAACTAGCAATACAATAAAATGAAACAAATTTTCTGATAGCTCATATTGTTGTAGAAGAAGATAAAACATAAATTCAGTCAATAATATATGATTTAGCAGGGTCAGTGTCTCTGAGAAAAGATCAAGTAAGGGCCAGAAAAAAAAGAGAATCCCTTGAATGGATAAAAAGGCTACTATCTGATAAAGAGTCATTTAGAAGAAACTTTATACAAATACAAAAATATTGGAGGAAAAGTATCAAATAAGTGAGAACTCAATCAATCTTAGAATGATAAGAGTAAAATTTTGTGGAACACAGTTTGGTTAGTTGAGTAAGCTGAAGAAGCCACTGTGGGTAGGCGAGAGGTGAGTACAAGAATGGAAATACAGTAACTGCGCAATCCAAAGTTGTTTGTTCCATAGTTTGATTTATCTACTTTCAATTGTGGTAAAAAGTTATTAAATGAAAATTCTAGAAACAAAAAATTAAATGACTTTTTAGTGTATTTTATAATTTTCCATTTTATTATCGGTTGCAATTGCTAATATTGTATTATTAATAAAGGATAAATTAGGCATTATCATAGGTATGCATGTATGCATTTGCAAGCATAGCATATAAATTCAGTACTGTTTACAGCTTCAGGCATCAGCTGAGCATGTTCTAGTGAATCTGGTGCAGGTAAAGGGGTACAATTGTAGTTGAGAGAGATTTAGCATGAATAGAAAATTATTTAGTTCATTTAAAAATTTTAGATTTTATACCAAATAAGTTGGTGTATATGATATTTCATTCTAAAATTATCAATATATTTTAAGTGGTATGAAATATAAAACTTTAAAAATTTAATGGTTATTACATAACTTATCATTTTATTTAAATGACTAGATTTGTTATCTTTTATTTTTTAACTTTTCTTTTTTTATTAATTTTATTGAGAAATAAATAGTAATGAGACAGTTTCAAAACCAATTAGTAGGTCAGTTTCAATAATTAATACATTGCATATTGTTGTCTTCATAGTGGTTATTCATTCTACAAGATGCAGACATGCTATCCTGTCCAAACACTATTAGTACAAATCATTCATCTCTTGAATTAAGAGAAAGTAGCTGTATATCTATTCTCACTATTTTGTATATACAGATATAAAATGGTCCTTCATTTGTATCCCTTTTTGTATTTAGTTTTGTCAGAGATGGATATTCCATTGCCATTTAAATATTGTAGATGCATGAATTCAGCAAAATAATGCAATATACTGCTATACTGTCTCTCAAGTAAATGTTTGCTTTAAAAAAAGGGCAATAAATGAAAACAAGAGACAAGAAAAATATGTCACAGGACTGTCCTGCTACAATGATATATATGGTTAGATTTCTAAATTTCTGTGTAAAAATATGCAATTGTTTATTAGTATTTCTTTTTAATTTTTTATTTATTTTTCCTTTTTTTCCTCACATTCTTTAGGATTGATTGATTGATTGATTGATTGATTGATTTTGTGGAACCAGGGATTGAACTCAGGCCCTTGCACGTCAGTAGAAATTTAAAGTTTAATATATCAATACTTAATGGAAAATACCTGTTCCATGTTATCTCTAAGATGTTTGATATTCAGACAGATAGTGAGGCTGAGCTCAACTGCCCATGTTATAAGGTATTAATATCATTAAGTTTCTCTTCTGGGGGGTTAACAACGTAAATTTGCAGACTAAAAATTAGAGAACAAGAAGGGCTGAAAGGACAGCCAACATTTTTACCCTAGCCTTTCAAGGTCAGTGAGGACTCAGAACATAAGAGAACCTGTACAGTAATATCCTGTAACACAGTGATGTCCCAAATTTTCTAATCAAGGAGATTATGGGGCCACAGAGGAAAGTGATCGACATTGTAGAGTGTGCCTAAGGAAAGACACAGAAAGGAAACATTCTCTCAGGCTTTCACAGAGAGCAAATCGCTCAAGCAATGGCTGTGACTCATAAACATGGCTGACACTGACAAAAGATCTACAAACTGCGGTACAGAATTTCAGGGTAAATCCTGAGGGGATTTAACTGACCTTGTCAGATACAAAAGTTACATTTCTTTTTATATAGATCTTGCTTTATCTTGGTCTTAAGCTTCCGGCAGAAAGGCATAAAAATGAGGTACAAAAAGTAAAGCCATATTAATATGCTGAGCTGTGGAAGGCTCAAGTCAACAACTTCTGGCATTGTCAATCCAATGGATAACCCACTAATATTATGGATTTGTCATATTTTAGACCTTCAATTTTACTTACTGTCAAATGCCTACTTGATGGTGATGATACTGATAGGTAATTCACAATTGTGGTTGATATTTTATCTCTTACTCAGTATTTTTAATTCATCTGATTTAATATATATGAATTGAAGGAACAAATGGAATCTTCTTTGGGGCCCAAAATCTAAATATAAACAAAATAAAATGAATAGAGGGATCAATCACTTATGTAATTCGACTTTTAATTCTATGATTTTTGCTTGCATTCTTCCAATTGCTGTGAAGTACTCAAATTTCAAATGGTAGGTGTGTTTCACATTTCTTTACAACTAAGTATACTTTGATGTGGAAACTTTTTAGCTTATTATTTTAACAAGCAGTTAAACTAGAAACTAAGAAATAATTCAATCCGGTATAATTGTTTCAAGGTAGAAGTAGCTATGTGTATAGCAATTAACCCTTAGAAAGAATGTATGCAATGTGCTAACTATTGAAACTGTCCTACCAATTTGATTTGAATCTGTCTCATTGCTATTTGTTTCTCAATAAAATTATGGAAAAAAATATAAATAAATAAATAAATAAATAAATAGAGAAAAAAAAAAGAATTGAAGGACAAGGAAGTACTCACTCAGCCTATAAGAGTGTCCTTAAACCTGTCATCACCAACAAAGAAGCCAAGAAAAGTTATTGACCAAGCATTGTGTTTGCCACTTAAAACATGCCATTGTATTTTTAATGCTGTACTTGACTTTCTGTCCCAACTTCTTTATGCAATTATGGGCATCTAAGCCACCAATGAAATTAAATCGCCTATGCAATGACATGGGAAAAAAAAAAAAAAGAACAAAATTCAATGCCACGCCGGCCCAGCCATGGGCATTCTGAGCCAACCACCAAGACCAGGCATGATGGCCCACACAAGTAATCCCAGGGCTCGGGAGCCTGAAAACAGAAAGGCCTTTACAAGTCTGAGCTGCATAGACACTATACCAAAAACATAAATTTAAAAAAAGAAAAAGAAAGGGCTGGCCAGATAGCTCAGCAGATTAAAGCACCTGCTTAGGTGGACACAGGGGCTGGGGCTGGGGGGGGGGCAGGAATTCGATCCCCAGCCTGCCATGTTAGCCCTGCCTCTGGGTGTGCTGAGTTGGTGATTGAGACTGGGTGTGGTGGTGCATACCTCTAATCCCAAAGCTTATGAGGTTGAAGAACAGGAGAGATCACTATGAGTCCAATCTGTGTAGTAAGACCCTGTAGACCCTGTACTAAATACATTTTTTAAAAAAAAAGAAAAAGAAAGGCAAGAAAGAAAGAACAAAATCCACTGTGGTGATGATCCATGTTTCGAGCCCTAACATATCTAAGAATCAAAGTGGACCAGAGGACTATATACAGAACTGTGGGAATCCTCTAAGGGTGAGTGGATATAGACAAATTATACTATATATTTCTGCACATTGTTTCTCTACAGTTTTATACACACAAATTTTAAAGTCCATTATATTTTAAAGATTTGTATATTGATGAATGCATATGGTAATGAAAAACATATTATATTGCACTTGATGTGTATAGAGATACTATAGTGTTTTGTGGCGGGTACCAGGGACCAAACTCAGGACTTGCACTTGCCAGGCTGGCACTAATGCTGCTGAGCTATCTCCCTGGCCTTGTGCACAGAGACATAAAAAAATTTATTAAGTAAAGCAAATGAATGATTTATTTTGGATGAAAGTTAGTTTAAACCAAAAAGTATTCAAAATCATGAACTCTTTCAATTTTTTGAGATTTACTTAATGTTTATTAACTAAGCACAAAATAAATATGGCTTGACTGTTCATAGCTCTCATGGAGTAATGATGTACAATTACTAGATGAGACAAAGTTCAATTAAAAATAAATTGTTGCTTTTATTTGCTCATTTGCAAACAGTTTGTTTTCTAAAGATATTCTAAATGTAGTACTTTCTTACAATCCTATCTGCATTATGAATTTTCAGAACTAAATTAACATAAAACCAGTTTGTCTGTATTCCAATTAAGGAAAGTTTAAGTAGCCTTTTCTGTATTCTACTATTTTCCTTTGTAAATTTGAGAACACAGAAACATGACACTGTTTTGTTTCCAATGGCCTAGAATACCCCAGTGTCTTGTAGTTGTTAAAAGGAGCAAACAATCTACATGAAATGTATTTCCTGCTTGAGAAACTACCTAGCAGTTGTCTGTGTGCCTGTGGCCACCAACAATCCCTTCTCCTCCCATCATAATGGAGGTTGAAACTTACACCGTCCAGCTGAACAAAATCCCCAGAACTTTTGATTTTTTATTTTGAGATAGAGTCTGGCTATACCATTAAGTTGCACAAGATGACATTGAATTTGATTCCTGTTTCAGAATCCCAGAAAGCTGGCATTGCAGGAATAGATTACCACACCTTGTTTCCTTTTACTTTGGCATTGTTTCTGTCCCTAAAAAGAGCATTTCCACATTTCAAAAAGTGTATTCTAAGCCATTATTCAAGAAATTTTAAGAAAGAATTTTCCTTGCTTTTGTGCAAAAACATTGCAACATAACTCTTCCCAGCTGTAACACTTTTGGATGTAACAGAAGGAAATGCAATGCGGAAAGAATACTGCTCAGCGTACCAAGGGCAATGAGAGGAAGTATAACAATACCATGCAAAATGCTAAAATAATCAAGACATGAATTGCTAAGGTTCTAAAGCAGGAAGCACCCTCAATGAAGAAGAAATTATAATTTTCTCAACTTCAAGAGACTGAATGATTACCCCATTAAGATAAGCAGGGCAGTAAAGATAATTCACATTAAAAAAAAAAGAAAAGAAAAGAAAAAAAA
>NW_004524675.1:2699-7527 GCF_000260255.1 Octodon degus | reverse complement strand
AAAGAAAGTAAGTAAGAAAAGAAAAAAGAAAAACTACTCCCCCTGAGTAGGATAGTATACACAAACTGTGGAGGCTAAGCCAAGAGGACAACCTGAGCAAATCTGCTAACCTTGTCTTACCCCATTCAAACCAGCTATCTCCCTACTGGGAATTTTCCCAGAGGTATAGAAAATGTCATATAGTAGTAATATATGTGTGCCTATGTTTAAAGCAGCACAATTTGTGATAGCCAAATCTTGTAAATAACGAAGGTGCCGATCACCTGAGGAACAGATGAAAAAGTGCAGTATTTTTATACAATGGAGTATTACTCAGCTATAAAGAATGATAAACTTTAAAGCTTTATATTTCGGTGGATGCCACTTGAAGATATGCTCAGAAGTGAAATAAACTAGACCCACATGTGTAAATATCATATAGTCTCCCTAGTATAAGAACTCAAAAGAAGAAATACATAGAAAGGTATAACACAATTAAAAGGAAAGTGAGAACTTGAGGTTTAGACAATGAAGAGAGGGCAAGGAAAAAAGCTAGGAAACGTGACAGGAGCAAAGACATACATTTATATGTACAAGATGGGTGAGGCAATGATCCTGAGAATCTTCAGTAGGTTTTCGAAACTAGCAGTTAATTGGTAGGTTTCTTACCCTGACTAACTATATATGTTGATATCTGTGAATCAAGCAACTGCACTGAAGATAACAATGTGTAATACTAGGGTCATGCTTGGAATGCCTGTCATTCTGGTCTTCTAAATTCATTCTGCTTCTCATGACATACCAATTACTGCCATACTGTCTCTCAAGTAGATATTTAAACAAAAAAAGGATAATAAATGAAAACAAGAGACAAGAAACAAATGCCACAGAACTGTCCTGCTATAATGCTGTAAATGGTTAGATTTCTAAACTCCTATGTAAAAATATGTAATAGTTTATTCCTATTTTTAAAATGTTTTCTTTAATTTTTATTTTCTTTCTTCATATTCTGTAGGGACTCAAAGCTTAACATATCAAGACTAGATGGAAAATGCCTGTTTCATGTTATGTCTAAAATGTGTGATATTCATACAGATAGTGAGGTTAAGCTCAGCTGTCTGTGTTGTAGGGAATAACAATAAGCTTCTCTTCTGGAGGGATAACAACCTCAGTTTATAGACCAGAAGTTAGAGAAAAAGAAGGGCTGCAAGGACAGCCAACATTTTGGTCCTAGCCTTTTAAGGTCAGTGAAGACTCAGGACATAGTAGAATGTGAATTGTAACATCATGTAACTCAGTTGTGTCCTGAATTTTCTGATCAAGGAGATTATGGGGCCAAAAAGGAGAGTGATCGATGATGTAATGTGCCTAAGGAGAGTTACATGGAGATAAAACATTTTCTCAGGCTTTGACAGAGAGCAAATTGGTCAAACAATGGCCATGATTCATGCACATGGCTGACACTGACAAAGGATCTACAAACTGCAGTACAGGGTTTCAGGAAAAAATTCTGAGGAGATTTGATTGACCTTATCAGATACAAATCTACATGTCTTGTTATATAGGTTTACTTCTTCTTGGTCTTAACTATCCAGCAGAAAACTATAAAAATCAAGTATAAAAGGTAAAGCCATATTAATATACTGTGCTATAAAAGGCTCAAGTCAACAACTTCTGACATTGCCAGTTTTATTGAAAACCCACTACTTTTATGGACTACTGGACTATATTGGAATATTTTTCTGAATTCATGGACCTATAATGTTTAAGTGATAATGGAATACCCTTCTCTACAAAACTAAACAAAAAAAAAGGGTAAACAAATGAAGGACCATTTTGTATCTATATATTTAAAATATTTAGGATAGATATACAGCTACATTTTCTTAATTCGATGAATACAGAGATTTGTTCTGATAGTGTTTGTGGATATGATATCTTGTCTGCATCTTGTTCAATGAATAACCACTAAGAGAATAATATGCTATGTATTATTATTATTATTTTATTTTTTGTGGAACCAGGGATTGAACTCAGGTCCTTGTGCTTGCCAGGGGAGCGCTTACTCCTCTGAGCCAGCTCCCCACCCCTGTATTAATTATTGAAACTGTCCTACTAATCAATTTTGAAACTGTCTCATTGCTATTTCTCAATAAAATTATTTTAAAAATTAAAAGGTCTAAGGTTGTAGCTCAGTGCAAACATTTTAAGTTCAATTCATAAACTAGAAAAAAATTGTTACGATTCCTCATTTTTATTTACAAAATGCACTGAAATAAATAATATGAACATGGAATCAACTGTGCCCAAACTGTTTTTGGTTTTCTTACTTCCTGAATGTGCTTATTATAGTGAAGCAGTGTACACAATCTTAGGAAATAAAATGTGATTCAAAATGAAAACATTTAATTAAGTAATGGTCAAATTTTAGAGTCATTGTATAAACACATTCTCAAACACTTGCCAATGTCCCCCATCTTTCCCAAAAAGCAACCATGGAGGGAAATCTTTTAACTCAAACTGCAACTATGTACTAATAAAAATTGAAAATTAATGTAAAACAAAATTTAAAAAATTGAATCTAAAGAAGAATCAAAATAACTGAATCAAAAAAAAGAAATAGAATGGTAGTGTGCTGATTCCACATCTAGGACTTATGCTTGGTCATACAGAAGAAATAATATTTAAAATCTATAAAATGGAAATACACAAACCATATTTCCATAAGATACAAATGTTATACACATTCCAACATGAGCAGAGGGAATTTGGGAAGCAATATGTGAGGAGAGATTTATTTGTTTTTCAGAGAAGGAGGAAAAATATTACTTTCTAAAGTTAAACACAGTATTTAAGAAATGATTGATTGTTTAAAGGAGGTCTATAATCTTTTCAGCTTACTTTTTTTTCCTAAATATTTTTAGTACAAAGTCTATAGAGTCTCCCAACATAACTCAGACGCCTAGTGATCCTCCTGATTTCACCCTCCCAAGCACTGAGATTACAGGCGTGCACCACTAGGCCCAGTCTAAATCGCAGCATCAGTGTGCCCCGTGGGGTGGGGCTGGCGCCCCATTCTGGGAATCGCACCCTAGTCACTGCACTGTCTAAGCAGGCACTTTAGTCAGCTGAACTATCTGACTTCCCCTTTTTCAGCTTACTTTGAAAGATTCTTCAAGTAATGCTGTCTGTTAAGAGAAATATTTAAAATCCAACAATTAATCTGGTTTCACCTAAGTGGGTTTTTTCTTTTCTTGAAAGTTACAGAAAAAACAAATCTGTTTTCTTTTTGGCATGAAATAACAGTTTAAATATCATGTGATTTTAGTGGAATATTCGCCTATAGTTTTGATGGTTTTTAAGTGTCTCTGTACCGGAGTATATGTAATGAAATATAGTCAATTGCATCTTGATGGTTATTTTTCAATGAAAGAATGTCAGGTAATGCTTTATATTTTCTGCATAGCTTCAGTTACTTATATTGAACATTATATTTTTAGGGTCTTGGAATTATTAGTATTTAAAAGCAAAACAAAACTCTGGTAAAAGTTCTGTTTATGGTAATAGAAAAATCAAAGATATTTTCCCATATTGTTGAATTATAGCTCAGTCGATAATGTTTTACTTTTATATGTATATGCGTTTTGGAAAATCTTTTTCTGACATCTTTAAAAGTATCAGCACTTTCTTCCCATGTGAAGTAAATAGATGGTTGAATGTATAATTAATTTTGCATAAATCACTAATCATGTTTAAATTACAAGGTAATTTAGAAAAGTTAGTGCTTTACTGTTTGTCCTAAATTCTTCATTTACAGATTTTTTCATAGGAAGGTAGCATGTGCTAGTCTCAGACATATTCTTCCGTACACTCCTTTGTGACAAAAGGCTGCTATAAACAGTGCCTTTTATTTAAGATTGAGGGAGAAAAGCAAAAGCAGAAATAGAAGGCAATTTGGGGTTTGCACTCCCTTCTTTACCATCTTCCCCATTTTAGACACCAACCATAAGTGAGCCTGGTGGCCAGTGCATGGAAGAAGCACACAGATGCCAAATGGCCATCACCCCGAGGGTCAGAGACAGGCTTTCCATGAACAATTCTGGACCCTAACTTATGTTGTACATAACAGTTCTCATCTAATTTTCCACTTGCCAACTCATCTCTAAAACAAGCACTTGCACATTTTTCTCTCCCTTTTATTCTCTTTGCTAAAGAAAAATGCAGAAGAAAAGAAAAAAGAAGAAGGAAGGGAGCAGTGGAAGGGAAAAGGGAAAACAGGAAAAGAAGGGATCAAGGGAAGGAGGAAAAGCATTGAGGGATACTAAAGTTGGTATGATAATCATTTTTAGTACTACTTTTCCATATTTCATTTTATATCTTATGATTTTCCATTATATAAAATTGTATTCTCTTTCATGCACAAATAGAAACACAATGAATTCAGTATGATAAAACAAGTAATGTAAAAACACTGAATTTCTTATAAACAGTCTATATAATTTATTGCATTTAATTTAAGCAGAACCATGTATAATCAACTAAAATAATGTTGTTCTCTTTGAGCTGCAGGCTCGCAGGCCGAGACACTATGGACCCGTGACTGAGCATCCAAGATGGTGAATAACAGCTCTTCAAGTCTGCAATAAAAATGACCTCCATAAAACTACATTGCAAAAAATGAGAAAGAAACAAAATGGAAAAAGCAAAAATGTTGAGAGCAGAACCTGAATCGTTTGTGTTAGAAAAAGTACTGAACCAATGTGTAGTGAATGGGAAGGTGGAGTATTTTCTGAAGTGGAAGGGATGGGGTGGGGAGCTAGCCAGCAGCATAAGCACCTGCCTGGCAAGC
>NW_004524675.1:0-889 GCF_000260255.1 Octodon degus | reverse complement strand
ATCCCAGCATGTGGGAAGCTGAGGCAGGAGGATCTTGTGAGTTCAAGACCAGCCTGAACTATAAAGTAAGTTCAAGGCAAGCCTAAACTGCATAGTGAGACTCTATATCAAAAGGAGGAAAAAAACAAAAAGGAAAAGGAAAAAAATCTGTACCAAAAATAGCCTCACCTGAATAAGATAGCAAGTTCAAACCTGGGTTGTTCAAATTTGCTAAGGAAGACGGGAACATTAAGAATTCGTTAGGACCCATGACTTCACAGTGAATTGAAATCCACACTCAAAAGTCAGGATTCATGTCTGTCTTAAGACTTGGCTCATGGAAACCTACTGAGTGGCTGATGGTGTTCTCAGTTTAGAACCTAGAATAAATGAGTGGACAAAGCTGTAATCTAAGCTATTAAAATACATGTTTTTCTTGACCCCAAAGTTTCAGTCTTTTCAGTATTCGAGTTACTGTTTTTACAGAAGCCAGGAAAACAACTTTGTAGTAGTCAGAATCTTATCCTAATGTATATTGTTTATTTGATTGTAATTAATGGTGAGCAGTAGTTTTGTATTATTCTAAAATAATATTATTCTCCAATAAAACCTTCCAACATTTCTCACTAATACTTATAATAACTCCCACTGTTGATAAGGACCATGATTTATCATACATGACATAGACCTGTTGTGAAATGTTTCCTTGGCTGTTGAATTGTTTAGTTACCTTTTTTTTTTATTTTTAAAACTGCTTCTTTAGGCCAGGCATGGTGGTGCACATCTATAATACTAGCATTCCAGAGGCTGAGCTGGTAGAATCACTTTGAGCTCAAGGTCACTCTAAGTTATAAAGTTAGTTCAAGTTCAGCCTGAACTGTACAGCAAAACCCTGTCAACCTCTGTATTA
>NW_004524674.1:10219372-10222197 GCF_000260255.1 Octodon degus | reverse complement strand
TGTTTCTGTTTTGATGTTCAGTTCTTTAATCCATTTTGACTTTAGTTTAGTGCATGGTGATAGACCTGGGTCAAGTTTTAATCTTTGGCATGTTAATAGCCAGTTTTTCCAGCACCATTTATTAAAGAGACTATCTTTCTTCCAGTAACTGTGTTTGGCCCTTTTGTCAAAGATCGGGTGGCTGAGTGCATTCCTAGAGGCCTCTGCATCTACTAGTCTATTCCATTGATCCTCAGGTCTATTTTGTCGCTATGGTAGGAAATTTTGGAAGATTACTAGAAGTAGCCAAGAAATTATTAAGACAACTTTTCAAAACACAAAATAGATCAATTTTAGGTCACTAATGTGTTTTTCACTTTTCTCCACTTTACATCTTCCCACTCCTCCCTCCCCTGCCTTTAATCTCCTCCTCCTTACAGGGTAGAAACATCTTCTCTTCCTAAAATTTTAAATTAAGTTTACTGGTACACTTTAGGTATAAGTAATGATTACATTTGAACTTAACAAGGTGTGTGTTGGTTCTGTTTTTTCCCATTCTCATACTGTCCTTCAACCCTTTTTCCCTTCTATATTTACCTATTTCCCTTCCATATTTTACCCCTTTCTTATCTCATCCTTGTTTTTTCATTTCCCTTCTTCCTTTTCTCCCCCACCCCCATTTTCTCTTTCCATTTTAATATTTTCTTTTTATTTCACAATTTCAGGGCTGGTGAAGTAGCTCAGTGGACTAAGCGCCTGCTTAGGCAAGGGCAGGGACCAGTGTTTGATCCTCAGCATCACATGCTATGCTGGCTCCACATCTAGGATCACTGAGTGGGCCACGAAGTCCATGTATGGTGGTGCACGCCTGTAATCCCAGCACCGGGGAGGCTGAAAACAGGAAGATCACTATCATTCCAGCTGTGTAGTGAGACCCTATACCAAATACATTTAAAAAAGTAAACAAACAAACAAAAAACAATATCAATTAGATATTTTGTTCCTTATTTACACTTTCAGTTTCTCATACCAGAGAAACAATACAGCATTTACACATGTGTGTCTGATTTGTTTTATAATTATTTCACATGTATGGTCCCAAGGTGCATCCATCTACCTGGAAATGTTTCAAGGTTATCTTTCTTTATGGAAAAATAGTATCCATTATATTAAAATTTTCTTCTTTATTGTTTTCTTCTTTATTTAATCACCAGTTGATGGGCCTTTGGGCTGTTTTCAAGGTTTGGCTATTACAGACTGTGCAGCTATACACACAGATGTGTATATGTCTCAGTGATATGATGCTTTTAATACTTCCGGGAGGATAACAAGAAGAGGAATATCTTCTTGAAGAAATGGAACCTGCAGTCCTAGTTTTTTTCCAGGAATTTCCACACTGATATCACAATGGCTGCACCAATCTACACTCCCACCAACAGTGGTAAAAGGGTTCTTTTTGCTGAGTTCTGCCATCTTTGGCTCTTTGCTGACTGCTTATTGATAGACATTCTTTCTGGTGTGAGATGAAATCTCCATGTTGTCTTAAATTGCATTTCTCTATTGACCAATAATGTTGAACACTTTTTCATATACTTATTTGCCTTTTCTACTTCTTCTAAGAAGTGTCTATTCACTTCAGATGCCCATTTTTTGATTATGCTTTAATTTAGTTGGTGTGATGTTTTTAGTTCTTTTTATATTCTGGATATTATTCCTTTAACTGAGGAGGAGCTAGCATAATTTTTTTCTCACACTGTGGGTTAGCTCTTCACTCTGGTGGTGGTTTCTGTGCAAAAGCTTTTTAATAAGATGAGATCCCAGTTGTTGATTTTTTGTAATAGTTTCTGTGCAATCAGGATATATTCATAACATCTTTGCCTAGTTCTACTTTTTGTACTGTCCAAAAGATTTAGTGTTTCTGCTTTTGTGTTCTGGTCTTTCATGAATTTCAATTTTAGTTTAGTGCATAGTGAAAGAAATGGATCTAGTTCTAATGTTGATCAGATAGAAAGTCAGTTTTTCTAGCACTGTTTATTTAAGAGGCTTTCTTTCAGTGAAGATGTGCCTTGGTTACTTTTCTCCCATTACTGAGGCACAATAGCCAATAGCCAAAATTAAGGAAGGAAAGGTTTGTTTAGCTCACAGTTGGTGGAGGTTTCAGTCCATAATCACCTGGCTCCAAGGAAGGGTGGCATGGCACAGGGGCAACAGTTCAAGGTTGCAGAAGACAGAAAAACAGCAAGAGTGGAAAAAAGGTGTGCGTGTATAGGAGAGCAATCCTGCTTTCCTCTCTTATATTGTAAAAGGTTACCTTTGTCTAGTGCAGGTGTAACAGCCACACCACCTCCATGCCCTCCTCTTGTACAGGATGAGGATGCTTACAAAGTAATATTCTTCCCCTCCCCCTGCTGAATCACTTAGTTGAATTTTAAACTTCTCAAGCTGACACAATGAACAACATCCTAGAGGGGTAAGGACAAGTCTTCTATACACCAGGATGTAAAACTACTGAATTATTTAGGCTTCTAGACCTCTCAAGTTGATACAATGTACAAACCATTCCAAGACAAAAAATTTGTCAAAGATAGGGTGGCTCAGAGTTGTATGTGCATCTTTTAAGTTGGTCTAATGATCCTAGGGTCTTTTTCTTCCAGTAATATGCTGTATTTATCATAGTAGATTTGTAGTATAATTTCAAGTTGGAATGTAATACTCCCTGCTTTGCCTTGGTTGTCCAGAATTGTCTTTCTCAAACTTGGACCTTGCACTTGAGAACCAGGCAATTATGCCACTGAGCTATCTCCCCAGACCTAGGCTATTGATTTTTGAGTACTGACTTTGTATTC
>NW_004524674.1:10217531-10218132 GCF_000260255.1 Octodon degus | reverse complement strand
ATTTTTCTCTCAGGTTGATGCTTGCTTTCAGAAATGAATTTGAGATTTTTGCTTCTCTTATAATTTCATTAAAGATTTTTTCTGAATTTTAGAAAATTTTTTTGTTTTGAGTTTTTGTTTTTTTTCCATAATTTTAAAAAATATTTTTGAAATGAACACACAATATGCGATTAATAGATTGCACATTGTAAGAATTATTTACAAACTTAAAATAATATAACAATAAAAATTGTCTAAAATAAACATGAAGAAGAAAAAATTTATACACCAGTCACATAATAGTTCACTCTGTGCCAAAATTAAGAAACATATTTATCGAATTAGAATTCTCAAAGTAGAAGGAAGTAAGCAATAAATAAAGATTTAAATGTTCTGAATTTAGTTAAAGTTATAGCACCACATTTCCAAGAAAAATGAACCTTTTGCACAAGAAATATGAATAAAATCATACCAAGATACACAAAACTGAAATTGTCCAAAACTAATTGTAAAGAAAAAATCATTAAAGCATATATATAGAAAATATATTAGCTATGTAAGAACAATATTAAACAGCATCTTACTCCACATTAGAAAGAAAAAAGAGAGTCCTAGCCCAGGT
>NW_004524674.1:10185083-10191029 GCF_000260255.1 Octodon degus | reverse complement strand
GACCTGGGGTAGGACTGGGTCTGGGGGTTCCCGGAAGTCGGCAGAAAATCCTATTACTCTTAAGTTTTTCATCTTTGCATCATCTTGGAAATGTTGAATTATTTTTTCCTTCATCCTAGTTGCTTTTAAGAGCTATTTTCTTACCTTTTCTCTAGCTGCAATAGTGTCTTGAAGGTCTGAAAGCTTATTTTCACTTTCATTTAACTGGTTCTGCCAGGTTGTGATTGAGGTTTTAATTTTATATATAGCACTTTGAATCTGCTTCATGCCTTCCATTTCTTTTCTATATTGTTCATTAAGGATTCCATCAATTTTCTATTCTCCTCTATTTCTATGTGTCTTCTTTAGAACCACTTAATAATTATTTCATTATAGTTTTATTTCTTTTTTTACTTCAGAATTATTATTATTATTTTGTTTTGTTTTGCTTTGTTTTTGAACCAGGAATTGAAAGTCCCTTGTGCTTGCCAGGGAAGCACTTATTCCACTGAGCCGTCTCCCTGGCTCCCAGAAATTACTTCTGATTTGATTTCCTCTATACCTTTCTGCAGTTGTTTCTTTACTTCAAACACTATTATTTCAGCGATTTCAGGTGTTTGCTTTCCAATTTCTTCTATACTATTCTCTCCTGCATTTCTTATGGGTGCACTTCAGACCTAAGAATGCATTTTGCTCCTTCTCTTTGTCATTTTGTATAACACTGTCTTCTCACCTTTGATGTAGAACTTTGATAGAGTTATTATCTTAGAACCAGGTCCCGGTCTACCAAGTTCAAACTCGTCCAGGTGGGTGTGGCTTTGGTCTGGCTGCTGTGCTCCACTTCTTCCTGCTGCAGACTTGGAGATGAACCCTCTGTGCTACACTGGCAAGATGTTCTGCTTAGGATCAGCTGGGTGGGTCTTGCCTCTATCCTTTCTGCAGGGAGTTTTGCTGCAGGGTTCCACAGCTGGCCTGATTGATGGAGGAAGTTCCACTCAAATGCCAGGCCTGGGTGCTGGCTGGAGTAAGGATCTGGTGTTTCCTGGGTGGATCAACTCATATGCCAGGCTTGAGCACTGACTGGAGTGAGGGTCCTGAGGACCCAGGGTGGTCTTATTCCCCCACCTCAGAAAATTTTGAATGTTGTATTCTGGGTGACTCTTACTGTAGAAAGTAAGTCCATCCCATTCCTAATCAATTCAGGCACTTGCCATTCTAGTTTGCCTTCCTTCTGATGATCAGTGTCCTCTGCTCCAATTACTGTTGTGGGTATTGATGGTAAAGTCTCAAAAGCCTTAAAACCTCCCCCAATCTCATGCCAGTTGGGTCAACACCTTTACCCGCACTGATTGTTTGTCATCACTTACTGCCCCATTACTCATTTAGGGTGAGAAATCTAATCAAAGTTGTCAGGTACTGTGACCATCACCAGGACACATCCCTTATAGCTACTGTAATGGAGTAACAACAGGTGGTTAACTAGTAACACCCAACTGAACTGAACCAGCATGGTTTTGGGTGTGGAAGGCCCACCTGAGGATTGTTGCCAACAGAATGAAATGAGCACTGGAAAAGAAGAGAGGCTGTTGGGACTTGTTGGTTTCCTATGGATGTTGGTTCTCCTGAGGTGCATATCATCCTGCCTTTCCTGACGAACTTGGCTGTCCTCATGGTTGGAAGAGCTTGGGACCTTACCTCGCTGGCAAGCTGTTCTACTCCTGGATCAGCTGGGTGGGTCTTGCCTCTAGCCTCTCTGCAGGGAGCTCTGTTGCAGGGTTCCACACAGGGCCTGTCGATGGAGGAAGTTCTACACACATGTTTGACCTGGGTGCTGGATGGAATGAGGATCTGGCAGACCAAGCGGCTGTCCCACTCATAACCCAGGCCTGGTGCTGGCTGGAATGAGGATCCAAAGAGCCTTGGCAGTCCCACTCACATGCTAGGCCTGGGTGCTGGCTAGAGGAAGATCCAGAGAGCCTCTGGTGGTCCCACTCAGATGCTGGGCTTGGGTCAATGTCCTTAAAGAAATGAGAAGTAGCATATTAGATTGTCTTTAAATTTGTTGTGGGGGTCACCCCTTAATGTGTCAGGGACTTGGATTTTCTTTATTGGTAAGTTTTTAATTACATCTTCACTTTTGTTGAGTGATATTGGCTTTTTTAGCATTTAAAAATTTTCTTGATTTAGCTTTGATAGTTCATATATATCCAGAGAGCTGTCCTACTGTGGTCCATAATGTACATTAGGAATATAACTGTCACTAACCAAGAACAATATTACTAATTACAAAAAGACCTTAATTTCTCCTACTAATAAGAATCCCTAGTGCTTTCATATATAATGTACTGGACAAATATTTCTAAGATATGTTAGGTGCTATGCTGACATGAAGGTGAACAAGAAAGACCTTTCACCTTCATAATGGAGTTGACTTTACCATAGGAGAAGAACCACAAGCAGAACATTACAATGAGGCCATAGAGGAGTGCAGAGTCAGAAGTAGGGATGTGCTGGAGATGGTGTGTGCACAGGTAGTCCACTCACCCTTTGGCCCCATAATCCAGGAACAGTGAGTTCATTTAGAGGGCCTGGTGGTTCATAGGTTGCCATCAGTTGCTGGAGAGAATAACCTTTGCGATCATTTGTCTAGCTCGGTATTTCTACCTCAGAGCCAGGAAAACCCATATCCACCTGTAGGGTGAAAAAAGCATTCAAATCCTAGATACTAGAAAATTAGTTGAGCAAGAATAAGGAATAGTCATACAGTGGACTGGGATTCCTCTGTGGTAGGCCACAGATAGAAACCTAGAGCTGCTAGGTTCATTGCCTTGTGACCACGTCTTCCATTAACATCTGAGGCTTTCTGGCTTGGGGCATCCATTAGTCTAAGCCTGAAATGGGCTGTAGCTTTCAACAACCCAGCCAGCACCACAGGATCCTAACACATAATATTGCTCACTTCTGCAGGCTGCTTCCCTGTGCTTTCCACATCTTCATACCATCTGGGATGTTCAGCACCATACTGCAAGTCTCACTTTGTCCAGCAAACATTTGGTGGGCTCATGCAACATGCTAAGGTATTAGTGCACTGCCCACTTAATTTCTACAGCTGTCTACCAGGAAGGGATACTTCTCTTCATAGGGAAGTTAAAACCTGTCCAGTCCACATGGCTTCAAAATGACAGATAGAGAATGAAGCCCAGGTCTGCATGACTGCACACTTGTGTCATGAAGGACTTTCTAGATGGTGACATGTGTTGCCCCCTTTACAGTAGTCTGAACTTGGTACCACACAGCTCAGACATTTTATATGCTTACAAAAGTAATCATATAAAGTATCTGTCCACATCATTGAAGGTTATGGAAGGAAGGGGATGATACCTTGTTCTCCTGTTCTCTTAACAGCCCCTGGAATAGACTTGAGCATAGTGATTAAGTGATCATTGATTTATTACCTCAGAGGGTAATAGCAGTAGAGGTAATAGCAGTCTTTAGCAGTTGAGTTCAGAGAATAAGAGAAAGAATTAAAATGTGCTGAATATAAACCACCTTACCTTGAAGATGTCATTTTATTCAACTCTATGTCATTGCTGTGTGACAGGTGATATGCAGCAGTTTCAGTAGAGATACTCTGTGCTTCTTAGAATTAGGGAAGTTGGATAATTTACTGAATTCTGCACCTTAGGTAAGTCCTGAAACAGAGATTCCCCCACCTTTTATAATGATGCTCCTTTCCTGCCACAAATGATTGACCTCCCAACTCCTAATCTGTTGCACAGTTAAATCTGTTTCCTAATGGAAGAATTTTGGAACACCCACTATTTATTTTGTGACTATGTGTGGAGAATTGGAAGGTCTCTAACTGCGTCTAAAGAAGGTGGGTTTGCCAAGTTTCAGAATAGCACAAACAATCTTTGGCCTCACAACAGTGAATCAAAAATGATTTCACAGAAAGGGAGGAGGAAAGGTAGAAATCCTGAGACCAAAAACCTGGACCCAGCATGGATATAAAGCCAGAGGAGCAGGGAAGGAGATGTTTTGGAGAAAGGCTCACCAGGGCAGCTGTGGGAGAGACAGTTTATCGTCTACTGAGATGAAGCTGCTGTTGCTATTGCTGCTGTGTCTGGGGCCGGCTCTGTTCTGTGCCCAAGGAAAAGGGAGTGAGGTGGTGAACAGCAACTTTGATCTGGAGAAGGTAAAGTCAGGGCGCAAAACAATGCTAGCCTTGAGGGGTTGCTTGGAAGCCTGAAGTCAGGGGTCCATAAGGGAGGGAAGGAGCTCTAAGACAGAGAAAAGAGTGGTTCCAGACCTTAGGCCAAGGTGACCTATGCATATGGAAATATGACAATGCTTGGGGATTTCCATTCTCACTGCAGGGACAGGGGAAGTATCCAGATGGTGTAGGCATTAATCCCAGGGGTAATTTCAACTTAACACCATCTGTATGGGTGCTGCCTGCAGGCTGGAGTTCATGGAGAAGCTCTTAGTGTGGTACCTCATTCCCCTCTTCTCCCCTAATCATGTCCCTTGTTTCAGCTTTCAGGGAAGTGGTATTCTATTCTCCTGGCCTCTAACAGAAAGGAAAAAATAGAAGAAAACGGTAGCATGAGGTTTTTTGTGGAGTACATTCATGACTTGAAGAACTATTCATTATCCTTCAAATTCCATACACAGTAAGTGTGGCCTGTTTTAGGTGTGAAAGGGAAAATAGAAGCCAGAGCATGATCTCAAACCTATGCAGGCAAAGGAGCATAGAAATGTGTGCACACACAGACAAGTGCATGCATGCACATGTGCTGAAACTCTGTCCAGAATCAGGGCCCTCTTGTGATTCTAACTTGATTTGCTGGAAAAGGGCATTTTCAAGATTCAGAGGGAAGACCTGGCTATTTATATAAGACCTGGTATTTATAGGAATAAATTCATTGATGTAAGGAGAGCAGGCATAGAGGGATGACTGGGTCATAATTAATGTAACAATAGCATGGATGGAGAGAACAATCACCCACTGGAAAAGGAATCTACATCTTGCTAGTTTGTCAGGAAAGCTCTTTGCCTTCTGCACTTGCTTCTCCTGAGTCGCAGGAAATGACAGTAATTCTTCTGCATGGTTTTAGTGAGTAGCAGGTCAGGTGGTACATGTAAAGCATTTATCTGAGAAGTTGGTAAATGGTGTGCACTGAGATGGACTGAGGTAGTCAGTGGTGGTGAACCTTTTAGAGATGAGCGCCCAACTCATCTAAGACCCACTTATGTATCGCAAAGTGCCGGCACTGCCATTGAACCTGAATGCTGAGGTTTCAGTTTAGAAGAAACAACTCATACATTAACATCTTTGTCAAAAACCAGGAACATTTGTGCCTCATGTTCCCCACCACGGACCTAGACAGATACTGTAGTCGGGTGACAGTAATCATTGGAAGAACTGGAGGCAGCAGTGATGCGAAGCAGTTGTTGAAGTCCTGTTTAATGCATCAACTTAAGGGAGACAATGATAAAGGAGAGCTGTTTGGTCATGGTGCAGATAGAGGCTCCAAGCCAGGTGTGGTGGTCATGCTTGTATTGCTAGCATCTGGGAGGCTGAGAAAAGTGAATTGCTGCAAGGTGGTGGCCAGCCTGCAGACATAGTGTGTTCAAGGCCAGCCTGGACTAAATAGCAAGACCTTGTCTCACCAAAACAAAACAACAACAAAAACATTTTAAAGCTGAGTACAATCTGAATCTGAAGTTATGGGTAAAGAGTTTGTGGGTAGGGAAGCAGCCTGCATGAATCCTCCTGGGTATTCATTTGTCCTCTTTTGCAGTATAAATGGAAAATGTAATGAAGTGACTTGGGTTGTAGATGAATTCTTTGATGGGCTGTATTTCGCTACATGTAAGTATACTAAAAATATTTTCTAAATTATATTCTCTTCTTCAAAGAACTTCTTAAAGCCCATTGTTTTCTGAATCTTCATCAATTCTTTC
>NW_004524674.1:10183434-10184783 GCF_000260255.1 Octodon degus | reverse complement strand
CTTATGCTTGCCAGGCAGGTGCTTAAGCTGCTGTGCAGTCTCCCTGGCTCACATCCTTGGATTTGTGAGATACCTGTGTGTATTTGCAGAAGCCAGTACCCAGCACTCAGTACCATCATATGCAAAATGCTCTGCAGTCACAGGTTCCCTCCTCAACTAAAGGAAAAACAAAGCACACTGATGAGACAGGTTCACAGTGCCTGTGACCTTGCCCGAGCACATTGCTCAGGTACAGCAACCACATCTATGCAAGGCCAGTAGACTCATAGAGAAGACAGAGATGCACCACTGACAGAGGCTGAGGCAGGTACTTGGTCTCACAGGAGATGAGAGGAGGTGGCTCGCTGCTGCTGCTGCAGCAGCCTTGGAGTACTAGGGGTCAGTCCCTCAGGATCCCTTTTGTTAGACCTTGCATCATAAAGTCAGTGGAATGGGGCTGGGGAGATTGCTCAGTGGAATAAGCATTTCCCTTGCAAGCACAAGGGTCTGAGTTCAATCCTTGGTTCTGCCAAAAAAAAAAACCAAAACAAAGTCAGTGGAATGCAAGCAGGAGGCTTGTGGCATCCTCACTCCCCATCTCTTCCACTTATGCATTTGAAAGGGATAGAACAGTTAAAAGCTTTCCATTGCTTCCTGTGGGTGAGGGAAATTCTGAGTTGAATTCTGCTTTCTCCACAGATGATGGACTAAAGGTATTGTACATAGTTGAGACAGACTATGATACTTATGCTATATTTTACCACATGGATCGGAACATTTTAAAAACCTGTAAACTTCTGGAGCTCTATGGTAGGGTTTTTTCTTTTCATGCTCATCCTTTGGTGGGAAGAAAGGGGTAGAAATGAGCCCTACACCAAAACAGTCTTTCCAGTGACCCTGCACTATCTCTCCCCCGTGGAAGACAGGCGCTTCCCTGTGGTAATTCCTCAGACTTGGTGAGGGGAAGGTGATGAGCTGTCTCACTGGCTGCACGTGCTGGTGCATGCCTGTAATCCCAGCACTCAGCAGGGGCATTGCCACAAGTGACATGCCTGCTGGGCTGCATAGTGAGTTGAAGGCCACCATGAAGACATAGTGAGAGCCTGTCTGAGAAATATGTGAGAAAACAGACAGAGAAATCTCTCGCTGATCCCAACTGATGTCCAATTCAGGACAGCCGCATCCCACTCCCAAAACTCCTGTCTGAGCACCCAACTGAGACTGTGCTTTCCCTACCCTCCTAGAACCCAGCCCCTTCACTATATTTGACAGCTAATGCAAAAGACACAGCAGTTGCTGTCACTCTTCCCACAGGCCGAGAGCCAGATGTGAGTCCAGAAGTCAAGAACAGGTTTAGAGAACTAGCTAAA
>NW_004524674.1:10182200-10182910 GCF_000260255.1 Octodon degus | reverse complement strand
TGCAGCTGCGGTATGCATGAAATGCCTCAGAGAGGGGCAGATGTTACTTATCCTGGTGACTTAGTGTGAAGTGGGCAGAGAGCAACAGAGTGCTACATGTGAAGCTCAAATATAAATGTGTGTGTGAGTGTGTGTTGTGGTTCGTTTTCCAGCCACAGAGATGGGGTTTGTCTGTTTAATTGATGACAGCAGTGTCCCCCTTTGCATTCTGCACAACTACCACTTCCCACCTGGGAGTGGAGCTGTCAGTCTTCCCTGGGTCCTCCAAGTTTCCTCATCTGTCTCCTCCTTCAGAGTTTTTGTGGGGCTTCATTCAGATAACGTGTATGAAATCCTTGGAATTTTGTATAAAATAAGTATCTAACAAAGAGTAGCTGTGGCTGCTGTCATTTTTCCTCAATTTTCAAACTTTCTTCAAAACTTCTTATGGCCAAGATGGTAGAAGCAATCATAAGCCTTGTCATTTTCTTTCTATTTTCCATGTATTCCATTGAGGAATGGTTCAGATGACTTGATTTGCATAAAATGATTCTTTTCACTTTTGTCTTTATTTTCATAGAGAACATGACTGAGATTGAAAAATATGAACTTTACCACTTTTCTTTGTACTGAAAGTGTCTCTTGTCTTCAGCTCAGTCCCAGAAGTGCTCACTGTGGTTGCTGTGTTCTTTTTCCTCTGCTTGCTCAGTGCTGAGTGAATGCTTCCCTCC
>NW_004524674.1:10177664-10180925 GCF_000260255.1 Octodon degus | reverse complement strand
ATGTAGAGCATCATTCCCCTTTTTATTTAATTTCAGGTTGGTTCTCACTGAATCACTATATTGACCAGCCTGCTCTTGGACTTTTAATCCTCTGCCTCACTTTCCCAGAATGCTGGGTTTGTAATTGTATACTACCATTATCATGTAACCTTCTCATTTTTTAACGTTGATATTGAAGGCATAAAAAAGCTGATAAACAGCATTACTCAGCTTAGCCCATCCATGAGAGTTCTCACAAAATAAGGCTCAATGACAATCAAGATGATAGGAAATAAGTTCATCATGATAACTTTTATTGATATTAAATTTTTATGTAACCAGGTATATCATTTGGTAGAGTGAGATTATGTTCCATGCTTCCAGAGTTGGATTTGAAAGTTCTTTGTTGTTACAAAAATATTCTACTCTCTTTTCTCTATTAAGTTTAAAGCCTTGCTTTTCAATTTAGGTGTGTATCAATCAGCTTCATGTTACTATAACTAAATACCTGAGATTTTAACTTTAAAGATATGAAGTTTGTTATTCTGCCTCTTAGTTGTGGAGGTCCCAGTGCAGGCTCAGATGGCCTGCTCCTTTGGGCCACTGGAAGGACAGGTCACCAAGGTGAGCAAACATGGCAGAATGAACCACTCACCTCCTGAGCCAGGAAACGGAAAGGGAACAAGAAGAGACCAGGGCCTCATATCCTCTTTGAGGACACAGCTCCAAGGGGCCAGGACTCCCTTCAGACCTCACTTCCCAAAGCTTCTACAATGTCACAGGGGCACTGTCCTGGGGAACCTAGATGTTACCACATAGATCTTTGAGGGGCATTCACCCAAATTATACAGCACTTAAAATATCTGGAGACTGCCTTTGTAGGTCATATCGTGAAGAACTCTGGCTTACCTAGCATCTTGCACTCAGTGATCTGTCTTCACTTAGTGATCTTGGTGGCTACCTCTGTCATGTATGAAGTCCACACACATACATAGATGGCCATAAACTCTTTACTATGCCCATGGGGCAATTGACAATGCTTTGAACCAATGTCACAGTCCTGTGACACTGTTCTAGGGGACACTCTTTTATGTAAATATATAAATACCTATATGATAGCTTCAATCTTTCTGTTCATTTGAAAGGCCTAAAATACTACCTAGCACTTTAGAGAAAACGTTTATTGATTCCTTTTTCTATTCTTAACTCTTTACTCTTAAATTCTATTCACTGTAGCTCTTTGTGCTGCATTTGCTTCAAATAAGTAACTCTGATAAATTGACCCTTAGTATCTTTAATAAAATCAGCACTAAAGTATGTGATCGTATGAGGAAGAATTAAAAGTAGAATTGTTACTGTTCCCCTTTAATTTCAAAATTTTAAAAATATTGTTTAATTATTTGTTTATTTGATACTAGATCTCACTCCACAGTTCAGAATCGCAGCGATTCTCCTGTCCCAGCCTCCCCCATGCTGAGATTACAGGCTTGTGCCACCTCATCCAGGTTTGGTGGCATGCACGATATGCCTGGGTTTCTGGAGCTGGTACCAAAGATCAAACCTGGATCCTTTTGCTTGCTAGGCAAGTGTTTAGAAGTCCAAGCTACTTCTCCAGCCCTTGGTGGCATATGCTTAAGGATTATAATTCAAATTGTTTTTGGAAAACTTATCCATGAAACCACTGAACCTTCATCTTTGGTTCCTTGTTCCTTGTTGCTCTTGGCCTGGTGTCGATGTTGTCCATTGAAGATTGTATCTTGGAGACACACGTAAGTTGGAGCCGCTGGGTGACTTGCTTTGATCAGTGAAGAATGAGAGAAGCTACTGATGTTGGACATGAGGAATTTTTAAAACTTTCCAGGTAACTGCAAAGCTTAGCCATAGTTGAAAACACAACATAGCTCTCGGCTGGAATCATTAGGCTGAAGCTTGGCTGAAGTGCCCTGTAGATGGGCTGCCTGAGAGCCCCTCAGCAATGCTTTGGCCACCAAGAAAGGGCTCTCCAGGTCTTAGGACTCCATTCCTTGCCCTTCGTGCCCATTTTTCTCCTCTTCGTTTTTCCTTTCCTCTTTTTCTCTGTGCTATCTTCCCCACTTTGCAAGAGTTTGAAAGAGAGAGGCTGAGGACTGTGGGACAGGAGCAGAGCTCAGCCCCTTCAAATCTACCTGGGTGCCAGGGAAGGCCAGGGACTGACGTGGGCTCCTTCCCAGGCTGGCTCACGGCTCCCTTGGCTCAGGCTTCTCTGGCTGTCGTGATGGACTGTGTAATGGGCAAAGGCTGCACCTCTGGGGCGGCCAAGTGCCCCCAGTGGTTCTATCCTTTTCACATTCCACCAACAGTGTTTGAAGATTGTGGCTGCTTCACAATCTAGTACTTTATGCTGTCAATTCCTTGTTTATTTTGCCATTCTGATTCATGTGTAAAAGTTTCTGATAGTTTTAACTTAAAGATATAGATAAATACCAACACATCATTCAGGTTCACTCTCCCCAAAGAATAGCAATATCCTTTTTGGTTCAGCAAACTAGCTTTGGGTACATCGTTGCTGAGGGCATGCATTGTGGCTGATTTGTGGAGAGTAATTTTCCACACAGCAGGTCTTCATTTAGAGTCTGCTAAGGCTGGCACTCTCTTAGCATGAGCACAATGGGGAATAATAGGAATGTAGAATATCTTGTGTTTATTTACTTTCATGTTCTGTATCTTTCCTTGCATTAAATTAAAATTGTATTGAATGAGCAATACTCCAAAATACACAATCAGATGGATTGCATCACATATAGTGAAGATGAACATTGCAGTCTTTGAACATGAAACATCATAGTAATGGCTATTTCTTTTTGTATAGTACTTATTTAGTTGTTTGTAATAAACTGTATAACATACTTATAAAAAGTATGATGCTAAATTTACAAATAATCTATTAGAGGAAGCTGGTATATTTTTAATATTTATTTATATCAGTGCATACAACATACTGATTTTCATTTTGGGGAATTGGTATGTGCATACAGCATTTCCTGACCATATTATTTTAAAAATTTATTTATTATTCCTTTTAATGAGAAAAAAGATCAAATAGCAATGAAACAGTTTCAAAACAATTTGGAAGTACAGTTAAAATAATTAAAGCATTGCATATTGTTGTCTTTGTAGTAGTTATCAGAGGACAAGAAATAGACATGATATCTTGCCTAAACAATATTAGTATGAATCTTTCTTCTCAATGAACTAAGAGAAAGTAGCTGTATATCTACCCTAACTATCATATGTACACACACA
>NW_004524674.1:10165869-10169759 GCF_000260255.1 Octodon degus | reverse complement strand
TGGAAAGATCTTCCCTGCTCCTGGTTAGAAAGCAACAATATTGTGAAGATGGCCAAACTCCCAAAATGCTGTACAGATTTAATGCAATCCCTATTGAACTACCACCAACATTCTTCATTAGAGAAATTGTTCCTAAAATTTATTTGGAACCAGAAAAAAACAGAATAGCAAAGGAAATCCTGGGAAACAAAGACAAGGCAGCAGGCATCACAATTCCTGACCTGAAATTATACTATAAAGCTACAGTAATAAAATCAGCATGGTACTGGCAACAAAATAGACCTGAGGATCAACGGAGTAGATTAGAAGACACAGAATCCTCTACAATCACACTCAGCCAGCTTATTTTCAACAAAGGGGCCAAACATGCATTGGAAGAAAGATAGCCTCTTTAACAAATGGTGCTGGAAAACCTGGCTCTCTACATGCCGAAAACTAAAACTTGACCCAGGTCTATCACCATGCACTAAGCTAACATCAAAAAGGGTTAAAGATCTAAACATTAAAACACAAACACTAAATCTCCTGGTAGAGAAAACATAGGCAAAGAGTTCATGAATAAAATTCAAATTTCAAGGGTAACACTTGAATTATCAACTGGGACCTCCTCTTATTGAGAAGTTTTTGCACATCCAAAGAAACTACCAATGAAGTGAAAATACAACACACAAATTTGGGAAAAATCTTAACTAAAAACCACTCAGGCAAAAGTCTGCTCTCTAGAATTTATAAAGAACTAAAAGACATTAAGGTCCCAAAATTTAAAGACCCAATCCAGAAATAGGCATCCGAGATAAACACACACCTCTCAGAGGACAAAATTACAGAAGCGAATAAATACATGAAAAAATTGATCCGCATCACTAGCCATCCATGAAATTCAAATTAAAACAACACTGAGATACCATCTCACCCCAGAAAAAATGGATATCTTAAAGCAATCAACCGACAACAATTGCTGGAGAGGCTGTGAGGAAAAAGGAAACCTTCTCCACTGTTGGTGGGACTGTATACTAGTGCAATCATTATGGAAGTCAGTGTGAAGACTCCTTAAAAAGCTAGGACTAGAAATCCCTTTCAAACCAGCTATCCCCCTACTGAGATTTTTCCCAGAGGAACTGAAAATGTCATATCCTAGTGATATATGCTTACCTATGTTTATAGCAGCATAATTTGTGATAGCCAAATCTTGGAACCAACCAAGATACCCATCAGCAGAGCAATGTATGAAAAAGATGTGGTACTTTTATACAATGGAGTATTATTCAGCTATAAAGAATGATAAACTCAAAGCCTTTATATATAAGTGGATGTCACTTGAAGATATACTCGTAAGTCAAATAAACCAGATCCACATGTGTAAATATCATATAGTTTCCATAGTATAGGAACTCAAAGGAAGAATTAAAAATATAAAGGCATAACACAATTAAAAGGCAAGTGAGAACTTGAGGATTAGACAACAAAGAGAGGTCAAGGAGGAAAACTAGGAAACATGAGAGGGGCGAAGTCATACATTTATATGCAAGTGATGGGTAAGGCAATGGTCGTGAGAATCTTCAGCATGTTTTGGAAGCTAGCAGTTAATTGGTAGGATTCTCACTCTGACTATCTATATATGCTGATACCTGTGAACTAAGCAACTGCAATGAAAAAAGCAATGTGTAATGGTAGGGTCATGCTTGGAAAGCCTGTCATTCTGGTCTTCTAATTACGTACTGTTTGACATTTATACCAATTACTATCATACTGTCTCTCAAGTAAATGTTTCTTAAAAAACAAGGGTAATAAATGAAAACAAGGGACAAAAAATGTCACAGGACTGTCCTGCTACAAGGCTGCATATTGTTAGATTTCTAAATTTCTGTGTAAAAATGTGTAAATGCTAATTCCTAGAGTTTTTAAAATCTTTTTAGTCTTTTTTCTTCATATTCTGGAGTGACTCAAGTTTAACATATCAATACTTGATGGAAAATAACTGTTCCATGTTATGCCTAAGCTGTTTGACATCTAGACAGATAGTGAGGTTAAGCTCAACTGTGTAGGTTGTAGGGTAATAATAATAAGCCTGTCTTCTGGAGGATTAACAACCTAAGTTTTCAGACCAAATATTAGAGAAAATGAAGTGCTTTATGGACAGCCAACATTTTGGCCCTAGCCTTTTAAGGTCAGTGAAGACTCAGGACATAGGAGAACGCATACTATAACATCATGTAACTCATTTGTCTCCCAAATTTTCTGATCAGAAAGATTATGGAGCCACAGAGGAATGTGATAGATGATGTAGATTGTGCCTAAGGAGAGTCACATGGAGAGGAAACATTCTTTCAGGCTTTCAGAGAGCAAATTGGTCAAGCAATGACCATGACTCATCCACATGGCTGGTACTGACAAAGGATCTACAAACTGTGTTACAGGTTTTCAGGGTAAATCCTGAGAGAATTTCATTGACCTTATCAGATATAACTGTTACATTTCTTGTTATATAGGTCTTACTTTATCTTGATCTTAACCCATGCAGCAGAAAAGTGTGAAAACTAAGTATAAAAAGTAACACTATATTAATATGCTGAGCTATAAAACGTTCAAGTCAACAACTTTGGACATTGCCAGTCTTATGGATAACCTACTCCTATTGTGGACTACTGGATTATATTGTGATATTTTGCTGAGTTCATGCACCTACAGTATTTAAACTGCAATGGAATGTCCTTCTCTGACAAAATTGATCAAAAAAGTGGGAAAAAAAATGCATGACGACTTTGTATCTGTGTACTCAAAATAGTTAGCTTAGATACACAACTCCATTGTCTTAATTCAATGAATAGAAGAGAGGTTTGTTGTAATGGTGTTTGAGACAGGATGTCATGTCTGCATCTTGTACAATGAATAACCACTAAGACAGCAATATGCAATGTATTCATTATTCAAAATGT
Source organism: Octodon degus (assembly GCF_000260255.1). Classification (NCBI taxonomy): domain Eukaryota; kingdom Metazoa; phylum Chordata; class Mammalia; order Rodentia; family Octodontidae; genus Octodon; species Octodon degus. The sequence continues at coordinate 10,166,823 of NW_004524674.1, read as the reverse complement.
GTTAGTAATCGATTGAGAAACTGTCGCATTGCTATTTGTTTCTCAATAAAATTATTGAAAATAAATAAAATTATTGTAACACACACAAAAAGGTGCTGTGTGTGTGTGTGTAGTTGCATCAGCATTTACTAATATATGCCACTGATCCTCAGGTCTATTTTGTTGCCAATACCATGCTGATTTTATCACAGTAGTTTTGTAGTATAATTTAAAGTCAGGAATTGTAATACTTCCAGCCTTGTCTTTGTTGTGCAAGATTTCCTTTTCTATTATAGGTTTCTTCTGATTCCAAATAAATATTAGGAATGATTTCTCTAGGTCTGTGAGGTATGTTGGTGGTATCTTGATAGGAATGCTTTAAATCTGTGTAATGATTTTGGGAGTATGACTACCTTAAAAATGTTAGCTCTGCTGATCCAGGAGCAAGGAATATATTTCCATTTTCTGAAATCCTCTACAACATTTTTCCCCAGAGCACTATAAATTTCATTGAATAGATCTTTTACTTCTTTTGTTAGATTAATTCCTAAGTATTTCATTTTCATAGATGTATTGTAAAAGGTGTTGTTGCTCTCATTTCTCACTGCTTGTTATCTGTTTAGGGAAATGCTATTGACTTTTGGGTATTGACTTCATAGCCTGCTATGCTACTGAATTTGTTTATCAATTCTGGTAGCTTCTTGGAGTTCTTTGGGTCTTCCAAGTAAATATCATGTCATCTGAAAATAATGATAATTTAACTTCTTCTTTACTTATTCTTATTCCTTTTATTTCTCTCCCTTATCTAATGGCTCTAGCTAATGATTCCAGAACTATAATGAATAGAAGGGGTGATAGAGGACATCCTGGTCTTGTTCCAGATCTGAGAGTAAAAGATTTCAGCTTTTCCCAATTTAGAATTATATTAGCCATTGGGGTGTCATCAATGGCTTTTATCAGGTTGAAGTAGAGTCC
>NW_004524674.1:10164381-10165769 GCF_000260255.1 Octodon degus | reverse complement strand
TTTGATCCCTTGCTTGGGATGTTATCAGCTAGCATTTGTGTGAACCTAGTTAGGCAAGTGGTGGAAGTTGATAGATATAGTAGTTCATGTTCACTAAAGTAATTATGCACATTCCTTAGTCTGTCTTTTTTATAAAATTAATTTTATTGAGAAAGAAATAGCAATGAGACAATTTCAAAACAAGTTAGTAGGACAGTTACAATAATTAATACATTGCATAATGTTTTCTCATAGTAGTTATTCATTGTACATGATATAGACATATCTTGTCTAAACACTATAGTACAAATTTTTCTTCTCATTGAACAAAGAGAAAATAGCTGTATATCTACTCTATTTTGTGTATATAGATAAATTTTTTCATTACAAAATGGTTCTTCATTTACATTCCCCTTTTTGTTTAGTTTTGTTAGAGATGAGTATTCCATTGACATTCAAATATTGTAGGTATGTGAATTCAGCAAAATAATCCAACATAGTCCAGTAATCCATAATAGTAGTGGGTTATCCACAGAACTGGCAATATCAGAAGTTTTTGACTTGAGCCTTTTACAGCTTAGCATATTAATATGGTTTTACTTTTTAAACCTCATGGTTATACTTTTCTGCTGGATGGTTAAAACCAAGATAAAGCAAGACCTATATAACAAAAAATGTAACTTCTGTGTCTGACAAGGTCAGTCAAATCCCCTCAGGATTTGCCATGAAAACTTGTACAACAGTTTGTAGATCTTTTGTCAGTGTCAGCCATGTGGATGAGTCATGGCCATTGCTTGGCCAATTTGCTCTCTGTGAAAGCCTGAGAGAATTTTTTCTCTCTAGGTGACTGTCCTTAGGTACACTATACATCATTGAGCACTTTCCTCCATGGCCCTATAGCTCCTTGATCAGAGAATTTGGAGCATCACTTAGTTACAGGATGTCACAGCAGAGGTTCTTTTTGTTATGGGTTAATTGAATTTTGAGCTTTAACTGTGGGAAGTTGCTAGGAGGAATCTTGTGCTTCCTGTTATCTACTCTAAGAAATGTATTCTCCCTCTCTGCTTAAGGCTGTTTAGCAATGAGTAACTGTTTTTTGTCAAGGCACCAAGCTGAAGCAAACTCCTTCCCTAACCATCTCCTGTAAACATAGGCAGCTTGATATATATTAGATCTTATAAAAATATGCATTTATCGCTGATCTGTAAAAGACCCCTTAGTCATGTGATTCTTATTTGAAAAGCCCCTTGCTTCCCAGGCTAGAGGCCATTCACTCTTATTCTGTGTGAGAGCAAGCTGAGACCTGAGCTCAGTAAAAAAAAAGGCTCTATTCAAATTTTAATTTGAACTTTGATCTGGTTCTTATGCTGAGCAACCCATAATATTCTTATGTCCTGAGTCCTCACTGA
>NW_004524674.1:10156149-10157763 GCF_000260255.1 Octodon degus | reverse complement strand
ATGATCTTCTTGATGATTTGCTGTATTCTATTTATTTTCTGCTCTGCTACTAAATTTGTGTATGAATTCTAGTAGCTTCTTGGTGAAGTTTTTTGGGGCCTCCAAGTAGAGTATTGTGTAATCTGCAAATAATGGTAGTTTAACTTCTTCTTTACGTATTCTTATACCTATATGCCAGGCCTGGTCTAGGTCTGGAGGGGTGGAGGGGTCCAGAGAGTACAGCGGAAGGTCTCACTCATGGGGTGGGCTTGAGCTGCATCAGAGAGTGCAGGGGTACCCAGAAGTTATCCCACACACTTGCCAGGCCTGGATTTGGGCTGGCTCCGGAGGGATGGAGGGGTCCCAATAGCCTTATTTAATTTTTATTTTTATTTGTAAGTGATTGCAGTACATGATGTTTACTTGCATTATAGAATGCTGATACATGTGCATAACACATCTTAATTTGTTTCTCCTTCCCTTCTCCTTTTACCCCCTTTGGATCTTGATCATTTGCAAAAGGCCTATCCTCCTATTTCATAATGTTTGCCTTTTTGTTTTGCTCTTTAATCTATTTAACAATGAGTGTTTACAATGTAAGAGAAATGGTATGGTATTTAAACTTCTGTGTGTAGCGTATTTCCCTTAACATTATGGTATCAATGTGCATCCATTTCTTTCCCATGACTCACATGTATCTCACCACTATATAATAAAATCTAAAACAAACCAGAAAATTGCATACCATAGATAAGCCCAAAATATGCTAACTTTATATTCGGGAGAAAGTTTTAAAAGGATTAAGGGAAAAGTAGAGCAATAGAGAAAGAGATTACAAGCAAGGCTGAAGGACAAAAGGGGATCTTGCAAACATTTTTTTTTTTTTTTTTTTGGAACCGGGGATCAAACTCAGGCCCTTGCACTTGCCAGGGAAGCGCTTTGGGAACTGGTGTAAAACAGGAAAAAAGGAGAGAAGGAAGAAATAAAAAGAACAGCAGAACAAAACAATGATGACATAAAACTAGAAGTCCCATCACACTTATATCAAAATAAGATCAAACAGGGAAGGAAAGAAAAGACAAAAAGAGGGGAAAAATTCCACTTCCAGGTTTGTCTCTGCTGTCACTGATAACCAACATGTGGAGATAGAACCTAAGTCTGTGGGATTTATCCCAGGAAGCCAGCAGGAGCCTTACGGTGGGGAGTGCACAATCTCAGCAAGCCTACACCTTTACTTCTCCTGAGGCTGAGGCTGGCTATGGCCATGAGACTGGGATCAGACCCAGGGGATCTGTAGCAGTCAGCACACCTCTGGATTGAACAGCTGGGAGCTGCTAGATGGACCCAGTGGTTGTTCTAAGTTCTGAGCTCGGTTGGCCCCTCTCCAGCTTGGCTCCAGCCATTCACCTTTTCCTGTGGGACTTCCAATCCTGCAGCACTAACCACGAGCCAGTGTGATCCTCACATCCACTGTTCCCTTCCACTGTTGCATGGCTCCATGGAGGCCTCTTGATGGCCCACAGTCACTGTGTGTTTCCAGGTTTCAAGTGTTCCCTCCATGCAGTGAGCCCAGGTCAGAGAAAAGGTGCTGCCTACCAACTCATCTTTCTACACTGAAGCTTCTCTCTTCACTCT
>NW_004524674.1:10152722-10156049 GCF_000260255.1 Octodon degus | reverse complement strand
TATGAGATTATTTTTGTGTATCTCATTTTGTCTTATTACTTTTTTTTTACAAACATTTACTTTAAAGAGGGTATAGAAATAATTGACATGAAACTAGAAGCAGTACACCTTTAGAAGATCAAAATGAGAGATATTTCAAGCAATGGTTTTAGTATTACACATTTCTGTCCTCAATGTAGTTGCTTAGTTCATAGATATCAACATATAAAGTTAGTCAGGGTGAGAATTCTACCCATTAACTGCTATTTTCAAAAAACTGATGGAAATTGTTAAGACTATGGCCTTAACCATCTTGTTTATATAAATATATGGTTTTCTCCTACCATACTTCATAACTTTTCTCCTTTCTTTCTTCTTGTTGTTTAATCCTTAAGTTCTCTCATTCCATTTAACTGTATTATACCTTTCAATATTTATTTCTTTTTTGAGTTCTTACACTAGAGAGACAATACAGTATTTATACATGTGGGTCTGGTTTGTTACACTTATGAGTATAGCTTCAAGTTACAACCACTTAGATATCAAGACTTCAACATTATTTTTCTTTACAATGGAGTAATACACAAGTGTATAAAAATACCACATTTTCTTCAACCATTCCTCAGCTGACAGGCATTTTGATTGTTTCCAAGTTTTGGCTATCAAAATTGTGCTGCTATAAACATAGGCACACACATATCACTATGAAATGATGTTTTTAATTCTTTTGGGAAAATTTCCAGAAAGAAAATAGCTGGATTGAATGGGATTTCTGGTCTTAGTTTTTTGAGGAGTCTCCACAGTGATTTCCATAATGGTTGCACCAGTCTACATTTACACTAGCAGTAGAGAAGTGTACCTTTTTCCCTTCAGCCTCTTCAACACTTGTTGTTGGTTGCTTTTTTTTTAATGATATCCATTCTTTCTGGGTAAGATAGTATCTCAATGTTGTTTTAATTTTCATTTCAAGAATGGCTAGTGATGAGGAGCATTTTCCATGTATTTATTTCTTCTTGTACTTGTTCCTGAGAAGTGTGTGTTAATCATAGATGCCAAGTTTTGGATTGGGTGTTTATATTTGGGGGCCCTGATTTTTTCAGTTCTTTATAAATTCTAGAGAGAAGACCTTTGTCTGAGTGCTTATTAGTTAAGATTTTTTCCCAATTTGTGTGTTGTCTTTTCACTCTGTTGATAATTTCTTTTGACATCAGAAATTTCTCAATAAGAGGAGGTCCCAGTTGTTAATTCTTTCAAGTATTTCCCATACAGTTTCATATTTGTTCATGAAATGTTTGCCTACTCCTATGACTTCAACATTTCCACCTACTTTCTTTCCAGGAAATTTAGTGTTTCTGTTTTAATGTTTAGATCTTTAATCCAATCCATTCTGACTTTAGTTTAGTGCATGGTGATAGACCTGAGTCAAGTTTTAGTTTTCAGGGGCCATGGAAATAGCTCAGTAGAACAAGAGCTCTCGTGGCAAACACAAGGGCCTGAGTCAATCCCCTGTTCCACAAAAAAGTAAAAAAAGAATCAACAGTTTTACTAGTATGCACTACTAGACTATATTGGAATATTTTGCTGAATTCACCCACCTACAATATTTAAATGACAATGGAATACTCATCTCTGACAAAATTAAGAAAAAGAGGGGATACAATTGAAGGACCATTTTGTATCTGTATATTCAAAATAGTTAGGATAGATATACAGCTACTTTCTCTTAATTCAGTGAATAGAAAGATTTGTACTGGTAGTGTTTGTGGACAGGATATCATGGCTGCATCTTGTACTATGAATAACAACAAAGAAGACAACTATAAGCAATGTATTAATTATTGAAACTGTCCTACTAATCAGTTTTGGCTACTTTGCTGAAGATAAGGTGGCTGAGCACTGCATTCTTGGGACCCTTCCAGCCGTGCTCTCAGGAACCCTCCAGCCCTCCCATCCAGCTGAAGCTCAGGCCCAGCTAGTGTGTGGGAGAGCTCCTGTGTTCCACTGTGCTGCTTGGACCTCCTGGATGAAACTCAGGCCAGCCCCTTGAGTGAGACCTCCCGCATCGTTCTTAGCACCAAAGCTCTATACCAAAGATCAGAGGTGAGTGCTATACAAAATGACAAATAGAAGGAGCAAAATGCAATCTCAGGCCCTGAGCCCACCCAGAATAAGTGCAGCAGACACTAGCACAGAATAAAGTGAGAATCACATATCTGAAATGTGTGAAACAATAGTATATGAAGTAAAAAACCAACTACAGAAAGGTATAGAGGAACTCAGATTAGAAATAACCTGTGAAATAAAAGGAGAAATCTGTGAGTTAATACCATCTGAAGTAAAGAATCAAATGCAGAAACATATAGAGGAAACCAGATAAGAAATACTCTCTGCAGTAAAAAAATTAATAACTGCATCTCAAGAAGACACAAATTAAAAAAAAATAGAAGAGATTAAAAAATTACGGATTCCTTGAATGAGCAATACAGGACAGAAATAGAAAACATGAAGCAGAGCCAAAGAGATATAGAGCAATTTCAAATCTCAATCATGAACTTCAAAAACCGTTTAATTGAAAATGAAGATAGAGTTTCAGATCTTGAAGACACTGTTGCAGCTAGTGAAAAGGTAAGAAGAGACCTCTTAAAAACAAGTAGGATGCAGGAAAAAGTAATACAACATTTTCAAAATGATGCAAAGATGAACAATATGAGACTAATAGGCATCAATAAACAGAAAGAGTCAATACAAATGATATAAAAAGAATATGGGCAGAAGTAATAGCAAAAACTTCCCAAATATGAGGAAATAATCTGACATTCAGGGAACTGAAGTATACAGAACTCCAAATAACTTCAACCCAATTAAAAACACAATGAAACATATAACAGTCAAGATCCCAGAAATCCAGCTCAAGAATAATATACTGAAAGCCTCTAGAGAAAATAAAGAGATCACATTGAAAGGAAAACCCATTGGAATAATGGTAGATTTCTCTTCACAAACCATGAAAGCAAGAAGAGCATGGAGCAGAGTACTTCAAGGCTTCTATAAAAGCAAATTCCAGCCCAGACTACTATACCCCACAAAACTCGTTTTCAAGTTTGATAGAAATGTTAAATACTTCCATGAAAAAGAACAACTAAAGTATTTCATGATGACAAAGCCAATGGTACACAGACTACTAAAAGATATTCTGGAGAGGGACCAAAATGATCAGAACTCCATAAATGAGAACAGAAGGAACCCACTAAATAGGGCAAACAATTAAATACAGGAGAAAAAGGAAAAAGAAGTAAACAATAGTTAGTAAATGGCATGTCCATCATAAGTCAGCATGTCTCAATTATA
>NW_004524674.1:10140895-10143882 GCF_000260255.1 Octodon degus | reverse complement strand
GTGGATCTATGGGAGGCTCTTTTTCTGCTGATCATACTCTGCCATATTCCCTAAAGTCTACTTCATACCACTTTAAACAAGGTACTGCTACACACTAGATAGAGCGAGCATGTGGATTAAGTGAAAATAATATCTGTAAAACACTTATCTCTTCCTTGAGCTCTTTATTTTGAGCATTAAAATATTATTTCTGGTTGCAGAATGATTTATATTTGTACTCATGCAGAATAAATTTCCATTACAACTATTTATCTTTGTGAGTGAACTCTGCCATAATTCTGTGCTTGGAGCTCCCTCAGTAAATACAGTTTTTACAAGATTCTCTCTCTCTCTCTCTCTCTCTCTCTCTCTCTCTCTCTCTCTCTCTCTCTCTCTCTCTCCTGAAATGTAAATCTAGTGCGTGAAACCTGGCTAGTAATATAACAAGTTGGATTCTAGTTTCGAATCTATATTCAAAAAGGTTTGGTAAAGTTGTGGGTCTGTGGGCAGTACAGCTCTGGTATGACAGTGTTTGCAACCTTTGAAAAGTTTTCAATGGGCAAATAACAATTGTATGTATTTATGGGATGCAAAGTGATGTTTTGGTGATTTCCTACATTGTGGAATTTATCCCTGGAAGGTGGCTGGACAAGCACTAGAGCCATGCTCAGTTGCATGCATAGAAGACATGGCCAGAAGATGAGTTTTCCAGGAAGGCTATTGGGCTGTCATAAGTTCTCAGAGAGGATAATCATTTTTGCCATCCCTTGTCAAGCTCAGTATTTTCACCTCAGGGTCAGAAAAACACATGTCCACTTGTAGCCATCAAGAGCTTAAGTGAAAGCTGCATTGGAATTCCAATGACGATAAAATTGGTTGAGCAAGAATGAGGAATGTCCACCCAGGGGGCTGGGATGCTTTGTGGTAGGCCACACATACAAACCATGAAGTAAAGAAGGGCATGGAGCAGAGTAGTTCAACTGTGCTATGAAAATAAATTCCAGCCCAAACCTCTATACCATGCAAAACTCTCTTTCAAGTTTGATGGAGAAATAAAATCCTTCCATGACAAAGAACAACTGAGGAATTCATGAGGACAAAGCCAACTCTAAACAGACTACTAAAAGATGTTCTAGAGAGGGATCAAAATGATCAGAGCTCCATGAATGAGAACAGAAGGAACTCTGCCTTCATGGTTTGTGAAGCGAAGTCTGCTGTTATTCTGATGGGTTTTCCTTTAAATGTGATCTGTTTCTTTTCTCTGGCAGCTCTCAGTATATTGTTCTTGTGCTGGATTTCTGGAATCTTGACTATTATATGTCTCAGTGTATTTTTAATTGGGTTGAAGTTATTTGGAATTCTGTATGCTTTGATTCCCTGAATGTCAGATTGTTTCTTCATATTTGGGAAGTTTTCTGCTATTACTTCTGCCCATATCCTTTTAATATCTTTTATATTGAGTCCTTCTTTCTCATTGATGCCTATTAGTCCTATGTTTTTCATCCTTGCATCATCTTGCAGGTGATGAATTATTTTTTCCTGCATCCTAGTTGTTTTTAAGAGATCTTTCATTACCTTTCACTAGCTGTGTTGGCTTCTTCAAGATCAGAAACTCTGTCTTCACTTTCACTCAAATGGCTTTGCAAGCTTGTGATTGAGATTTTAAAAGTTCCTCTATAGCTCTTTGGCTCTGCTTCATGCAATCTGTTTCTTTCCTGTATTGCTTATTTAAGGAATCTGTCATTTTTCTAATGTCCTCTATTTTTATCTGTGTCTTCTGGAGAAGCAGTTATTAATTCTTTTACTATAGAGATTATTTCTGATCTGATTTCTTCTATATGTTTCTGCATTTGATTCTTTACTCCAGATGCTATTAATTCAGAGATTTCTTTTTTTAAATTTCAGAGGCTATTTTTGATTTGAGTTCCTCTATACCTTTCTGCATTGTTTCTTTACTTCAGATGCTACTGATTCAGACATTTCAGCTGTGTGATTCCCAATTCGTTCTGTGCTTGTGTCCTCTGCACTTGTTCTGGGTGGGCTCTGGACCTAAGATTGCATTTTGCTCCTTCTCTTTGTCATTTTTTATAACACTGTCCTCTGACCTTTGGTGTAAAGTTTTGATGCAACACTTGTGGGGCCTGGGCTTGGACTAGTTTTGGAGGGGTACAGGTGTCCTGAGAGTGTGACCAAAAATCTCACTCCCAGGGTGGGCCTAGGCTTGATTCAGGGAGGTCCAGCAGGTGCAGGGGATCATAGATGCTCTCCCACACACTGAATGGACTAGGATTGGTCTGGCTCTGGACTGGTGGAGGGGTCCTTAGAGCGCAACCAAAGGTCTCACTCATGGGGCAGGCCTGGGCTTGGTCTGGAGAAGTCCAGCAGGTGCAGGGGAGCGAGGAAGCTCTCCCCCACACTTGCTGGGCCTAGGCTTGTGCTGGCTTCAGAGGGGTGGAGGGGTCCCAAGAGCACAATCAAAGGTCTCACATGTTTGGTCTGGGCTTGTTCCATGGAGGTCCAGCAGTCAATAACTGAATATTAAAATAATGTAGCAGTGCAATTTTAACATGTAGAAGAAAAATTCATACTAAAAACAACATATTCACTGCCTAGGGAGGAAGAAATGGAAATACACTCTTATAATGTTCTACTATCTATGAGGTGAATTGTCACACAAAGGTAGGTGGCAGTGAGTTACAGATGTTACAGATTGATAACATCCTAAACCAATCATTAAAATAACAGAACAAAGACTAATAGCTAAAAGACTGACAAAGAAGATGAAATGAAATCATAACAAATACCCAATCAAACAAAAGGCAGTGAGGAGAAAATGACAAATTGACACTAAAGGAAAACACGTGAGAAGATGTTTAACTGAAAGCTTTTACCTATTGGCCAGTATTCATAAAAGTACAGCTACAGGGGCCTGCCCCTTAGCTCAGTTCTTTAAGTGGCTGCTTCAACAAAGCAGTCAGGCTCAGGTTGCTGTGGTTTGATCCCCACAA
>NW_004524674.1:10134726-10140795 GCF_000260255.1 Octodon degus | reverse complement strand
AAAAGTACAGCTACAATATATTACACACACACACACACACACACACACACACACACACACACACAATTCACATTGCCTCCAACTCCCTAGTAATCCACTCATGGTGCCCTGCATGGATTTACAAATTTTCCTTGTCCCTTTTCATGAAAACTTCTTGGCTCATTCTTTGGCTATGAGCCCTGGAGTGGTGCATTTGTACTATGTGCAAAAATTACTGCCTAAACTATTAAGACTTCTCCATAAAGTTCATACCCCTGCCCATGAGCTTCCTAGATACATGAGTGTTCTTGGGGTTCCACATCTCTTCCAACCTGCTCTTATCCAGCTTTCCCATGTTTGCAAATGTAATAAGTGTAAATTGATATCTCAAAGATTATTTAATGAGTGTATCTCTGAATACTAATGAGTTTAAGGATCTCCTCATTTACATGTTAATCTTTGGTGTTTCTTCCTTGGTAAATTACCAATTCATATGTGTTTCCCTGTGAAAATTTCTTTGTTTTTATGTGGAGATGCAAAAGTTTCCAGAATATTGCACCTTGTCAGTTTTAGACACTACAAATATCTTCTCTCACAGTTGCTGTTTTATAATGTTAAATAGTTCACTCTGCCATGTTTGCTCACCTTGATGATCTGCCCTTCCAGTGGCCCAAAGGAGCAGGCCATCTGGGCCTGCACTGGGACCTCCACAGCTAAGAGGCAGAACTACAAACCTCATGTCTTTAGAAGTAAAGATTTAGTTATACAGCAACTTAAAATGTTCATCATGATGTCTTTCATTGACCTTTAATTTTTATATAACCAGAGATACCATTTTGAGGAATAAGTTAAAATTTCATGTTTCCAACTTTCTTTTGGAAGTTCTTTGTTGCTTCAAGTATACAAAAATATTCGGCTCTCTTTTCTCTATTAACTTAACAGTTAGGTCTGTATTAATCAGCTTCATGTTACTATAACTAAATACCTGAGGTCTTTACTTCTAAAGACATGAGGTTTGTTGTTTTGCCTCTTAGTTGTGGAGGTCCCAGTGCAGGCTCAGACAGCCTGCTCCTTTGGGCCACTGGAAGGGCAGGTCACCAAGATGAGCAAACATGGCAGAGTGCACCACTCACCTCCTGAGCCAGGAAATGGAAAGGGAACAAGAAGAGACCAGGGCCTCATATCACCTTTGAGGACACAGCTCCAAGGAGCCAGGACTCCCTTCAGAGCTCACCTCCCAAAGCATCTACAATGTCACAGGGGCACTGTCTGGGGGAAACTAGATGTTACCATATAGATCTTTGAAGGCCATTGGTCCAAATTATACAGAAACGCAAAATATCTGGAGACTGCCTTTGTAGGTCATATGAAGTAGAACTCTGGCTTACCTAGCATCTTGCACTCAGTAATCTGTGTTAACTCAGTGATCGTTTAAAAACTTTTTTTCAAAGTCTATTTATTTATTCATTTGGTACAGGTTCGTGCTACATAACTTAGACTCATAGTGATCTTCCTGTCTGAGCCTCCCCAGCACTGGGATTATAGGATTGTGCCACCACACCTGGTTTTGATGGCTGGCTCAGCATAGGGCGAGCAAGGCATATGGTGCCGGAGATCAAACTCAGGTCTTTGCACTTACCAGGCAGGCATTTAGATCGCTCAGATGTCTCTCCAGCCTCACTTAGTGGTCTTGATTGCTACCTCTATCATGTAGTAAGTCCATCCACACACATACCCAGAGTGGCCTCTGAACTCTTCTCCATGCCCCATGGGGCAATTGCTATGCTTTGCACCAAGGACACAGTCCTGTGGCATTGCGCTGGTGGACTCCAGATTTATATCAGCATATTAATAGCTACATGGTAGACTCAATTTTTTCTCTTGTTCTGAAAACTATTTACTACCCACTCCTTTAGAGAAAATTAATGTGACTTTTTCCCCCTATACTCGAACCTTTACTTCTAAATGCTACTCAATGTAGGCCTTTGTCCTGCATTGTCCTCCAAATAAATAACTGATAAATTGACCTTTGGTATCTTGAATAAGCATTAAAGCATGTGATTGTATGATTAAGAATTATTTTAAGTAGTATTGACATTGTTCCCCTTTAAATATCAGGAATAACCTTAGCTTGAGAGAAAGAAAATTAAATAAATGTTAAATGAACATCCAGAATAAATATCAAACCAGGATACCTTCAGGTTACTTTAGAGTTTCAAGGAACATAGTGAAGACTCTAAATCTCTATTCTTGGCTTAGCAGACCTTGTCATTTCAATCTCTTATACCAACACAGACTTTAGCTGGAAAGTGTGTCCCTGGAAACAGGCCCATCAAAATATGAGCCACTATTTGTGAAAAATTAGCATTTTTGAGGCACTGCTACATGGGTTTTGAAGGTTTATGGTGGATTTGATTTTGACTGTGAGAATCATAGCCCATTTTTGGGTAGCAGAGAGAAGCGGTGTGTGAGCTTGCAAAAGGAACCTGGCCTCATTCCTCAGACCTGGTCAGCAGCCTTGAGAGCCAGGACCCAAGAGCCCCACATCACAACACAGCATCAGGCGTCCCTTCCTACAGCCAGGGGACTCCTTCTAGGACCCCAGTAATACCTGAAGTCACACATCCTACCCTATGTTTTTGTTTTGTGCACATATCTATAATAAAGTTTAATTTTAAATTAGCACAATGCAGATGAACAACAATAAGCAAGAAAATTACACAATTGTAACAATACTGCAATAGAAGTCATATGAACAGTATGAATTGTTTATTCCTGGAACTTTCCATTTCATATCTGCGGACTGCAGTTGACCACATGTAGCTGAAAGCAAAGAAAGTAAAACAAACAGTGAGGAGCAGTATCATTCTTCATTTTCCCAGGTTTCCGTAAACACCAACTGATCACGCACATGATTTTTCTCCAATACCCGCACAAAGTCCTACTGCTGGAACCTCGTCTTTGCTGACACCTTTGAAGTACTCAGCCCCAGAACATTCACAAGGGTCTTTTGGTACCTGGCCTCCACCACCTCCACATGTAAACCAAACAGGTTCACCACACACTTGCACTTATTCCTGCCCTCTCCTTCTATGATGCAATCGCAGTAACATCAATGAAGGGAGCTTGTGTTCACATAAATTGTGTCTAGTATGACAAGATCATTTATTAGGGTTTCGTTACCAAGTTGATTTTCACATCCTGCCCAGGAAGGACTACAAAATCCATCTTCTTTCTCTCTTATCTTAGAATAGTCCCTACTCTCAGGAAGTCCTACCTAAAGTTTATGCTGGTATGTTTTTACATCTTCATTCAGTTTGTTAGCTATGCAATTATAGTTTTTATATCTAGCCTCAAAATTGAATTTCATCTTACATTTTTTATTTGTTATCAGAATTTTCATTATAAGGTAATGTTAACTTCATAAGACATGTAAAGGAGCCTTCCACCTGCAAATAATTTAAATAGATTCAGGTTGATATATTCTTAAGGATTATAATTCAAATTGTTACCGAAAATGTATCAATGAAACCACTGAGCTTTCATATTTGATTCCTGGTTCCTTATTGCTCTTGGACTGGTGTCAGTATTGTCCATCAAAGACTGTCTCTCCAAGACACAGGGAAGTTGGAATGGCCAGGTGGCTTGATTTGATTGGTGAAGACTGAGAGAAGCTACTGATCTTGGACATCATGATTTTTTTGTTTTGAAGTTCCCAGGTAATACAAAAGCCTAACCATGGTTGAAAACATGACAAAGCTCTAAATTAGAATCTGTGGGCTGCAGCTCAGCTGAAGCCCCATAGATGGGGTGCCCAAGTGACTCCCAGCAAAGCTTTGGCCACCAAGGAAGGGCTCTCCCAGTCTTCCTGCTCACATTCATGACCTTTTTCTTTCATTCCTTCTCTATCATTCCTTTCTTCCATGCCAGCTCCCTCCCTGTGTAAGAGTTGGCAGTGAGAGAAAGTTGGCTGTGGGACAGGAGCAGAGATCACCCCTTCAGATCAGCCCGGGGTGTCCAGGGAAACCCCAGGGATTGGTTTAGGCTACTTCATAGGCAGCCCCAGGGATCCTCTGTCTCAGGCTTCTCTTGCCTCCTATAGAGGGCGCACTTTGTAATGACCATAAACCACATTTTCTTGAGTCCACAGCGAGCCTCATGCCCTCTGGTGGCAGCCTGCCCCTGCAGCCTAGGAGCTGCTCTGAAGAAGCCTGGTTCCTTCAGCCTCGCCTCTTCCTGAAGGCCTGGGTCTTTCACCAGTTTTCTTGGAGTTTATACAGATCTAAGACGTCAGGTTGTGCACAGCACAGAGGGAAAGACAGTCCAAAGTGTATGGTGGGAGATGATAAGGATGAGGCTGCAGCCTGCACCACTCAAGAGGAGGCAGGTACAGATCCTCCTTAAGAGCCTCAGTGTACAGGAGCCCCCAGATCTCTTGGGCCTTATCCAGGCACCTGCAATAATTATGGGCCTTGCAGTTAGAATCTACAAGGCTCTTTGTTTGGAGAACCGATGGCAAGCGTGTGGTCTATTCTCTACTGCCCACTAGTTGGGCAGTAGAGCCTATACCTGCCAGAGAGTAGCATCCAGGACTCAATGTTTATTTAAGACTCTTCACTTTTACTGAATGTCTGTAGGAGCAAGGGGGAAAGCAACATGTTCAGAGCCTCCTCCAAGCATCTGCTTTAAGGCCCATGAGTCAATGCAGTGCCTTGCAGTCATTAGTTCTGTCTCCTGAATATAGGCATTTGCTGCTTCACATCAGAAATTTGTTCTTGAAACTCTAAGGTTTTATGTGAAAACGCTAACTGGAAGATCAATAGACTTCTTTTTAAAATCGTTTAATTGAAATGTAATTGATACACAATCAGATACATATAATTAAAGTATAAAATGCAATGTGTTGATTTAGTTGATTTAGAGACCCTTGAGACTATCGCTATGGTCAAGAACTGCCACTCTCAAAACTTTTTTCCATGTCCTGTTGGTATTGCTCCCTCCTACAGTGCCATGCAAATTTTTATTTATTTTATTGAGAAACAAATGTCAATGAGACAATTTCCAAGCTGATTGATAGGACATTTTCAATAATTAATACATTGTACATTGTTATCTTCTCAGAGATCATCTACCCAACAAGAAGCAGCCAGGACATCCCATTCAAAGATTACAAATCCTCTCAGTGAACCAAGTGAAAGCAGCCATACATCTATCCTAACTACTCTGTAGATACAAATACAAAATGTTCCTTCCTCTGTATCTTCCTTCTCCAGTTCAGTCCTGTCAGAGATGGGTATTCTATTGGCATCTAAATAGTATAGAAGCTTGAATTCATCAAAACAACACAGTCCAGTAATCCACAATAGTAGTGGGTTATCTGCAGAAGTTGTTGACTAGAGCCTTTTACAGCTCAGCATATTAATATGGCTTTACTAAATATGCCTTGTTTTTATACTTTTCTGCTGGATGGTTAAGACCAATATAAAGCAAGACCTATATAACAAAAAATGCAACTTTTATATCTGATAAGGTCAGTCAAGTCCCCTCAGGATTTATCCAGTAACCCTGTGCTGCACTTTGTAGATCCTTTGTCAATGTCAGCCATGTGAATGAGTCATGGCCATTGCTTGACCAATTTGCTTTCTGTGAAAGCCTGAGAGAATATTTTATCTCCATTTGAATCTCCTTGGGCACACTATACATCATCAATCACATTCCTCTGTAGCTCCATAATCTCCTTGATCAGAAAATTTCGGGCAGAACTGAGTTACGTGATGTTACAATACAGGTTCTCCAATGTCCCAAGTCTTCACTGACCTTGAAAGACTAGGGCCAAAATGTTGGCAGACCTTGCAGCCCTTCCTTTTCTCCAATTTTTCACTTGCAAACTAAGGTTGTTAACCCTCCATAAGAGGCTTACTATTACCCTGCAACATATGCAGTTCAGTTTACCCTAACTATCTGTCTAAATATTAAACATCTTAGGATAAGACGATAACGTGGAACAGGTATCTTCCATCAAATATTGATGTGTTGAAATTTAAGTCCTTACAGAATATGAAGAAAACAAATTAAAAAATAGGAATAAAT
>NW_004524674.1:10132757-10134166 GCF_000260255.1 Octodon degus | reverse complement strand
ACATGTGGGTCTGGTTTATTTCACTTATGAGTATAACTTCAAGTGGCATCCACTTAAATATAAATGCTTCAAGTTTATCATTCTTTATAGCTGAGTAATACTTCATTGTATAAAAAACCACATCTTTTCCAACCATTCCTCATGTGACAGGCATCTTGGTAGTTTCCAAGATTTGACTATCACAAACTGTGCTGCTATAAACATAGGCACACATATATCACTATGATATGATGTTTTCAGTTCCTTCGAGTAAATTCCCAAAAGGGGGATAGCTGGTTTGAATGGGATTTCCAGTCCTAGTTTCTTAAGGAGTTTCCTCAGTGATTTCCATAATGGTTGCACCAGTATACATTCCCACCAGCAGTGGAGAAGGGTTCCCTTTTCCCCACAACCTCTCCAACATTTGTTGTTGGTTGATTTGTTTATGATAGCCATTCTTTCTGGGGTGACATAGAGTTTCAAAGTTGTTTTAATTTGCATTTCACGGATGGCTAGTGATGCGGAGCATTTTTCATATATTTACTTGCTTCTTTAATTTCGTCCTCTGAGAAGTGTGTGTTCATCTCAGATGCCCATTTCTGGATTGAGTCTTTAAATTTAGGGGCCCTAATGTATTTTAGTTCTTCATGAATTCTGGAGAGCAGACGTTTTTCTGAATGCTTATTAGTTAAGATTTTTTTTAAAATTTATGGGTTGTCTTTTCACTTTGTTGGTAATTTCTTTTGATGTGAAAAACTTCTCAATAAGAGTTGGTCACAGTTGTCAAATCTTTTTAAGTGATAACCATGAGATTTGATTTTTGTTCATGAAGTCTTTGCCTACCCCTATGTCTTCAAGAGTTCCTCCTACCTTCTTTTCAAGGAGATTTACTGTTTCTGTTTTAATGTTCAGATTTTTAATCCATTTTGACGTTAGCTTAGTGCATGCTGATAGACCTGGGTCAAGTTTCAGTTTTCTGCATGTAGAGAGTCATTTTTTCCAGCAACGTTTGTTAAAGAGGCTGTCTTTCTTCCAGTAAGTGTGTTTGGCCCCTTTGTCAAAGATAAGGTGGCTGAGTGTGTTTGTAGAGGCCTCTGCATTTTCTAATCTATTCCATTGATCCTCATGTCTATTTTGTTGCCAATACAGGGTGATTTTATAATGGTAGCTTTGTAATATAATTTCAAGTCAGGAATTGTAATGCCTTCTGCCTTGTCTTTGTTGCCCAGGTTTGCCTTTGCTATTTTAGGTCTTTTCTGGTTCCAAATAAATGTTAGGAACATTTTCTCTAGGTCTGGGAGGTATGCTGGTGGTAGTTTCATAGGGATTGCATTAAATCTGTACAATTTTGGGAGTATGGCCATCTTCACAATGTTGGTTCTTCCAATCCGGATCAGGGAATATCTTTCCATTTTATGAAATCTTCTACA
>NW_004524674.1:10131113-10131957 GCF_000260255.1 Octodon degus | reverse complement strand
TTGAGAATTTTTGGCATCTATATTCATGAGGGAAATTGGTCTGTAGTTCTCTTTTTTAGTTGTGTCTTTCCCTGGTTTTGGAATCAGTATAATACTTGCCTCGAGGAATGATTTTAGGAGGATTGCTTCCTTTTCAGTTTCATTGAAGATTTGGAGGAGTATAGGAATTATATCTTCTATACACTTCTTTAGAATGCAGTTATGAATTCTGAACCTGGACTCTTCTTTGTCTGCAGGCTTTTTATTACATTTCCTATTTCATTAACTGTTATTGGGATATTGAGAGCTGTTATATCTTCTTCATTCAGGTTTGGTAATTTGTACCTTTCTAGGAGTCTGTCCATTTCATCTCTGTCTTCTATTGTGTCAGCATAGAGATTCTCAAAGTAGCTATTGATAATCTTTTGAATTTCCACTGGGTCTGTAGTGATTACACCCTTTTCATTCTTTATTGCTTGTACTTGAATTTTTTCTTTCCTCTTTTTGATGAGATTAGCTAGGGCCTTATTGATTTTATTTAGTCTTCCAAAGAACCAGCTTTTTGTTTCGTTAATTCTTTGAGCTGTTTTCTTCATCTGAATTGAATTAATTTCTGCTCTAATCTTTATGATTTTTTCTCTTCTTTGGGCTTTGGGTATGATTTGCTCTTCCTTTTCTAGATGTCAGAGGTGCAGCATTAGGGTGTTTATTTGTTCTAATTCTGTTTTCCTAATGTATGAGTTCACAGCTATGAATTTTCCTCTGAGAACTGCTTTCATTGAATCCCATAAATTCCCACAAGTCCTGGTTGAATTTTCATTGAATTGTAGATATTTCTGAATTTCTTGTTTAATTTCATCTGTGA
>NW_004524674.1:10108208-10109412 GCF_000260255.1 Octodon degus | reverse complement strand
GAACCTGTTGTGCCTTTTTGGCACAACAGTGAACCTGTGGTACTCCTCTGTTGTGCCCCTGGCTCAGGGAGCACAGAAACTTTCCCACACACTAGCTGGGTCTGGGCTTGGCCTGGATCTGGGGGTCCCGAGAAAGTCGCAGAAGTTCTTACTCACTCAGTGGGCTTGGGGAGGGGAGCTCCGGCAGGTTGCAGGGGTCCGAATGGTGCGGTAGAGGGTCTCACTCATGCGGGTGCCTGAGTTTTGGTCTGGAGGGTTCCCGTGGGTGCAGGGAAGCTGGAAGCTCTCCCACACGCACCGCCATGCAAATTTTATATGTGATTTATTGTCATTAGAGTTTGCATTTTCTAGATTTGTACAAATGCACTCACGAGCATGTATTTTGAAGTGGGGAGGTGACTTTAACTTTGCATAATTGTTTTGAGATTCATTTTTGTTACATGCTTCTGTAGCCCATTATTATATTGCTGAATAATATCAGATTATACACATACAAGCAGGACAAAGGACAAGTTTACTGAAAAACAGTTCTATATGCAAATTATGGCCCACCTTAGAACAACCACTTACATCTTCAGGACTTCTCGAAATGTACTTAACATCCTCTCTGAATATATTTAACATTAGTTTTAAGCTTAACATCTTAGCAATATTTCTAGTGTTTTGAGACACAGCTTATGGAAAAATACATCTATATCTACAATGTTTGGAAATAATGTTAAGGGAGTAGCACAGTGTGGTCTATGAGGGTGATTATAATTCAGAAATTACCAGTATGTGGTGTGCTTTTACCACATAAAAAATGTAACCGTAATGCACTAGAACGTATACTAACAAGGAAAATTTCATTCTGATTCCCTGGAATGAAATGACCACCAGGACTCTCAGTTAAATGTGGTACACTGGACACATGATTGTCTGCCTGAGTCAGTATAAAAAACACACAAATGAAAACTTTTGTGGGAAAAATGAAGGGGTGGGAGCAGAAACATCCAAAGTTGAAGAGAACAATAGAGGGAAATAACTGCCTTTCTAAAATTTATGGCCTTGGTCTATCACCATGTACTAAACTAAAGTCAAAATGGATTAAAGATCTAAACATTAAAGCGGAGATACTAAATCTCCTGGAAGAGAAAGTAGGTGGAACTCTTGAAGACATAGGGGTAGGCAAAGAGTTCATGGACAGAAATCAAATCGCACGGGT
>NW_004524674.1:10099912-10106033 GCF_000260255.1 Octodon degus | reverse complement strand
CCGCATCTTGTACAGCAATTAACCACTAAGAAGAATATATGCAGTGTATTATTTGTTGAAAAATAAAAAATAAAAAAATTAAAAAAATAAAATAAAATGTATGGCCTTGCAATGTAACTTAAATGTAACAGGGCATTTCTTCCTTTCTGTAACCCATGGTTTGTATAACTTATGACCTTGCAATGTAGCTTGAGATGTTTAAATTCCCTCAGCAACCAATGATGTCACCCAACCTTCCATTCATATGCATCAAATCTGCCTCACTTACTGTCACTATAAAAGTCTTAAACCTGCCAAGCAGGGCTCTGATTCTTTGGGAGAGATCCCAGGGAAGCCCACCAGTGTGGTAAACTGCCCCCTAGAACTTCTCAGAGCCATTTCTCTCCATGTCTGGTTTATTTTCTGTAACAGTAGTATGCTTGCAAAGCAGGACTCCTATTAATTAACAGAAAATATGCATTATGTATTATTGTATCAGAAAAATTAACATTCTTGTGCTTTCCCTCCTGCCTGCCTGCCTTCCTTCCTTCCTTCTTTCCTTTGTTCATTTGTTCCTTCCTTCCCTTTTCCTCCTCATCGTTCTGTTCCTCCTCTTCCTTCTTCAGGCTTGAACTTGGGGTCTCACACATGCTAAGCATATGCACTACCATTGACCTACACCTTGGTCACATTTTCTTTTTCTTTTTCTTTTTTTTTTGGGGGGGGTTTGAGAGAAGATCTTGCTAGGTAGTTCAGGCTGGGCTTTTTAAAAAATCTCTTATTTATTTATTGAGTTTGGTATAGGAGCTCACTATGCAGCTCAGACTCATAGTGACCCTGCTGTCTCAACCTCCCTAGCACTGGGATTATAGGCGTGCCCCACCACACCTGGTTTCTGGGCATGCAGTACCAGGGATTGAGCCTCAATCCTTGTGCTTGTCAGGAAGGTGCTTAGACTGCTGAACCACCTCCCCAGCCCTCAATATAAAAATTTTAACCAAAAACATAAAAAATGAAAGGAAGCTTTTATGCTAAGTACTTTATAAAAGTCCATAAAGAAAACATTATTTTCAAATATTTAAATATTTAAATATTTAGTTGAAAACTCAGCACTTATATTTAGCCGTTACATTTAACAGCATTCATGGTATGTAACAATGATTGTGAGAAGCTAAATGACATGCCTTTTAGCTCTACAGACAACGTCTGGTCCAGTACCCTGAGAATTCTTTAATATGGCCACATGTGAAGGAAGTGCAAATGTGCAGAAGTACATGTTTTCCCCTCGTAGCACCTATTCCTGCGAATACAGTGAGTTCTCATGGGACAGTGCCCAGGCTGCATGCAGACCAGGCTGCTGGGATGCACCTGGCCAAGAATGCAGAGCCCACGTGTCCAGAAATACAAAAGCTGTCAAGACAGGGTGGCTCAGGCCAAGGAGGATAAGATCAAATCAGCAGGCACGTGGAAGAAAAGTAAGTCTCTCCCCTTCTTTTCTTCTGGGCATGATGCCCTCATAAATAATCGATGATATAATGCAAACATCTTTATATTCCAGAGGTGACTTTAGGTCACATACACTCTTGATCCTGAAGTGAGAACGCCCTCCATCTGCATGAGCCAACAGTTCTGTGTTCATCATAAAGACATAGTTTCCTCTGTCTTTGGACTAAGGCCACAGCAGTCTTCTGTGAAGTGTCTGTTCCTCTTTGCTCTTCCCTGGGGGATTGGAGTGAAAGCAGAGAGAAAGGAGGAACAAAATATCATTCTATTTAGCAGCTGCTGTCACAGACGGCTTTGTGCTAGC
This sequence comes from Octodon degus, assembly GCF_000260255.1. Classification (NCBI taxonomy): domain Eukaryota; kingdom Metazoa; phylum Chordata; class Mammalia; order Rodentia; family Octodontidae; genus Octodon; species Octodon degus. Next base: position 10,104,247 of record NW_004524674.1, on the reverse strand, counting down.
TGGCCTTGGTGGGTGTTTAAGCAAACACTCATGTGCATCCCTGAAAGATGCCTCTGACTGCCACTCTGGGCTTTAGCCAGCACTTCTTTAAATGCATCTTCCTCCCTGCATCTTCCTGGGGTACAGCTTGGCATCCTCCTGGCAGCCCATCCTCTAGGACTCTTGCCCAACCAGGCTGGCATTCCTGCTACTGCTTCTGAGAAGCACAGGCTGTGCTCTGCCTTTCGAGAGTGTGCGCTTCTTTTCCAAATGCAGCTCTGCTCTGTTGCACAGCCCTGTGGGTTTCCAGCACAGAGTCACTCATGGTGGGTAACAAGCACTGTGTCCCATCAGGTGGGCTGGATTCTTGAAGGAACCTGAATGGATGATTCAGAAGGGGATGAGAGGGTAACAGCAGGTGAAGAGGGGCAGGACTGAGAAGTACAGCACGAGCCTGGGGACTGGTGGGAGGAGTCATTCCCAGCAGGGAGACAGGGCCCAGAGTCTGTAGATGGGGAAATGAGAGAACTATATGGGAAAGAAAGAATTCTGTCACCAGGGAACTCGTGGCTCAGCACTGCAGGTCCCTTGTGAAGGAGCTCCTAGCACGAGTTCTGTTCATTTACTAAACAAATTAATCTATTCTTTCTTTCTTTTTCTTTCTTCTCTTCCTTTGTTTTCTTTCTTTCCTTCACTTCTTTCTGACTCTTCCTCACTTTCTCTCTCTTTCTCTTTCTCTGTCTTTCCCTTTCTCTCTCTCTTTCCTTCCCTCCTGTGGTGCTAGAGATTGCATCCAAAACCTCACACTGAGCTTCCTCACCAGCCTATTTTTATTTTTTATTTTGACACAAGGTCTCCCTAAGTCACCAGGGTTCAAACTTCCATCCTCCTGCCTCAGCCACCCTGAGTGCTGAGATTACAAATGTGTACCACCATACCTCTGACTTATCTCTATTTTTAAGCTCAGGATCACAAGAAAATAAGTGTTCTTAATGTGAATGATATTTGCCCCATATTAGTAGAGGTCTATTGAAATGTCTAGAACCATCTGCAGAGCTATTCTTGGGAACATAATGTACATCAGGCTAATAAGCCAGTAGCAGCTTGGAATAGGCAAATACAGAGCAATGGTTCTAAGTGTGACAGTGGGGTCTCCAGGAGGGCAAGGATTTTGGTCTGTGTTGCTGGCTGCTAGATCATCAGATCCCAGAGCGTATTTGTGGAGTAAAGCTTAACTTCACCCAAGGGAAGTCTGGCTTCTGTTCTCAGTCACAGTTCTCAGGCCCTTAGAATGTCATGGTTCGTATGACAAGGAATACAATCATCATGTAAAGCAAACATGTAGCATTAAAAATGTATTAAAAATAAAATTAAAGTGTCATGTGATTGATGTGATACACACACACACACACACACACACACACACACACACACACACACAGAGTGCTTTTGTTGATCTATGGGCCTTGGGGCACAACAGACAAGATGGGCCTTTGGTGACAAGCAGCACAAACTTGACCTCGAGAGGGGCTGGAGGCTAAAGGTCAGCCACATGGGCTATCGGCCATGTCCTCCTGATGAAACCCCAATAAAAAGTCAACGCAGAGCTCAGGGGATCTTCCTTCTTGGTGCGCTCTATGCAGGAGAGCTATACAATGCTTGATTTACGAGGAGAAGATGTTTCTAGTTTTGTTCTTGGAAACTTCCTGAACTCTTCCCTATTGCTCTTTTCCTCTGACTGATTTTCCCATGTATCCAGAATGCTACCTATCCTGCAATAAGCCATAAATGCAGATATAGCCACTTCCAGTGAGTTCAGTGAGTCCTCCCAGTGAATTAGTAAAGCTAAGAATGCTCTTGGGTTATAGAGACCAAGGGATAGAAAACATTTACCATGCTGGGGCCAAGCCACATAACTGGAGTCTCATGGTCTCCAGGTCAGTATGACATTGCTTTAGAGACAGAAGTATGTGGAAGGCTTCTATGCCTTTTGGCCAGACAAAGAAGGTGCATAACCTCAGTTATGGATAGAAAACTGTTAAGGATAGATAACATTCTGCTAGGACAGTGTAAAATACGTAGGCATCTGGACATAGGGAAGAACTTGTTTTGCAGTAGCTTTCAACTGTCTACCACAGTAGTACTTCCATGAAATATCCACACCCCTTCCCCTGTGCTCCTTGCTAACCAAAGTGGGCTGACCACTGAGGTGGGTGTTCCCAAATCAGATATTTTGCTAGCATCTGCTTAAGCGATTGGAGTTTCCTAAAATTGCCATTGCTCAGCTGAGATGGAACTAGTCTGCAGTATCTGCCTTAGCTGGCTCCCCATTGCTGCTTGGGACTTCGGGTGGGGGAGGAAATTACACAAGCAGGAAGCTCAGGATACCACCTGGGAAATACTCAAATTGCCTTTTGTCTCTGACCTGGGAATCTCCGTCTTGTGCCCTCAGAGCTGACAGTAGATGTAGAACCCCACTTTGTGAGCAGAATTCTGACTACGGGGCTGTTGCCAGGGGCCCTTCTGCTTTGCCACTTGGAAAAGTATAGCTGGCAGATCAAAAATGACCATCAAACAGGAAACACAATGTGCCTGTTGATTGACCAGTCTGGATCACTCTGTCTGGTTTGCAAGGGCTGGTTCTGCGGTGGACTGGAATCAAGCTGCCGATTGAATCTGTTTTTCTGCAGAGGTCACAGCTGCATGCTAGAAGGCTGATCCTTGCCCATTTGTCTCACAGAGAAGGAGGCCACCTCCTGAAGGGCATCCCTGGTTCTGCTGCTGAGTAAATTGATTCTATTAGCTCTTCAATCCCCTCTGAATTTCTTAGAGCTTGATGGTCTTGGACTACACAGAAGGAGAGCTGATTCAAACTTGATATATTTTATATGAATACCCTTGTCTCTTTCACTCAACCCTTCCAGACAGAAGGTTTGGTGCTGGCAGGGACTGACTGAATAGGAAGTGAGGTTGTATGACTGGAATGGGACTCCAGACTCTGCAGAAGTGAAGGGAGGACCGCACGCCAGCACCAGTGTGTGACTGCCACAGGTCCTAGGAAGTAGGGCAGGAGAGACATGGATGCCCTCTGCTGCTTCAGAACAGCCTAGAGTCTGGCCACAGAATAAAACATATGGGATGTCCCTTAAATTGTCACTGGAAGCTCGGCAGCTTGTTCTGCCAATCCCAGCCAGCTCTCACCCACCCTGTGAAGTGGGTAAATGCAGTATGGCTATGATATGGACAATCTGAATTGGCCACCTCCAGGTATGCCCTCCCCATGGAGCAAAATGGGAATTTCAAGGCTCACTGGCAGCTGGAGAGCCGTGTGGAGTCACCATCAGCAGATGCAGAGCCCACTTTGGGAAGAGGCAAAATTATACACATTTTCAATGCAAGGGCTCTATCTTTTCTGTAATTGTACTGTTTATGTAGAAACTACACTAGCTTACCTCATTCCTAGAACATATCCTCAGGGGTGGACTTTAAGTACATGGAATATTTAGGGAAACACTACCTTGGTATTGACAGGTCCCTAGGTCAGCCTTAATTCACTGGCCAGTCTTGTTAGAGATACAAGCATTATTCCAGATTGCTTCCTTGTTCAAAACCAAGACAGAGTCTGTGCAATTGTTAATACTCCCTGTTACACCTGAGTTAATGCATTGGGCTAATTCAGAAGGTCAGAGCCAAGCTGCTTAGCTTCCTAAGGTAGATACTAATGGCTTCTGAAATTTGTTCATTTGGAACTCTGGAATATAGCTGAGATCAATATCACAGATTGGCCTTTTCTGGTGTTCAAAGCACATAGTAAATCAATTGGTCTTGCCTCACATTGGCCATAGTAATTGGCCACAGTGCTAACTGAATGATATCTTCATGTGGAAACTTGTCAGAAGCCAAGGCAATACAGAACTGAGCAACAGGCACAGTTGGGGACAAGGACAGTTGGGAATGGCATTTCTCTCTTGTGTCCTGGGCCATTGTTTCAAGGTTGCTTCTATTGCAGATACTCTGGGAGGATAGACATCTGTGGCAGAAGACAGATTTGTTTCCTGACCAGGATGGCAAAGATATTGTCCTACCACTGTCACTTGCCGACTAATCTTTTCAAATTTAAGTTTAAATATGAACTCATCTGTTTCATAACTATAACTCATGCATTTTCTTTTTTAACTAATGTCAACTCACTTTTTCATTTTTTTTTATTTTTTTAAAGTTTTATTGACAAAGAGATAGCAATGAGACAGTTTCAAATCAAATCGGAAGGACAGTTTCAACAAATAATACACTGCATATATTCTTCTTAGTGGTTAATTGCTGTACAAGATGCGGACTTGTGATCCTATTCACAAA
>NW_004524674.1:10088988-10092687 GCF_000260255.1 Octodon degus | reverse complement strand
CACACTCACCGAACCTGGGCTAGGACTGGGTCTGGGGGCTCCCGGAACTGGGCAGCTCACTTTTTCATTTTTTCATCTCCCTGCTTCTTCTCTTCCTATTTCTTTGAACACCCTATACATTATGAAATCCTTTTGTGTTTTTTCCAAAATATATGCAGAAACTTGCCACTTCTCCCATCTGAACAACTCCCACCTCAGAGTCAGACAGAACAGTCTCCTGGCTATGTCCATGGCACAGGTAGCACTAATGTCCACTTCTGACCCAGTGTTCAGGAGGTCCCTTTGGCCTCCCTCTTTGCTGGACTGGAACCTTTGTCTTCCTCTTCTTGGCTGTCCCTTCCCCTTCAGATGCCACACTCCTAACACTAGCCTGACTAGCTCAGCCCCAAGACATCTACTGGCCAACTGCCAAGAGTACAGCCTTTCTCCCCTGCTGTTATTTCCTCTTTCATTCTCTTCACCTTTGGATGTTTCTGCTCCCACCCCTTCATTTTTCCCATGAAACTTTTAAGTTTTGTGTCTTTTTGTAGTGTCTCGGGAAGACAAGTATGTGTCCAATGTACCATGCTTATCTGGGAGTCCTGGTGGCAATTTCATTTTCAGGGGAGGGGATCGGTTTTCTTTCCTTATTAGTACATGTTCTAGTACATCATGATTGCATTCCTCATGGGAACATGAACTTCACATACTGATAATTTCTGAAGTATAACCACCCTCATCGACAGTGTTGTGCTATCCCCTTAACATTACTCCTAAACATTTTAGATACAGATGTATTATTTTGTAAGCCATTTTTAAAAATACACTAGAAACATTGCTAAAATGTTAAGGTTCAAACTAACATCAAATGCACTCAGAGAAAATCTAAAGTACTTTCTGAAAAATTTTAAAGATGGAGGTGGTTGTTCCGAGGTGGGGACCAAGAATAATTTAGATAGAGAACTGTTTTTCAGTAGACTTGTCCTTTGTTTCTGTATAGCCTGATGACTCTATTCAGCAATAAAAACAAAAATTCTAATTGCAAGGCCCAAAATTGTTGCACATGCCTGTATAAGATCAGAGAGGTCTGCGGGCTCCTGCACACCTAGGCTCTTAAGAAGGATCTGTAGCTGCCTTCTCTTTAGTGGGGCAAGCTGAAGCTTCCCCTTTATAAGACTCTCTCCATACTTCTTGGACCACCAGCTTGTAGGCAACCTGACTTCTTAGATCTGTATAGAATCCCAAAAAGCTGGTGAGAGACCGAGGCCTTCAGAAAGGGAATCTGGCTCCTTCACAGCAGTGTGTAGGCTGTAGGGGTTGGGACATCCTTCAAGACAGGCAGGCTGCCACCAGAGAGGGCCTAACACTCCAGAGATGAAGTCTCTGACCATTAGACAGTCCTCCTTCATGGCAAGAGGAGAAGCCTGAGCCAAGGGACCCCTGAAGCTGCCTGGAAAGGAGCCCAGGTCAACCTCTGGCCTTCCCTGGGCACCCCAGGTAGATCTAAAGGGGCTAAGCTCTGCTCCTGTCCCACTGTCCTCCTCCTCTGAATACTCTTGCAAAGTGAGGTAGGTAGCATGGAAGAAAAGAGGAAAGGAAAAAGGAGGAGGAGAAAAATGGGCATGAAGGTCAAGGAATGGAATTCTAAGACTTGGAGAGCCCTTCCTTAATGGCCAAAGCTTTGCTGAGGGTTACTCGGGTGCCCCATCTATGGGCTACTTCAGCTGAGCTGCAGCCCAGAGATTCTAGTTTAGAGCTACATTATATTTTCAACTGTGGCTATGCTTTTGAATGACGTGGGAAGTTTTAAAAACTTCTCATGTTCAACATCAGAAACTTCTCTGTCTTCACTGATCAAAGAAAATCCCACCTCCTGCCCACCTAAGTGAGTTCCCATTCTTTCTACCTTAGCCTCACATGGTTTTACACTATAAAAGTCCCTGGAAGAGACAGCTTCCCAGGGGAACTACCCGCTCGGGCCCCCCTCCTGTCCCTCTCTTGGACAGGTGCTTTCTTTCTCTCAATAAATATATTCTGCTCATAAGAAAAAAAGAAAGAAAGTCACCCACCTGCTCCAACTTCCATGTGTCTCAGAGAGACAGTCTTTGATGGACAACATCAACACTGGTCCAAGAGCAACAAGGAGCTAGGTGCCAAAGACAAAGGCTCAGTGGTTTCATACATACATTTTCCATAATACTTTGAATTATAATCCTTAAACAGATGTTACTCTGAAGCTATTTGAATTATTTGCAGGTAGAATTCTATCTTATACATTGTATGAAGTTAGTACTACCTTAGAATTAAGATTCTGATAACAAAAAATCTAAGATGAAACTCAATTATAAGGAGAGATACAAAAATTATAATTTTATAACAAACTGAATGAAGATATAAATGTATTTTTTAAAATGTACCAGCACAAACTTCAAATAGTTCTTGCTGTGAGTCAGACACCATTCCAAGATAAGCGAGAAAAAAGATGGATTTTCTGGTCCTTTCTGGGCAGCATGTGAAAATCAACTTGGTAACAAAACCCTAATAAATGACCTTGTCATGCTAGACACAATTTGAGGTAAATGAAAGAAGCTCCCCCTCACTGATATTACTGCAATCGCACTGTAGAAGGAGAGGGCAGAAGTAAGTGCAAGAGAGTGGGGAACCAGGTTGTGTCACACGTGGAGGTGGAGGAGGCCAGGAGCCAGAAGATCCTCATGAATGTTCTAGGGCTGGGTATCTTGAAGGTGTCAGCAAAGATGAGGTTCCAGCAGTAGAACTTTGCACAGGTGTTGGAGGAAAATCATGTGCATGATTAGTTTGTGTTTAATAGAAGCCTGGGAAAGTGAAGAATGGTACTGCTCCCTCACTCTTTTACTTTCCTTGGTTTTGGCTACCTCTGGGTAACTCCATTCTGGAAATGCTAAACAGAAAGTTCCAGGAATAAACAATTCATACTTTTCATATGACTTCTATGGAAGCATTGTTACGATTGTGCAATTTTCTTGCTTATTGTTGCTCATCCTCATTGTGCTAATTTAAACTTTATCTCAGATATGTGCACAGAACAAAAATGTAAGATAAGATGTGTGATTTCAGGCATTTCCAGGGTCCTGGAAGGTGTCCCCTGGTTATAAGAGGGGACAGCTGTTGCTGTGTGGTGATGTGGTGTTCTTGGGTCCTGGCTCTCAAGGCTGCTGACCAGGTCTGGGGAATGAGGCCAGGTTCCTTTTGCAAGCTCACACACTGCTTCTCTCTGCTACCCAAAATGGCCTATCATTCTCACAATCAAAATCAAATCCACCATAAACTTTCAAAACCCATGTAACAGTGCTTCAGAAATGCTAATTTTTCACAAACAGTGGCTCATATTTTGATGGGCCTGTTTCCAGGGACACACATTCCAGCTAAAATCTGTGTTGGGATAAGAGATTGAAAAGACAAGGTCTACTAAACCAAGATTAGAGATTTAGAGTCTTCACTATGTTTCTTGAAACTCCAAAGTAACCGGAAGGTATCCTAGTCTGATATTTGTTCTGGACGTTCATTTACCACTTATTTAATTTCCTTCCACTAAAGCTAAAGTTAGCCATGATATTTAAAGGGGAACAATATCAAGCCTGCTTAAAGATAATTCTTAATCACATGCTTTAATGCTTAATTTAAGACACAAAAGGTCGAGACCCAGTGCTAGCCCAGGTCCGGTGAGTGTGTGGAGAGCTT
>NW_004524674.1:10076934-10078328 GCF_000260255.1 Octodon degus | reverse complement strand
GCATTCTCTTAATGAATAGAATGATTTGTTCTAATGGTGTTTGTAAATAGGATCACAAGTCCACTTCTTGTACAGCAGTTAACCACTAAGAAGAATATATGCAGTGTATTATTTTTTGAAACTGTACTTCTGATTGGATTTGAAACTGTCTCATTGCTATCTGTTTATCAATAAAACTTTGAAAAAAAGAAAAAAATAATGTTTAATGGAGAAGTAAAATACTTCCATGACAAAGAACAATTAAATAAATTCATGACAACCAAACCAACCATACACAGAGTATTAAAAGATATAGAAAGAGATCAAAATGGCCACAACTCCAAGAACAGCAATGGAAAGAACCCACCAAACAGGGAAAAAAATTAAACACATGAGAAAAGTAGGGAACCAATAATAGGAAATAACATGACAAACATAAGGCAATACATATCATTTATAACCATCAATGAAAATGGACCCATATGTCTATTCTATAAGTACTTTGACAACCAAACTGTATGATTCTAAATCGATCTTGTAAGTCATGATTTTACAGCAACCTATAATATAGTGAAATATGACATGAATGAGTGTACCATTCAGGCCAGTAGTGTTCCCACTGTTTCCTTAAGATATGTTGAATACTAAATAGGGGAGAAAAAAATAATTTTTCCTCATCCTTCATAGGAGTCATGATGACACTCCTGTAACAAAGACAAATAAGAGGAAAGCAAACTGGGCTTATTTAACTAAAGTTTTATATGGCAAGAAAACCTTTGAAACTGAACCCAGGAAAACTAAATTTTGTGGTAAATAAAAGAAGAAAACTTGAGAGCTGAGGCAAAACAAGACTGGTGTGATCTAATGGTAAAAAGAACGAGAGCCGGGGAGATGGCTCAGTGGAATAAGCACTTCCCTGGCAAGCACAAGGGCCTGAGTTCAATCCCCGGTTCCGCCAAAAAAAAAAAAAAAAAAAAAAGTGCAATGTGATGGTGAGAATCTGGGAAACACGGAAGACACAACAAAGTCTGCCTGCACAAATTTTCTTTGGTGACTCTGTAAGAGATTTCTGCCCAGGATGTGGGAAGGGACAGTTGTCATATGAGGACCTTGTGCTCTGCTTTGGGAGAGATAGGTCAGAAAATTCTTTTATGGTCAACTATCACACAGAAATTTGAAGAAAAAAATCAGTGAATTTAAATAGGCCATGTCTTGAAGAAATGTGTTCTGAATGCTGACAACTGAATGTGGCATTTATCTTCCTTAAAGATAACAGTATTGATACCTGTGTTAAATACTACCAAAACTTAATTTTCCTATCTTAAGATAAATATATAAATAAAAAGGAAGTGTTAATATATTCTTCCTAGGCCCATATGAAATAATGTACAATGTCCAATCTTAAACTCCTTAAA
>NW_004524674.1:10072429-10076834 GCF_000260255.1 Octodon degus | reverse complement strand
AAAAAAAATAAACTCTAAAGAGGAAAAAAAAGACACAAATGGTCAATTTATCCATTATTTAATAGGAGGAAAATACAGCACCAAGAGCTACAGTGAGTAGCATTTAAGAGTAAACGTTTACGTATAGAAAAGGGAATCAGTAAAAGTGTTCACTAAAGGGTTAGGTAGTAAATATTTCAGGCTTTGCAAATCAATAGAAAAATTGAGGCTACCATGTAGGTATTTATACATTTACATAAATGTGGAGTCCCCTAGAACAGTGTCACAGGACTGTGACATTGGTGCAAAGTATTGTCAATTGCCCCATGGGTATAGTAAAGAGTTTATGGCCACCTATGTATGTGTGTGGACTTCTATAAATGATAGAGGTAGCCACCAAGATCACTAAGTGAAGACAGATCACTGAGTGCAAGATGCTAGGTAAGCCAGAGTTCTTCAGGATATGACCTACAAAGGCAGTCTTCAGATATTTTAAGTTGCTTTATAATTTGGGTGAATACCCCTCAAAGATCTATGTGATAACATCTAGGTTCCCCAGGACAGTGCCCCTGTGACATTGTAGAAGCTTTGGGAGGTGAGGTCTAAAGGGAGTCCTGGCTCCTTGGAGCTCTGTCCTCAAACAGGAGGTGAGGCCCTGGTCTCTTCTTGTTCCCTTTCTGTTTCCTGTCTCAGGAGGTGAGTGGTGCACTGCGCCATGTTTGCTCACCTTGGTGACCTGTTCTTCCAGTGGCCCAAAGGAGCAGGCCATCTGAGCCTGCACTGGGACCTCCACAACTAAGAGGCAGAACAACAAACCTCTTATCTTTAGAAGTTAAAATCACAGATATTTAATTACAGTGACATGAAGCTGATTGATACAGACCTAAATGGATAGGTAAAGCTATAAAGTTAATAGAGAAAAAAGATCAGAATATTTTTATATGCTTAAAACAACAAAGAACTTCAAAAAAAAGTTAGAAGCATGAAACATTAGCTCACTCCACCAAATGATATCAAAATTAAATGTCAATGAAATACATCATGATGAACTTATTAAGCAGTAACTATGACAAGAGATACTTACAGTATCTGAAATGGACAAGCTGTAGTATTCTGCAGACTTCTGCATATCCACAAGAATAATAAGGAAATTTCAATTGCAAAATAGATATACATTAGCAATTTACCAAGGTGGAAACACAGAAGACTAACAAGTAAAGGGAGATACCTCCCAACTCACTCACAGTGTCCAGAGAAAGGCTCATTAAATAGTCTTTGATATATTAATTTACAACTATTACACTTCAACCATGGGAAAACTGGGAAAAAAACAGGTTGGAAGAGATGTGGAACTCTTCAAGAACGGTCATGCGCCAGGGGTGGTTGTGGGCATGGGTATGAGCTTTATGGAGAAAGTCTTAGTATGTTAGGCAGTTATTTTTGCACATAATACAAATGCCCCACTCCAGGGCTCATAGCCAAAGGATGAAGTTCTGATGAAAATGGACAGGTAAAATGTGTAAATCAAGTGAGAAGCTTGATCCAGGGGTGGGCAGATGCCTTTCTGTGCTTTCTGTAGGCTGTTGTTTTCTGACCTGTGATGCTGCCTAGCCATTTCCCATCATCTTGGTTGTCATTTTCCCATATTTTCTAAGTATTCTCATGGATGGGCTAAGCTGAGTACCTCTGGGTATCAGCTTTTTTATCCCTTCAATACTAACATTAAAAAAATGAGAAGGCAGCTGTTGTGGCCACTACCCCTCCCTTTTGCACTTGTTGTTTTGCTGTTCTCCACCTCCATGGATGGCTGCCCTTTGCCATGTGCCAGTCTGCTTTGGAGCCAGCTGAGTATGGAATGAAACCTCCACAAACTGCCTTCAGGTACAGAGACACCATCTAGTGATGACACTGAAATGTCTTCAATGACCATGAGGCTGCAAAGGGTGTTGTCCATCATGATGCCAAATAGGCTTTTCCCACTACATCCCTCTAATTGTGCAGTACAGCTACTCAGGGTCATGTGAATAGCACATAACAAACTACAGTTGTCAGGAGATAAAACCAGACACTAATCTTAGTTTTAAAGCAGAAAATTTCCCAAATATGGGGAAACAATCTGACATTCAGATAACTGAGGCATACAGAACTCCAAATAATATCAACCCAATTAAAACTTCACACAGACATATAACAATCAAGATCCCATAAACTCAGCACAAGAACCACATATTGAAAGCCACTAGAAAAATGAAACAGATCACATTTAAAGGAAAACCCATCAGAATAATAGCAGCTTTCTCCTTACAAATAATCAAGTCAAGAAAAGCATGAGGCAAAGTACTTCAAGTCTTGATAAAAAAACAAATTCCAACCCAGACTGATATGCACAGAGACACCATCTAGTTAGGACATTGAAGTGACATTTCTCTTTAAATTTTAATGGATCTCCTATTCTGAAGTACGTTCTGGTTCTCTGTACTTCTGTAGCTGGTGTGATGCTGTTAATTGTGTGTTCCACACATCTCCAGATGTTAATAAAGGACTCAAAGATGTTTTGTAAAAAAAAAATTTAATGGATCTGGTTTACTTAACTTATGAGTATATCTTCAAGTGGCATCCACTTATATATAAAGGCTTCGAGTTTATCATTCTTTATAGCTGAGTAGCACTCCATTGTATAAAAATAAACTAGACCCACATGTGTAAATATGGCATAGGCACTCTAGTATAAGAACTGAAAGGAAGAAATAAAAATAAAAAGGCATAACACAATTAAAAGGAAAGCAAGAACTTAAGGATTAGTTAACAAAGAGAGGGCAAGGAGAAAAGCTAAAATACATGACAGGGACAAAGTCATATATTTATATGCACAAGATGGGAAAGGCTATGGTCCTGAGCATCTTCAGCATGTTTTTGAAAATAGCAGTTAATTGGTAGGTTTCTCACCCTGACTATATATGCTGATACCTGTGAACTAAGCAACTGCACTGAAGAAAGCAATGTGTAATGGTAGGGTCATGTTTCGAATGGCTGTCATTCTGGTCTTCAGTAATTACGCACTGCTTGACATGACATACCAATTACAGCCATACTGTCTCTCAAATAAATGTTTGCTTTAAAAAAAGGGCAATAAATAAAAACATGAGACAAAAAAAGTCACAGGACTGTCCTTCTACAAGGCTGTATATTGTTAGATTTCTAAATTTCTGTGTAAAAATATGCAAATACTTATTCTTATTTTTAATATTTTTTATCTTTTTAATCTTTTTTCTTCATATTCTGGAGAGACTCAAAGTTTAACATATCAATACTTGATTGAAAATACCTGTTCCATGTTATGCCTAAGATGTTTGACATCCAGACAGATAGTGAGGTTAAGCTCAACTGCCTATGTTATAGGATAATAATATCATTAAGCTTCTTTTCTGGAGTGTTAACAACTTAAGTTTGCAGGCCAAAAATTAAAGAAAAAGAAGGGCTACAAGGACAGCCAACATTTTGGCCCTGGCCTTTCAAGGTCAGTAAGGACTCAGGAAATAGGAGAACATGTACTATAACATCTTGTAACTCAATTGCATCCCAAATTATCTGATCAAAGAGGTTATGGGGCCACAGAGGAAAGTGATCAATGATGCAGAGTGTGCCTAGGGAGAGTCACATGGAGAGAAAACATTCTCTCAAGCTTTCACAGAGAGTAAATTGGTCAAGCAATGTCCAGGACTCATGCACATGGCTGATACTGACAAAGGATCTACAAACTGAGGTACAGGGTTTCAGGTTAAATCCTGAGGGAATTTGACTGACCTTATCAGATACAAAAGTTACATTTCTTTTTATATTGATCTTGCTCTTTCTTGGTCTTAACCATCCAGCAGAAAAGTATCAAAATGAAGTATGAAAAGTAAAATCATATTAATATGCTGAGCTGTAAAAGGCTCAAGTCAACAACTTCGGACACTGATAGTCTTATGGAAAACCCACTACTATTATGGACTATTGGACTATATTGAGATATTTTGCTCAATTCATGTACCTCAGTATTTAAATGACAATGGAATGCCCTTCTCTGACAAAACTCACCAAGAAAGGGGGATAGAAATCAACGACCATTTTGTATCTGTATACTCAAAATAATTAGGATAGATATACAGCTCCATTCTCTTAATTTAATGAATAGAGAAGTTTGTGCTAATAGTGTTTGAGACAGGATATCAGGTCTGCATCTTGTACAATAAATAACCACTAAGACATCAATATGCAATGTATTAATTATTGAAAATGTGCTAATGATTGGTTGTGAAAATGTCTCATTGCTATTTGGTTCTCAATAAAAATATTTTTTAAAATAATACATTTAAAAAATAATGTTTAGACCCAGTCCTAGCCCAGGTCTGGTGAGTGTGCGGAGAGCTTCCTGCTACCCTGC
>NW_004524674.1:10063381-10067231 GCF_000260255.1 Octodon degus | reverse complement strand
AGAGAGAGAGAGAGAGAGAATCAATAAATGCTGTCTGATACAAAAAATATGAGAAGGCAAACTGATATTGGTAGCATAAAATCACAATCCCAGCACATTGGGAGACTGAGGCAGGATGATTAAAAGTCCAAGCTGAGTCAGATCAATTTAGTGACTCTGTGAGAATCAAATTGAAATTAACTAAAAAGGGAGATGATGCCTTCTGAGAAGTGTTTGGGTTCAGTTCACCGTATAACACACACACACACACACACACACACACACACACATTTGCATACATGCACATACATGCCAAATTTGGCGTTATGACTTACAGTCCCACATTCTAAGGAGCCTGTAGGAGGATCTCTGGAGGCTAAGGGTTTGAAGCTAGCTTGGCTGGCATAGTAAGACCTTCTTTCAGGGAGGCAAAAGGAGAAAAAACAAAGGAAGACTCTAACCTACCTCTTGTCTTTCTACATATTCTTTTGCTATAATTTAGAAAACTAGTCCAAGGACGTGGTTCAAAAATAATAACCTTGAACCTCGCTAGGGCTCTAATCTGAGCTACTGAGATGTGGGAAAACACATACCCAGATAAACTTTTTTATTAGTCTGTATGCTCTTTTTTGCATGAGGCCTGTGCTGAACCTTCCCAAACTGGCATCGGCCTCAGCAGATCTCTCTCTCAGTACCTCACAGGAAAAGAGCATTCTAGGGTGCAGGATGTATGGAGCGAATCTTGTGGTCACGGGGCATGTATAGTGGTCTCCTCAGGTCACTGAAGATGGGCAGATCAAAGGGCATGTGGGGCTCAGGGGGGGCTTGGGATAAAAGAATTGGTGAAGAGGAGACCGTTGAGGCTCAGAGTCCATTTCCACATGCTAGAGGAGGATTATAGGTGCAGGACTCAGGACCAGCCTTTACTCACTCACTGTCAGCCCACCTTCAACCAGACTCAAGACAAAACACAGCATTGCAAAGATAATCATTTATTGAATAGGTAGAGACAGATCTTAATCACATACAGTTGCCCGAGGTATGGAAATCAGAGAAATTTAGAGAAAAGCTTTTCTTGTTGATGAACAGATGAAACTTCCAGGAGATTCAGGAAGATCTGGAGCTGCAGGAGTGACAGCTTCACATGCGAGTGCGATGGTGCGCAGGTCGTAGGATGCGGCATGAGGTGGCACAGAGACGAGGAAGCCACGATGCGGAGACCAGGGAGGGAAGCATTCACTCAGCACTGAGCAAGCAGAGGAAAAAGAACACAGTAACCACAGTGAGCACTTCTGGGACTGAGCTGAGGACAAGAGACACTTTCAGTACAAAGAAAAGTGGTAAAGATCATATTTTTCAATCCCAGTCATGTTCTTTATGAAAATAAAGACAAAAGTGAAAAAAATCATTTTATGCAAATGAAGTCATCTGAACCATTCCTCAGTGGACTATATGGAAAATAGAAAGGAAATGACAAGGCTTATGATTGCTTCTACCATCTTCGCCATAAGAAGTTTCGAAGAATGTTTGAAAATTGAGGAATAATGACAGCAGCCACAGCTACTTTTTGTTAGATACTTATTTTATGCAAATTTAAAAGGCTTTCATACACGTTATCTGAATGAAGCCCCACAAAAAATCTGAAGGAGACAGATTAGGAAACTTGGAGGACCCAGGGAAGACTGACAGCTCCACTCCCAGGTGGGAAGTGGTAGTTGTGCAGAATGCAAAGGGGCACACTGCTGTCATCAATTAAACAGACAAACCCCATCTCTGTGCCTGGAAAATGAACCACAACACACACTCACACACATTTATTATGAGCTTCACATGCAACACTCTGTTGCTTTCTGCCCACTTCACACTAAGTCGCCAAGGTAAGTAATATCTGCCCATCTCTGAGGCGTTTCATGCACACCGCAGCCACATGTAACTCTGAAGTACACATCATGGAAGCACCGCATCTTCAAATCAGGTCCTCTAACTCGAAACTTCAAACTCTACCTGAAAGCTTCCTTACCAAAAACTTCTCCTGTGAGCTTTGGGCACAAACCCCTAGTGCATGTGGAAGGCACTGATGCCTGGTCGCCCCTTCCTCCCCAGGGGCAGAGCTCACAAACCTGGGCCTTCGGCTACACTTCTTCTTGGGCCTCAAGACAGGGATCTGCAGAGGCAGAGCAGAGCACATTCAGTCATCAGCTCCGGTTCCTCATCCAAGAGAAACCCAGTGAGTCTTCAAGTGGGGACAAGGGCACTGATCACTCTCCCTCGGATCGCTCCCTCTGTGACGTGGCACACAGGCAAGGAGAACCAGAGAGCTACACTTACCAGCACTGGTGAGGTCTACTATGTTCTCCTCACTTATTCTTTTCTCTTTAGCTAGTTCTCTAAACCTGTTCTTGACTTCTGGACTCACATCTGGCTCTCGGCCTGTGAGAAGAGTGACAGTGACTTCTATGTCTTACATATTAGTTGTCAAATGTAGTGAAGGGGCTGGGTTCTAGGAGGGTAGGGAAAGCACGGTCCCAGTTGGGTCCCAGATATTTCTCTCTGTTTTCTCACATATTTCTCAGACAGGGCCTCACTATGTCTTCATGCTCCCCTTCAACTCACTATGCAGCCCAGGCAGACATCTCACTTGTGGCGATGCCCCTGTCTCAGCCTCCTGAGTGCTGGGATTACAAGTCTGCACCAGCACACGCAGCCAGTGAGAGAATCCTACATCTTCTCCTCACCAAGTCTAAGGAATTACCAAAAGAAGTGCCTGTCTTCCATGGGAGAGACACTGCAGGATCATTTGAAAGACTGATTTGGGTGTAGGGCTCCTTTCTGTACATTTCTTCCCACCAGAGGGCGAGAGTGAGCAGAAAAAAAAATACTGTACCATAGAGCTCCAGCAGTTGAAAAGGTTCCAAACGCTCCAAGTTCGTGAGGTGAAATATAGTATCGGTATCATAGTCTGTCTCATCTACGTAAAATATATTGTGTCCCTCATCTGTGGAGAAAGCAGAATTCAACTCAGAACTTCCTACACCCACGGAAAGCAATAAAAACTTTTCCTGTTCTATCCCACAAACACTTTCAAATGCATATCTGGAAGAGAAGGGGAGTGAGGATGCCACATGCCTCCTGCTTGCATTCCACTGACTTTGTGAGGCAAGGCCTAAGAAAAGGGATCCTGAGGGACTGACTCCTAGTACACCAAAGCTGCCACAGCAGCAGCAAGCCACCTCCTCTCATCTCCTGTGAGACCAAGTACCCGCCTCTGTCCTCACTACGAGTCTACTGGCCTTGCGTAGATGCGGCCGCAGCACCTGAGCGATGTGCTCAGGCCAGATCGCACGCAGTGCGAACGTGTATCATCAGCTTGCTTTGTTTTTCCTGCTTTTTCCTTTGGTTGAGGAGGGTACCTGTGACTGCATACCATTCTGTGTATGACGGTACTGCGTGCTGGGTACTGGCTTTTGCAAATACACACAGGTATCTCACAAATCCAAGGATGTGAGCCAGGGAGACTGCTCAGCAGCCTAAGCACCTGCCTGGCAAGCATGAGGCCCTAAGTCGATCCCTAGTACAAAAAAGAACACAAATAAAAAACTATCAAATTCAACATTTTGGTTATTAAATGATTCCCAGTTTATTACCAAAATAAATGTTGATCAAGAATTGATGAAGCGATTTTGTGAAGAGACGGAGACTGAGCGGTCGGTGCCGCGTTGCTGACCTCGAGCAGCAGTCAACTCCACGTAGAACCTGGGAGCAGGGGATTTGGAATCGAATCTCTTCTCTCACCTCTCCTGTGAGATTTTTTTGATCTTCAGCTACAGTTTTTGTCACTGTAAGCAACTTTATCATCAAACACAATGGCTAG
>NW_004524674.1:10057860-10062461 GCF_000260255.1 Octodon degus | reverse complement strand
TTCACCAGATCCTCTCCCCTAGTATCTTCAGCACATGCTCACTGTTCTCCCTGTGTCCTACCATGTTCATAATTGCCCTGCGCCTAGTACCATTTTCACTTCCTCTGATGCTCCTAGTAGTTTTGTTAAGTCTTCTCCTGTAATTTTTGCTTTTTAATTTTGATACCTCTTTATGACTTAACAATAAAAAGGTTGTATGGTTTTTATCAAAAAAAAAAAAAAGAATTGATGAAGCATCAGAAAACAATGGGGTTCAGGAAGTTCTTTAAAGAAGGAAATATAATTTAGAAAACATTTTTAGTATACTTACACATAACGATATATATCTGATCACGGACTTCAGGTGCATACAAAGGCACTTCAGTACATTCTCCATTTATACTGCAAAAGAGGACAAATGAATACCCAGAAGGATTCACGGAGGCTGCTCCTCACCCACCGACACTTTACCCATATTTCAGTTTCAGATACTACTCAGCTTTAAAATGTTTTTGTTGTTTTGTTTTGGTGAGATAAGGTCTTGCTATGTAGGCCAAGCTGGCCTTGAACACACTATGTGGGCAGGCTGGCCACAACCTTGCAGCAATTCACTTGTCTCAGCCTCCCAGATGCTAGGAATGCAGGTGTGACCGCCACACCTGGCTTGGAGCTTCTATCTGCACCATTGCCAAACAGCTCTCCTTTATCATTGTCTCCCTTAATTTGAGGCACTAAGCAGGACTTCAACAACTGCTTCCCATCACTGCTTCTACCAGTTCTTCCCACAATCGCTGTCACCCAACTACTATATTTGTCTAGGTCTGTGGTGGGAAACCTGAGGCACAAATGTTCATGGTTTTTGACAAAGAAGTGTATGTATGAGTAGTTTTTTTTTTTTTTTTTTAACTGAAACAACAGCATTCAGGTTCAATGGCAGTGCAGGCACTTTGCGATAAATAAGTGGGTCTTAGATTGCAGTTGGGCGGTCACCACTAAAAGGTTCACCACCACTGACTGCCTTGGTCCTAGCTGAGTGCACACCATTTGCCAGGTTCTCAGATAAATGCTTTACATGCATCAACTGACCTACCAATCACTAAAACCATGCAGGAGAATTACTGTCATCTCCTGAGACCCAGGAAAAGTGACTGCAGGTAATGAGCTTTCTTGGCAAACTAGCATGACATAGATTCCACTTCCAGTGGGTGATTGTCCTCTCCATCTATGCTATTGTCACATTAATTATGACCCTGGCATCCCTCTATGCCTGCTCTCCTCACACCAATATATTTATTCCTATAGCCAGGTCTTGCCTCTAGATCTTGAAAATGCCCTGTTCCAGCAAACCTAGTTAGTACCAGATTCTGGACAGAGGCTCAGCACATGTGTGTGTGCATGCACTTCTCTGTGTGTGCACACATTTCTATGATCCTGTGCCTGCATAGGTTTGAGATCATGCCCTGGCCTTTATCTTCCCTTTCAAACCTAGAACAGGCCACATTTAATGTGTAAGAAATTTAAAGGATAACGAAGAGTCCTCCAAGGCATAGATGTACTCCACAAAACCTCATGCTACCATTTTCTTCTATTTTTTCCTTTCTGTCAGAGGCCAGGAGAATAGAATACCACTTCCCTGAAAGCTGAAAGAAGAGACATGATTAGGGAAGAAGAGGGGAATGAGGTACCACACAGAGAGCTTCTCCATGAACTCCGGCCTGCAGGCAGCACCCATACATGTGGTGTGAAGTTGAAGTTAGCCTTGGGGTTAATGCCTACACCATCTGGATACTTCCCCTGTCCCTGCAGTAAGAATGGAAGTCCCCAAGCATTGTCATATTTTCATATGCATAGGTCGCCTTGGCCTAAGGTCTGGAACCACTCTTTTGTCTACCTTAGAGCTCCTGCCCTCCCTTATGGACCCCTGACTTCAGGCTTCCAAGCAACCCCTCCAGAATAGTGTTGCTATGCTCCAAGACTTACCTTTTTCAGATCAAAGTTGCTTTTCACCATCTTGCCTGTTTCCCCATCGGTGCAGAACAGAGCCAAGCCCATACATAGCAGCAGCAGCAGCTTCATCTCAACAGACGATAAACTGTCTCTCCCACAGCTGCCCTAGTGAGCCTTTCTCCAATACAGCTCCTTCCCTGCTCCTCGGGCTTCATATCCATTCTGGGTCTAGGTTTGTGGTCTTAGGATTTCTACCTTCCCTCCACCCTCTCTGTGAAATCATTTTTTATTCACTGTTATGAGGCCAAGGATTGTTTGTGCTGTTCTGAAACTTGGCAAACCTACCTTCTTTAGACACAGTTAGTGACCTTACAATTCTCCACACATAGTCACAAAATAAATAGTGGGTGTTCCAAAATTCTGCCATTAGGAAACAGATTTAACTGTGCCACTGATTTGGAATTGGGAAGCCAATCACTTGTGGCAGGATTGGAGTGTAATTATAGAAGGTAGGGGCAATCTCTGTTTCAGGACTTACCTATGGTACAGAATTAATTTAGTTACCAAATTTCCATAATCATTAGAAACAAATAGCGTCTCTGCTGAAGCTGCTGTGTAGGATCTCTCAAAAACTTTGAAATAGAGTTGAATAAAATGATGTCATAAAAAATGATGTCGTTAAGGTAAGGTAATTGATATTCAGTGCATTTTAATTTCTTTCTCTTATTCTGTAAATTCAACTTCTAAAACCTTCCCTCTGAGGTAATGAATGAATAACCACTTAATCACTATATCTTTTCCAGGGGCTCATAAGACAACAAGAGAACAAGGTAACATCCCCTTTCTTCAATAACCTTCAATGATGTGGACAAATTATTTATATGCTTAATTTTGTAAGCATACAAATTGCCCAGAATAATGGTTCCCAGTTCAGACTAGATGAAGTGGGCAATTTATGGCACCATCTATAAGGTCCTTCATGACAGGCTTCATAGCAGACTTGGGCTTCATGCTCTACCTGTCATTTTGAAGCCATGTGGACAGGTTTTAACCTCTCAATGAAGATAATTATTCCTGCCAAGTTGAGGGCTATAGAAATTCAGAGGGGCGGATGTGAGGGCGATCTGGCTGCGACATCTGTCACCCCATTGATCGCCAGGATTGATTCGGCTGATCTGGCTGCTAGGCGGGTGTCCCCTTCCTCCCTCAATGATCCATGTGCGTCCTTCCCGAAGCTGCGCGCTCAGTCGAAGAGGATGACCACCCCCGACACAGGAGGACCATTCCTCAGTCAAGGGTATACGAGTAGCTGTGCTCCCCTGCTAGAACCTCCAAACAAGCTCCCAAGAAATTCAGAGGAGCACTGCACAAAAGCCTTATTGCATGGGGTGCGCCTACAGAGTATTTCCTGGGAGAAGTGAGACTTACAGTAAGGTTGAATGTCAGGGAAGGCATGGAGATGTGGAAAGCACAGGGAGGTAGCACTGCAGGAGTGAACAATATTGGACACTAGCATCTTGTGGATTGTTTAAAACTATAGCCTATGGCTGCCTTAGATGTTGGATGCCCAAACCCAGAAGACCCAAACACTGTGGGAGGAGGTGGGTGCGGCATGATGAACCAAGGAGCTATGGGTTTCTATCTCGGCCTACCACAAAGGAATCCCAGTCCCCTGTGTGGTCATTCCTTGTTCTTGCTCAACCAACTTTCTACTCATTGGAATTCAAAGGGGCTTTCACTTTAGCTCTTGGTGGCTACAGGTGGATATTGGTTTTACTGGCCCTGATGTGAAAATACTGAGTTTGACAAGGGATAGCAAAGGTGATTATTCTCTCCAAGAACTTATGACAGCCCATGAGCCACCAGGTTTTCAAAATGAACCCACTGTTCCTGAGTTACGATGCCGAGGGGTGAGTGGACCACCTGTGCTGCACACACCACCTCCAGCCCATCCCTACTTGTGACTATGCACGCCTCCATGGCCTCATTGTAACCTTCTGCTTGTGGTTCTTTCCTGTGAGATAATGAATTCTCTTATCTGTTGGAAAGATCTTTCTTGTTAAACTTCATGCCAACATAGCATCTTATGAATAGTGTCTCCTTAGAAATATTTGTCTAATAAATCCTATCATAAAGGCACTAGGGTTTCTTACTAGTAGGAGAAATCTCCAAGTCTTTTGAAATCTCCAAGTTAGGAATATTACTCTTGGTTAGTGTTGGTTATGTTCCTAATTTACATTATTGAACCACAGCAGAGGGAGAGCTTATGACTGAAATTTGTGATCAGAGGCTGTGTCTTTTAAATGTATCTTATATATTAAGACTTGAATTGACTAATCTACAATCATTTCAAATCCAACCCATTTCTAGTAGTCAACTTAAGCACTGCCAGTATGGCCTGTCAACACTACCATAACAAGTGAAAAGCTGGAAAAATATTCAAGAGTTATGATACAATTGAGGTATAGGATTAGAAAAGGAAAACCCAGACCCCACCACACCCAGAAAATGTGAAACTTATATTTAATTAATCAGGAGTGGTTGTATTAATGATAAATATTCCTTCATTAATATGCAGTATTGCATTTAAATGTGAGTGGTAGGACCAGTGGATAATGATAGGAAGATACTCTTACAGGTTACAGATGATCAATAAATAGTGTAATCAAAAAAAA
>NW_004524674.1:10055543-10057760 GCF_000260255.1 Octodon degus | reverse complement strand
CCCCCTGGTGGGCTGAGCTGGCCACACACACACACACACACACACACACACAAATAAAAAAAATTTTTTAAATGTAAATATGTGAAACTAATGGTCAATTTACTGAAGTTCACTTCACCATCCATCTATAAGGACAACATCTCTTGAGTATGCAAGAAATACAGGGTACAGCATTTGTCTATAGAGACATTCTGTATGTGGTGCACTAATTTGCTGCAGACAGTGCTACTATAAGATACTTTAAAAATAATTACTCCATTTAATTCAACTACTATTCTCTAATGTTTACCTTATGTTGATCTAAATCAGGGACGAAAGAGATAAAGAAGATGGGAACTACATCATCAAGACCCTTCTGTCCAGTGTATAGTAGTGGAAAATAATCTAACTATAAAGTAGAAAGTGGAAAAACTTATAAAGGAAACAGAAGCCAATAAAACAGAGGCTAGTGAACCACCCATGCTGCACACACCACCTCCAGCCCATCCCTAATTGTGACTCTGCACTCCTCCATAGCCTCAATGTAACTTTCTGTTTGTGGTTCTTCTACCCTATGAGATAAATTAATTCCCTTATCAACTTGGAAAGATATTTGTAGAGAGCTATAGAAATTCAGATATTATCAATTGAAGTGATAAAGGGAACTTACAGAGGATAAGAGAAAACGTGATTTGGCCTAATTAGACTACCCACATAATTCCTGGTACAGAGCCTGAAAAATGTTTACCCTCCTAATGAGAAAAGCTCTGCCTAAGAAACAAATTCACAAGGAGAGATCAGAAGACCAGCTAACTTCAGTGGACTCTGGTTCTCTTTATCCAGTAGAGAGGGAGATAGAGGCTCTCTAGGAGTAAATGTTCTCTACTTCATTTTTTTGGGGGGGGATACTTTTAGTACTGGATCTACAGGGTCTCACTACACAGATTGGACTCATAGTGATTCTCCTGTTTTTAACCTCCTAAGTACTGGGATTACAGGTACATGCCAACAAAGCAGTCTGAACCACCATCACAGGGCTCCCCAGAGCAGGGCCTGCACAACATGCCAGGAATCAGACCACCTGCTCCTGCCTAAGGAGGCACTTGAATCCACTGAGCTATCTGGCTGTCCCTATGCTTCTTGAAGCTGGAGGGAGTGAGAGTTGGGCTATTCTGTGGCCTATGAGCCTCGGGAATGGAGACTCCTTCACTTCCTCCGTGGGAGAACCATGACTCTGATCAGTGAGGCTCAGCACAGCACTAGTGATGATACACATCTGTCACCACCCTGGAAAGCTCATCTTCGGGCCATGTCTTCCTTGCATCCAACTCAGCATGGCTCTAGCACTTGTCCAGCCATATGCCAGGGATGAATTTTATAATGTAGGAAGTCACCAAAACATCACTTTGCATCCCATAAATACATATAATTGTTATTTGCCCATTGAAAACTTTTGAAAGATTACAAAACAGTGTCATTCCAGAGCTGATCTGCCCATAGCCCCACAAATTTCCCGAAGTTTTTTGAACATAGCATCAAAACTAGAATCCAACTTGTTGTATTATTAGCCAGGTTTCATGGACTAGTTTTACATTTCAGGTCTGAGAGTTCAACACATCTGAATCAATCTGGAAAGGGGAGGGAGGGAGGGAGGGAGGGAGAGAGAGATAGAGAAATGAATCTTGTCAAAATTATATTTGCTGAGGGAGCTCCAAGCACAGAATTATAGCAGAGTTCACTCACAAAGATAAATAGCTATAATGGAAATTTATTCTGCATGAGTACAAATTTAAATCATTCTGCTACCAGAAATGATATTTTATTGCTCAAAATAAAGAGCTCAAGGGAGAGAAAAGTGTTTTGTAGATATTATTTTCACTTAATCCACACACTAGCTCTATGTTGTATGTATTACTACCTTGTTTAAAGTGGTATGAAGTAGACTTTAGGGAATATGGCAGAGTATGATCAGCAGAAAAAGAGACTCCCATAGATCTGCCATCGAGAACCTGGAAAATAGCCATTTGAGGAGGGTGATGAGGGCTGGCTGGAGAGATAGATTGGTGGTCTAAGTATCTGTGTGGCAAGCACAAGAATCTGAGATCAATCCCTGGCACCTCATGCCGTGCCCACCCAGAATCCAGAGTGCAATGTGTAGCCCTGAAAAACCAGGCAAGGTGGCTCACGCCTATAATCCCAGCACTGGGGAGGTTGAGACAGGAGGATCACCACAAGTCT
>NW_004524674.1:10054015-10055293 GCF_000260255.1 Octodon degus | reverse complement strand
TGAGTGCTGCAGGATCAGAAGTCCTGCAGGAAAGGGTGAATGGCCAGAGCCAAGCTGGAGAGGGGCCAACCGAGCTCAGAACTCAGAACAACCACTGAGTCCATCTAGCAGCTCCCCGCTGTTCAAGCCCATGGATGTGCTGACTGCTGAAGACTCAGTGGGCCTGGTCCCAGCCTCACGGCCATAGCCAGCCTCAGCTTCAGGGAAGTAAAGGTTCAGGCTTGCTGAGATTGGGCACTCCCCACCATAACGTTCCTGCTGGCCTCCTGGGATAAATCCCACAGATTTAGACTCTATCTCCACATGTTGGTTACCAGGGAAGTGGATTTTTTTTTACCTCTTTCTTTTTTTCTTTGTTGTTTGATCTTATTTTTATATGAGTGTGAATATGACTTATAGCTTTTTTCAGCATTGTTCTGTTCTGCTTTTCTTTTATTTCTTCTTTGTCTCCTTCCTTCCTGCATTCTGCCCAAAGGTTTGCAAGATACCCCTCTGTCCTCCAGCCTTGCTTCTATTCTCTTTCTCCATTGCTCTACTTTTCCCTTAATCCTTTTAAAACTTTCTCCCTGAGGGTAAACTTGGCATACTGGTTGCTTATTTACTGCATACAATTTTCTAGTTTGTTTTAGATTTTGTTATAAAGTGGTATGAAGTAAGACTCCAACAGAGTATGACTCTGCTAGCACAATACATTTGCGTCACTGGAAAGAAATGGATGCATCTTGACACCATAATGTTAAGGGAAATAAGCCACACACAGAAGCTTAACTATCACATGCCTTCTCTTCACTTGGAAACACTCTAAGTATAAATAGATTAAAGAGCAAAATGAAAGGCAAATATTAAGAAACAGGAAGATAGATCTTTTGCAAATGGGAAGAGGATCAAGATGAGAAGAGGGGAAGGGGACATAAAAAAGAATTAAGATGTGTTATATACATGTATCAACTCCCAACAATGTATGTAAACATCATGAACTACAGACATATACTAATAATAATAAAAATGAAATAAATTAAATAAAATTTAAAAAGCCTAATTATGGCAACATGTCACAGTGAGTAAATAAAGGAACTCATATTTGAACCCAAGATTTCCTGACACAAGAGCCCCCACTCTTATTGACTTTACTACACAGGCCAAGCTTGATGTTTCTAAGATGAAGAAAAGATGGTTTAATAGAAGGAAAATGA
This sequence comes from Octodon degus, assembly GCF_000260255.1. Classification (NCBI taxonomy): domain Eukaryota; kingdom Metazoa; phylum Chordata; class Mammalia; order Rodentia; family Octodontidae; genus Octodon; species Octodon degus. The sequence goes on along the minus strand of NW_004524674.1, from coordinate 10,054,100 downwards.
ACAAGTAATGCTGTAAATGCTCAAAAGCATTCGCTTACTAGTTGCTACTAAGGAAATTACATGCAGATTTCTTAAAACTGTGGCA
>NW_004524674.1:10045659-10047526 GCF_000260255.1 Octodon degus | reverse complement strand
TCTTAAATTATGGAATTAAAAACAATTTAGGTATTAATGTGAAACTAAAATTGTTTTAAATCAGACTACTACATGTGCCTATTTGACCTATATGGTGATAACTGGTAGTTTTGGCTCTTCCTGTGGATTCAACCCACAGTCTTGCACTCAGGTACATCTTTAGGTCTTTTTAGTTAGACCTTAGAGACAGGGTCTTGGCAAGTTGCCCAGCCTGGCCTTGACTTGTGATCTTCCTCTCAACCTCGCAATAATTTGGGATTGCAGGTGTGCCACTCCAGCTGGTTGGAAGTTTCTGACTAGAACATAGGGAATGGACTTCCTTTTAATATATGCTTCTAAAAATCTACCAGGTACTGGAAAGACATCTCTTAGTCATAGATTGGCAGAATTAATGTTATTAAGATGGTTATATTATCAAAAGTGATCTATAGATCTAGTGTAATTCCTCTTAAAATACCAACAACACTCTTCACCGAATCAGGAAAAGAATTTCAAAATTCATGTGAAAACACAAAAGACCCAGAATAGCCAAAGTAATTCTAAACAAGGAGCGTAAACTATAAGAATCACAATCTCCAATTTCAAATTATACTACAAGCCATTAGAACAAAACCTAGCATAAAATAGAGTACTGACAAAGAAAACACAATAGAGGACACAGAAAGAAGCCCACATAACTACAGCTATCTGATTCTGTTCAAAGATTGAAATATAAGTTGGAGAAAGGACAAACTCTTTAACAAATGGTTCTAAGAAAACTTTATAACCATTTGTAGGTGATTGAAACTAGAACTTTATCTCCCACCCAATACAAAAGCCACTGCTAAATGGAGCAAGGCTGGGGGCTGGGGAGATAGCTCAGTAGAATAAGCACTTGCCTGGCAAGCAGAGGGGTCTGAGTTCAATCCCCGGTTCTGTAAATAAATAAATAAATAAATAAACAAATAATAAATGGAGCAAGGCCTAAGTATGATACCTGACATTATTAAAGTGCTAAAAGAAAACACAGGGGAAACACTTAAGGCATAGGCATAGGCAAACAAAGACTTTCTGAATAGAATTCCATTAGTACAGAAAATAATAGCAAGATTTAATAAAGGGTTTTTTTGTTTATGTGTTTTTGGTGCTGAGAACTGAACCCAGGGCTTCCAGCTTGCTAGGCAAGCATTCTACTACTGAGCCAAATCCCCAGCCCCCAAGAATTAATAAAGGAGACCACATCAAATTTAAAAGGTTGGGCTGGGGAGATAGCTCAGTAGAATAAGCACTTGCCTGGCAAGCGCAACGGCCTGAGTTCAATCCCTGGTTCCACCAAAACAAATAAATAAATGATAGCTACCCATGCATGGTGATGTTCATAATAGTATAATTCATAATAGCTAAGCTGTGCAAATGGCCGATCTGCCTGTCAACAGGTGAATGGATGAACACAACCATAAAGAAGAAAGAAGATATATCATTGGTAGAAACATGGGTGGAACTGGAGGCTATCATGCTAAGTAAAACAAGCCAGACACAGAAAAAGCCAAATATTATATATTTTTCTCTTCTATGAGAAGCCTAACATATAAATGAATGAAAGAAGGAGATATGATAAGATGCTAGAATATAGATGCCCTTGCAAAGGAGAGAGGAAAGGAATTGAAAATGATCAGGAAATGCTGTCTGGATGTACCAGTTTCCCAAAATAAACAATATTTTGCATGCACTGATATAAATATTAAAAATATACCCGTTTCTTCTAATAGATTATAGACCTAGCATCATACTTTTTATAAGTAAACATTATATAGTTTATTTTTATTATAAACAACTAAATAAGTATTATACAAAAAAAAAATCATTGTGACAGTTCATGTTCAAAGAC
>NW_004524674.1:10040461-10045335 GCF_000260255.1 Octodon degus | reverse complement strand
ATCTAACAGTGAGACCCAGCACACCATGTAGACCCTACCCTAAAATACAAAAAATAAAAATAAAAATAAAATAAAATTTTAATTTAAGACAGGCTCCATTTAACATGCCTTGTAGTCCCAGAGGCTGGAAGTCTGCAGGTTTGAAGATAGCATGAGCAAATTATTGAGATTCTGTCTCAATACATAAAATAAAAATAGGAAGAACTGAGGATGGAACCAGTGGTAGGGCAATTACCCATCATGCACAGGGCCCTTGGTTGGGAACCTAGCACTTTTAATATACAGAAACATGAAACAGAGAAGGGTGTGGGTCAAATGCTGCTAAAAAGTCAAAGTAAGGACTGAAAAAGTTGTCCATTTGATTTAGTATTCTGGATATGACTGGATAGACCTGTTCTTATGGAGCAACAATTGGCCACTATTGCAAACTAACTAGCAAACTCATCAGCCTCTCCAAGATCTCTATTTTGTTTTAATGTATTTAGTACAGGGTCTCACTATATAGATTTGACTCCTAGTGATCCTTCTGTTTTCAGCCTCCCAAGTGCTGGGATTACAGGCACATACTGGGTGTGGTGAACACCCAGTCTCAGTTACTTTCTCAGTGTATTCCGCAAGTGGGGCCTGTACAGCACACCAGGGATCAAACCCCATTCCCTGCATCTGCATAAGCAGGCGCTTTAGTCCCCTGAGCTAACTGGCTAGCCCCAAGATCTCTATTAATGTGTGGATATTTTGGCACATACACCGATGAAGGAAAGTGTCCTTAAAACACTTTCCCATCCATAGCTCAAGGTGCAGGTAAAGCTGATTGATCTGCATCTGAGTAACTGAGCCAGAAGCTGAAAATGCACCAAGGTACAGGGTCCCCTGCCTATTGGCCACCCTAGGGTTGAGCTAGTGTAGCTTCAGCTTCTTCTTTGAGCCTCCTGTTTTCCTCTGTGAATTGTGAGAAAGTTCTGTGATTAGAAGTCTTGAAGGGTTAATTTTATGTCTGTCTTTCAATTTATCATCTATCTGTGTATTATCTATCACCTGCTTTAAATATCCACATGTAAATATCATTTGTGACAATTAGCTGGAGTCTCAGCAGAGAAATCAAAACTGTTATACATTTTAGTCCCTTTTAAAAGTAGAAAGTTGTGATATTAACAAATTTGAGAAATATGGCACGGGCTATTGGTTTAATCTTCCTTGCCAATAGGTAAGCACATTTTATCTTGAGATATGTGACCAGATCCTTCTGGGATTCTGCTATCTAGCTCTGCTGATCTTTATGGTGAGTTTGTGGTGTCCTGTTTGTTTTCTTTGTCACACTAATAATAATATGGAAGATTTTGTTTTTATTGACTTTTATGTTCTCTATCTTTCCTGCGAAGGCAGAACAGTACCAGGCTTAGCAGATAGTAAATGAAGATCTGCTGTGTGGAAAATTGCTCTTCACAAATCAGCCACAATGTATGCCCTCAGCAAAGATGTACACTAAGCTAGTTTGCTGAACCAAAAAGGATACTGCTATTCTTTGGGGAGAGTAAACCTAAATAACTTGTTGATATTTATTTACATCTTTAAATTAAAACTGTCAGATATTTTTACACACAGATCAGAATGGCAAAACAAACAAGAACTTGATAGCATAAAGTACTAGAATGTGAAGCAGTCTCAATCTTCATACACTGTTGATGGAATATAAAAAGGATAGAACCATAACTCACGTGTAGTGGCACACATGTAATTCCAGCTACTTGAGAAGCCAAAGCAGGAGGATCTTAAATTAAAGAGCAGCCTGCACAAAGGCACTATCACAAAATAAAAAATAAAAAAGGCAAAGGACTTAGTACCTCAGTGCTAAGAGCATTTGTCTGTGATGAGCAAGGCCTTGCATTCAGTTCCCATTACTGAAAAAAAGATGCAACCACTGACTTATATGCTAGTGAATGGAAAAGCAAGGCATATCACACTTAAATTTGAGAGCACCAGAGGAAACTGAAATAACCAGAGTTAGAAAAAATAGGATGCTTAAAAAATAAGAATGATATTCTTAACAGGAACAGTAGAGGGAAGAAAATAATACATAAATGGCTTCAAAATTCTAAAAGAAATATTCAAATCTAGGCTTCTGTGCCTTTGTAGGTGTAATTTTACATATGAAAAGTGAATTGACTAATTAATGACTATGTAAGTGTTCATTTTTCTCCCCTAATGATTTTCATTTCTACATTAGTTCTACTGGTTTTCTGTCTTATACATCACCAATTTCTGCTCTTATTTCTTTCCTTTGTGTTGACGTTTTTGCTAGTTTTTAATGTTGTAGTCTTAATTAACTTCTTAATTTTCTTCCATTTTAATGGAAATTTCATATAATCTAAATTCTGACATCCAACTATCCATATGATTATTTCAATGAATACAGGGAAAAATATATTAGTGGAAATTTCTCAGCAAACTTAATATGATAAATGACATGTATTCATCAGTATCTTTCCCCCCATCATCTCTTGACAAAGAAGACTCAAAGATCAGACAGTATTTAGAGGAGCTTCATATTTAGAGGAACTCTTGCCCCAGGAAACAGAACCTTTAACCTAGCACAATGCTAGGAAAGGATAAGTGAGAATGTAGAAGAGATGGAGAGAAGAACCAGTTCTACTTGAACCCTGGTTCTTGGACCTGTGTATAACAGCTACTGGGGATAGAGAATGATTTGCTAGGCATAGCTTCAATGTATATATAACAACTGGGACAACAGTACCCTAAACTCAACCGGTGTCCTTAAAAAATTCTATTAGAATGATAGCTTTTAAATCATATGGATTATAAAAGTGTAGATGTAGAGGGACATAGAAAAAAATACAGGACAAAACCTGATCCCTAATATTGTAGGATCATCACATGCTTATTTGTGTACCATGTACTTGAGAGAATTTATCTACTGTAACCTTATGAATATGTCATTCCCATTCACTTATGCTGACCTTGTTCCCTTCTCGAAAAAAAGGCTAAGACACTGAGTGGCCTAGACCACCAATCAGTGAAGCAGTTATCTTTAGAAACTAACTTACTCTGTATGTAAAAAATTTCAGAACTGGGGAGATAGCTCCGATGCATAAGCACCTACCTGGCAAGCACGAGGTTCTGAGTTCATCCCTGGACCCACTTGCCTTGCCAGCCCTAGTACCCTGGGCATGGCACACCAGCCAGTATAGCTTTTCTTACGTATAGCTGGAGAAGAGTTAGTGTGGTGAAGAGTTAGAGTTAGTTTATTTATCCCTAAATCCTCCAAAGGCAGTATGGCTCTGCTCTTACCCTGATTTCAGACTTCTGGTCTTCAAAACTGCAAGAGAGGAGATTTCCATTTATAATACCAGGTTTGTGGTCATTTGCTACAGTAGACTTAGGACAGAAATACAGATTACCTGCAGGTTCCTATGTCCATATTCTGACCAGTCTTAGACTTGTTCTATGGCACAGGTCCTGCTCTATGTTATGATTACAAAATTCATAAAAGCTTTGTTGCCAAAGTTCTAAAAATTTAACTTTGTGTATTATGGAACTTTATTTTGGTGGTATTTGGGATGGAACCCTGTGCCTTCACTCTGAGCTACATCTCCAGATCTTTTTATCTTTTATTTTGAGAACAGGATCTTGCTGTTTCTAAGTTGCCTACACTGGTCTTGAAATTTCAGTACTCTGAAAAAAGTAAAAGATGAAACAAACAAGATGAAAGAAAAAAAGAGAAAAACCAAAATCCCCCAAAAAACAATGATGAGAAAGGAAGGAAGGAAGGAAGGGAGGGAGGGAGGGAGGGAGGGAGGGAGGGAGGGTTTTTAAATGAGTGGTTTCTCTCTAGGATCTGCAGTATTAGAATCTGCCACAGATGTAGGAAAGATAATGAGTCACTGCTAAAACCTATTTTGTTTCCACACTTACTTTTTTGTGTAAATGTTGAATTCTGATCCATGTTTCTCACTAGGGGTAGTCAGCATATGTTATCGGTCCTAAGGCCATATTCATTGTGAAGATTCCAGTTTCTGAGTCTCTCTGTGCCCTTAAAGTCACTGCTTTTTCTTTCTAGCCTGTGGGTTTATGTGGTGGCCCCACTGCTCCAGAGGCTCCTCTGTTCATACAGCCCAGGCTATGGCAATCATCCATGCTCAGGTGTCTCCTTGCTCACTTTGGTAGATGATGAAAGCAAATAGATTGCTGAGCTCTGCACTAGATATAGGCAGTAGAGTGAGAATTCAAGCAGGCCATGGGAATTAATGCCAGCCCTTTCAGACTCATCCTCTTCTGAAAGCCACACAGATAGGTCTGGCTTCTCACCACAGAGGGCACGGCCCCCATAACTTTCCCAGCCTGGGTTTAATCTACTAAGCCTTTACTCTCTCCACAATTGTCTCTCCAGCCTGTGGATATCCCAGTTCTTTTGTTCTTAGTTTACACTATGTATGCATGTTCCCAAGTATTAGCCAGAGATACCTAAACAGAATCTAGATTACCTATATTTTGAGTCTCTTTTCTAGGATCCTTCCCTCACTTTGTAGTGGCTGTGACTAGCCTGAGCTTTTAATAATGTCATAAACACTCAAGTATTCTAGCAAATTATCCCCTTCTATCACAATTCTTAAAACCATTTTTGTACCATGTCTCTGTTTATAGTATAAAAATTGAAATTTTAGGACCAGCCAAATAGCTCAGCAGATTAAAGCACCTGCTTAGGCAGCCACAAGGGCAGGAGTTCAATCTCCAGGCCTGCTGTGCTGGCCCCGCCCCCCAGAGCATACTGAGATGGTGGTTGAGACTGGGTTTGGTGGCGTGCACCTGTAATCCTAGCTGCTGGGAGGCTGTAAACAGGAGGATCACTATGAGTCTGA
>NW_004524674.1:10030699-10039995 GCF_000260255.1 Octodon degus | reverse complement strand
TGAGCATGAGATAACATGGAGTAACTGCTCAAAAAAAAAAAACAAACAAAAGTCTTTTCCCTGTAATCACAATCCATCTTCAATTTTTAATATAATAGCACACAGAGAAACACAGTGCTGTTATATTTATAATTCATTATGTTACTAACAGACTGTGTTTGATAAGAGAGGTCTCAGTGAATTCAATAACATGTTTAATGCCATATAGCTCAGACTCATGATGATTTATGAAGAACATAGGAACCTTTATAATTCATGAAACATTATGTAGTTGGCTTAGCAATGCTCTTAAAGTATTGATTTATGGATCTTAAAAGTATTTTAATTGTGAGAAAAAATGCATATACATGATATTTAAACAATATACTAAAAAATAGGTCTTAGTCACAAACCAGACAGCACTCTCCTGTGCCCAATAGCAACCAACCACTATTAAGTTTCTTCTGGACTTTTTAAACAAAATCTATTCATATACAAACATATGAATATATACATACATATATACACACACACATAGAGAGAGAGGGGTAAAAACACGTCCTTTTATAGAAAACTGGGGAAAGAATGTATACATGGGTCAGTAATCCAGTTTTTTAGACTCACTACCAGCATATTTACATCTTTAGCTGTTTTTTTTTCTTAATTTTCTGTTTAATTTTAGATTAATAAAAACCATTTTATAAAGCTTTCTGCTCATGCAGAAGCCAATTTCAACATTAATTTTAAAAAAGTGGGTAGAATATAAGAGGCTTATATAAATGGCCATCCTTATTTACACAAAGCAACATAGATATGTAAAGTGAATTCTAACATGTGGTGCTTAAGTCCACAACATCTAAGCAACTCAAATTGTTAGCATATGCAACTTGTTTCATCACTTCATTTAATGCTTAAAGCTTTATATGTCAATCTAAATATCAAGATCACTTATAATTTTTAAAATAATTTTTTCACTAGGTGTGGTGGCACATGCCTATAGTACCAGCACTCAGGAGGCTAACACAGGAAGATCACACTACAAGTTCGAGGCCCACCTGATCTATAAAGTAAGGCCTGTCTTAAAAAAATTTTTCTTTCTGTAAAATATTTCATACCACATTACAACTCTTACTTCCATCCATTTCTTCTATATTAAGATCCACATTCAATTCTCTAATATATAACACAGTGTGACTTCTCACTAGAAGTTTTCTAATATTCTTTAAGTTCAGAATATGCATTTCTAACATTATACAACAATTTAGTTATCAGATTTCCATAATTGATTTCATTTGTGAGTTTTCTCTTCCAAATGAGTTTTCATATGCTTGATAAGTGATGCATTTAGTTTGAAGGCTTTCCCACATTCATTACATTCATAGGGTTTCTCTCCTGTGTGGGATCTCTGATGTATAACAAGTTGTGACTTTGCATTGAAAGCTTTCCCACAGTCATTGCATTCATAGGGTTTCTCACCTGTGTGAGTTCTTTCATGCACAATGAGATGTGACTTTTGGCTGAAAGCTTTCCCACATTCATTACATTCATATGGTTTCTCCCCAGTATGGACTCTCTGATGTTGAGTAAGGCCTTCAATTTGTTTAAATGCCTTCCCACACTGATTGCACTCAAAGGGATTTTCACCTGTATGAGTTCTCATATGATAAGTGAGAGATGAGCTATGTCCAAAGGCTTTTCCACATTCATCACATTTATAAGGTTTCTCTTTTGTATGAGTTCTTTGATGTATAATGAGGTGTGACTTTTTGCTGAACATTTTCCCACATTCATTACATTCAAAAGGTTTCTCACCTGTATGAATTCGCATATGCTTTGTCAGGGATGAACTATACTTAAAACCTCTGCCACATTCATTACACTCATATGGTATTTCACCTGTATGAGTTCTTACATGTTCTGTAAGTGATGAGTTATACCTAAAAGATTTTCCACATTCCTTACATTCATATGGTTTTTCACCTGTATGAGATCTCACATGTTGAATAAGGTTTGAGCTGTGTCTAAAGGTTTTTCCACATTCAGTACATTTAAAGGGTTTTTCCCCAGTATGAATTCTTAAGTGGTCAGTAAGGGCATGTTTATGACCATGGGCTTTGCCACACTGGACACATTCATATGGCTTTTCTCCAGTGTGAGTTCTTTGATGTACAACAAGGTGAGACTTCTGGCTAAAGGCAATTCCACATTCCTCACATTCATATGGTTTCTCTCCTGTATGAGTTCTCTGGTGGTCAGTTAGCCCTTGTTTATGGCTGAGAACCTTCCCACATTGATTGCATTCATACGGTTTCACACAAGCTTGAGTTTTATCAGTTTTAGTAGATGATGTCTCATGTTTCCTTCCCATTTGGATTTTGTTTTTCTTAGCACAGGATGAATGATGATCATATAATTTTTCTTGTTTCTTGCCAGTTTGAGTTTTGTCACACTTATCAGAAGTATGGTTAGATAATTTATCAAGTTTCTTTCCAGTTTGATTTTTGTCTATCTTTGTATCAGATAAGCTATGCTTTAATGATTTCTTGTGTTCTTTAGCAATATCAGGTTTCTTTTTTGCAGAGTTTTTTACATGACCAGGTAAAGCTGTATTCCATTTCAAATTCTTTCCATCTGAATCAAATTTAAGCCTTTTCTTTGAAGGACTATGTTTTGTATTCACATTATTTTTTTTCTCCAATGAAGTACATTCACTGTCTTTCTTCTTGGTTGGAGTTTTCTTGAATGCAACTTCCCTAATGAGTTTGTCTTGAGATTTCTGGTTATTCTTTAGCTGGTCATCATCTTGCTGAACTTCTAAAATAGAATTTAATGACATACTCTTGTGAATTTTCAAACAGTCATGTAAGTTCTTTATAAGATTTAGAAATACTCTGCTGTGGGGTAAAAAGAACTATCAAGAGCAAATGTCCATAACCTCTTAGACTTCAGGGGATAAATGTTGCAGTAAAACCAGGGAAAGAAAATTTAAAACAGTGATTAGAAACTGTTTTAACAGCTTAGAACTATGACCTTGAAACCTGGGATAGAAGATGAAATAAGCATAAGGACTGTTAGGGTTTGTGTTTAGATGTCCTACAGAGCCTCATGTGGTCATAAGTGGGATTTCCCAGAGGCTAGATCTAGAGGTAAATCTTTAGTGTGTAATGTTGGGGTTAAATGTGTGATGTTGCAATCAAGAGTGTGAGTACTAAATTTGTCTACTGATTGGTTTGCCATAGTACTGGGTGTGGATAATGAGAAGTCCCATTGTGGATGTGAGTACTACCTATCCTAAGGGGGTGTATACTGGAAATAAAATATAAGGAACAGAAAGAGGGCTGTTGCTGTCGCTTGCTGTTCCTGCTTTACTACTTCACTGCTTTCCTGTCTTATGCCTGGCATAAACTGTTTCTCTTGTTTCATGTCCTTCTGCCATGCCACCCTGCCTTAGAGCCAGCCAGCTATGAACTGAAACCTCTGCAAACTGTGAGATACAATAAACATTCCTTCTTTAACTTTGCATGACTGGTATTTTGTTTCAGCAATGAAAAAAGTAACTGAGGCAAGGAACATTACATAGACAATAAATGATGTTAAAAGAGCTTGGGATTATAGTCAACACTTTCTGAATCTCTCCTCATGCCTAGATGCCCAGATCTAAAATATGCCAATTTACCCATGATATTTAGTGCTTGTGGCTTAATATAGATATAGATATAGATATAGATATAGATATAGATATAGATATATAGATATATAGATATATAGATATATAGATATATATAACTGCTTATTCAGTTGGTAACACATTTTGCTCAATCCAAGATATCCAATGAGATTCTTCCTCTCAAATATGTAAATTCTGACCAGGCATGGTGTCACATATTTGTAATCCTAGCTTCTTGGGAGGGTGACACAGAAGAATTACAAGCTTGAGGCTAATGTGAGCAACTTAATGAGAAATTATGTCAAAATAAAAATTTTAAAGGTCTAGGGGTATAGCTAGTGGCAGAATGTTTACCTAGCATTTATGAGGTGCTGGAACCAATCCCCAGTACCATCAAAATAAATTTAGACTTCATGTGGTCTCCACTAACTGGTTAAATTTAAAATGATCCAAGACCAGATACAAAAGTTACATTTCTTGTTATATAGGTCTTGCTTTATCTTGGTCTTAACCATCCAGCAGTAAAGTATAAAAACGAGGTATATTAAGTAAAACCATATTAATATGCTGAGTTGTAAAAGGCTTTAGTCAACAACTTCTGTGGATAACCCACTACTATTGTGGACTGCTGGACTATGTTGGATTGTTTTGCTGAATTCAAGTACCTATGGTATTTAGATGTCAATAGAATACCCATCTCTGACAGGACTAAACAAAAAAAGGGAATACAAAGGAAGGATCATTTTGTATTTGTATATACAGAATAGTTGGGATAGATATACAGCTACTTTCACTTAATTCAGTGAGAAGAAAGGTTTGTAGTAATAGTGTTTGGACAGGATATCCTGTCTGCATCTTGTACTATGGATAACCACTAAGAAGATAACAATGTACAATGTATTAATTATTGAATATGGCCTCCTATTAATCAGTTTTGAAACTGTCTGATATTTGTTTCTCAATAAAACAAAATAAAATCCAAAAAATAAATAAATTTTAACAGGCAAAAAAAAAGATACAAGACAAGTAATAGGAAAGGTATATTTTCCCTGTATCACTAAAAACTCCTCAGGATAAAGAGCGAAGCACATATACACAGAGAAGCAAAAATACAACATTTTATATGCTTAAAGACATCACTTGTATTTCAATTCCCAGTGGCCTCCCAGTTCGCTGTTCTAGTTTCTAGTAAGATCTGGCTAAAATACCTCCCCTTAGATTATAAGAGATACACCCATACTATTATCAGAAATTCCTGTTTAATAAGGCTAACTTACAGGTTAATAAAGGTTTAATAAACCAGAAGAGAGAATATAAGATGAGTCTACTAAGAAATACTAATATATGACTGAGGAAATAAACAGGAATAGGTGTTCCACTGTTACTTGTTCCAATGCTATTGCATTGGGGATGGATGGATGGATAGATAGATAGACAGATAGATGATTGATTGATTGATAGATAGATAGATAGATAGAACGAGGGTTTTACAAAATAATAAAATTCACAGCAATGAGCTCAGTGAACAAACTTCACAGCATCTGGATTTACAGTTTACATGCATTCCAACAGTTTGCCATGGAAGAATGAACATTTTGTTCTTGTCAAGTCATTACAGTTACCAATTATAAATGTTAAGTTTATCCATACCTCTAAGTAGTCACTCACATTCTTTTCCTATACATTACATAATTATATATTTTGAATTATATTCTTAATCACTGTTTCCATTCCCTGAGACTATCACCCACAATGACATGTATAGACATCCATGTTTACACTGTATGATCCAACTTCCTGCAGAAAGCAATTATTGAACAGTGGTAAGCACCAGGCCCTAGTGATTCAATAATATTTCACTTCTAAGAATTTGGGGTTGAAATTCAAGCACTTCTGCTAGCTAAATATGGATATTGTATGTGTAAACCTATTAAACTTAAGAACTACGGATGCCATTTCAGTGTGGCCTTTTTCAGCTACATGTTTGGAACAAAACCTTCAAAATGAGAATTAAAAACACTAAAACAATCCCCACAATCTGAAAAAGCAAGAGAAGGAAAGTGAACAGCCACTGCAAAGATAAAACAAAGCCTGGAAAAAGTGTGGTATAGTCCACAGGCCTGGAGCATTTCACAGACAGGAGAGAGAAACACAAAGTCATCAAAGGCAGAAGCATCATGGCAAGAGACATGAAAATAAGACTGACCTAAGAATGTCTGAATATTTCAAGAGATGATATGAACCTTGAGGAACACTGTAGTGTGGTAGAGGAAGAGAGGAAAACTAAGCATATAAAGAAAAGACAATTTTCAAAACAACACTCCTTCAGATAAGGCAAGTATGTATATGATTAAGAGAAAAGCTAAGAGGTCATCTGCAAGCTGAGCAATGAAGAACATGGTAAAGAAAGAAAGTCATATAGAGAGATCAGGCATCTGAAGGGTTGGTACTAAAGGTTAGAGAACTGATTTTCATCTCTTTTCCTACCACAATCTGAATGGTATGACAAACTATATTACTGTACCTATGGAAGGATAATACTTCTCAGCTCTTCCCAAATGCCTGGCCATGTGAATTACAGCAGTGCTCTCCATGAGAGGATTGCACATTCTAGCCTATTGAAATCAGTAGTGGCCAAATGGCTTACTCTAACCAATAAAATGAGAGCTGGAAGGAATTGGTACCAGTTATAAACAGTGATTTTGAAAGCTACCGAGTGTGGGCCAGGGAGATACCTCAGCAGCTTAAGCGCCTGCCTCACAAGCACAAGGTCCTGAGTTCAATCCCCAGTACTGGGGTGGGAGGAAGAGCTACCATATGGTTGGCTATGCTCATCCCTTTTTCACTCTTTGTCAACGAGGAAAATGCTCTTTCAGCCTAGGTCCCCAGTAAGCTGAGGTATCTGGGACTATTCCTTAAGAGAACAAAACAGTCTAAGCTGACTGACAGAAATTGTATAATCAAATTCCCATAACACTGGCTCACTAGTAGAGCTCACTTCACAGGAGAACCTCTTGTATGTGGATTCATAGAAGGAAGAGATATTAGAATCTCTAAGGCCTGGAAATCTTTGTAGTTTGAACTCTCCTTTCCCTACAAGATTCTGATGTTTTTCTACTGTCATTTACTGGGTAAGCAAAACTTGTCTGGGGTCTTTAAGAAGAATTTAAGAATAAATAATTGGAGAATTCCACAGTTACACCAAGAAACCAAAAACTTACTTCCACTGGCTTCTTCTTGCTTGGGTCTTGCTAGTTTACGCAGATGGCTTTGATTGGATCTTTTCCCCTTCCTTGACCATGGCTCTTCTCCTTTTTCCAACTTGCAGATCATGTCTGGTTTGGAGGATTGATACCCTGCTTAAAGGAAATGGCAGAATTTAGTGTAAGAAGAAAATCTTAGAAATCAAGCCATCTGTTTGCACCTCAGTGTCTTTCAAGAATACATGGATTCTGAAGTTTCACAAGGTAGAAACCCATATACCTCAACAGAGCAGATCTTCTTTTGGAAGTCATTGGTACAAGTATCCTTCCCTGTAACCAAGAGATTAAAACTCTTTGGTCTCTTAAAATCAAGGCCAAACTCATGAAAGACTTCCAGAAGAAGGCACCAAAGTGAACACATTTTGAATTACAAAGGATTGTCCTTACCCACTATGGCTAGGTTGCTATAGTTCTCCAGCATCACATCCTTGTATAAGTCCCTTTGAGCAGGATCCATTTTCTTCCATTCCTTCTGCGTGAAGGCCATAGTCACATCTTTGAGTGTCACTGCTTCCTGTAATAGCATAGTCCTATTCAGTCTAGTTTTACCCATATTTGGCAAATGATTTAGACAAGATAATTCATACCTTGAAAACTCACTGTGGACCATCACAGTCTATAGCAGTGGTGGTGAATCTATGACACACACACACCACCACTAGTTGTTTGTTATCACTGAATGCTCTAAAAGGTTTGCCATCATTGGTCTATAAGGTCTCTATTCTCTGCCTAATAATGTACTTTTTAAAGGAAATAAAAAAACTAGCAAATTTTCCTAATGTAAATTTATTTATTCAAGAGGATAAAATCATCTGAAATCTGAATAACAGGAGAGAGCGAATGAATGGGGGGGAGAGGGAGAGGGAGAGAGAGAGAGAGAGAGAGAGAGAGAGAGAGAGAGAGAGAGAATAAATAGCCTTTATCTTTTCTCCCGTAACAATGGCTAATTAAAGGGTATGAATCAGTTTCTATAGTTTATAAAGTTCTGAGGTGAAAGAATTGAGATTTTTTATTTTTATAATCAGGAAAAAAATCATTTATGGTGGAAGTAAAAGTGAAACATCTTAGGAGTGTATAGATGCAGAAATTACACTGCCTATATGCTTTAGAAATAAAGGAAAAGGGAGAGGGGAAGGGAGAAACAGGGAAAGGGGAATCTTTAAAAGAAAAATTGGGATCAAAATAAAATTTCAATGTTGTGAAAGGCTAAATACATGAGAAAGCTATGAATAGTAAAGTCAGTGAAATGTCTAGTTAGATCTAAACACCTTGAGAATGTACTTGTGTATCACAAAAATATTCTTAAAATCAAGAAATATTTTTTTTCATTTATGTATTTGGTACAGGGCCTCACCACACAGCTCAGACTCATAGTGATCTGCCTATTTTCAGCCTCCCCAGTGCTGCAATTATAGGCATGAACCACCCCATGCCAACTCGGTCAATGGCTCAGTGTGTCCCAGGGGCCAGGTCGGCATGGCATGCGATACAGGTGATCAAACCCTAGTCCTGCACTTTCCTAAGCAGGCATTTAGTCCACTGAGCTATCTTACTGGCTCTTAAATAAATATTATGCAAGAAAAATAAACAAGAATGTTACTGTTAGGAGTTGTAGGCAGAGGGGACATTAAAGCATGATGAAGCTCTCTTATGATGCAGGTAAGTGAAGGAGCTACTGGACAAATTTGACACCAATACATATACATTTAAATATATATGTTTGACACTTAAAGATAATCTCTTACCCTCATGGACCACCAATCATGTATGTATCACTAATTTCAAACCACAGACATCTAGTTACTGACTCCTAATAACCTGTGTTATTGACTGTCACTAATACCCCAATAACTGAGTCGGCACAGGATTATTAAACATCAAGCCTAAAATTTCAAAATGATCAACCCAGCAAATTTCCAAAGGTCCACAGCATATAGAGATCTCTATTTCCCATGATGCCTATCTACTTCATCCCATCCATCCATGATCAATGATGCCAGAGAATTCTCACACAGTGACTGTTACAGAAACCTTCATCCCTGTCAGCAAACTACACTTTATCTTCACCCACTTCCTTATAGAAGGAGTCTCAAGTGGAAGCTCTCTTTTCGTATTTCCTGTGACTTCTGTACTTCAGGATCTGAAGATGAAGTAAATGATTACCTCAACCATTTCTCAAATCGTCTTCAAACTCCATTCACAGTGTCGCAAGACTTTAACCCATTAGTCTTCCTTGGTTCAATGATTCAATATGACAGGTCATAGGACTCATTATATAGCTGTATTTATAACCAAGATTAATTACAGTCAAAGAATTAAGCATAAAATCAATTAATCATCACAGGATTAACTCCAGACAGTGTCAGGCACAAACATCCAAGGGACCT
>NW_004524674.1:10028735-10030094 GCF_000260255.1 Octodon degus | reverse complement strand
AAAAAAACTTCATAGCCCCTTCCTTTCTGGTACTGTTCTGCTTCCTTGCCACCATGAGGTGAACAGCTCTTCCACCCCTGGGTATGCTTGCTATCTTTCTTATTTAGATTTCAGAAACAAGCAATCTACTCTGTCATAGAAACCTTCAACATTTTTTTGTTCTTCTCCAATATACTTACCTACCAAACCCTCAGCCTTTGTTGAATCCAATTCTTCTCTTAAAATCTGCCTAGAAGCTAGCAGTTCAACATTTCAAGAGAAAAGTCAAACAACTATGCTACCTAAGCCCATGTCAGATATATAAGGCATACCTCAAACACATACCATCCAATAAGGTGCAGCAATCGTACTGAAGCTGGAATGGGATCCTTGACAGAACAAATCGCTCCAGTATAGAGTAGGAGAAAAGGATGATATTAATGAAGCTGGCATCTCTACAGGGGACTCATGTCCTCCTGCGAGCACTGAGCAAGGCTTTGCTCTTACTTTTATACTCTTTCTACAGGGAAATCTCTCATTGCTAGGCAGTACCAAGGGAAATGATTACAGAACAGAAGCAAAGCAACAGTTAAAAGAGAATGGGAAACTCTGCCAGGACTTTCCAGGGCCGTCATGCTCCACTGACATCATATTCTAGCTGTGTCTCTACATAGCTGTGGTCAAAGCCACCAACTTTCTCAGGAAGCTTAGCTGTATAGTTAACCCACAGTTGCCCAATTTGACCCCAGGAGGTGGTTTCCTTTCTCACTACTACTTGTCCCTAGGAAATTCACCTTTCCTTTTTTCCATAATGACTACTTCAAATCATCTCTGTAAGCAAATCTCGAAATACTGTTTTGCAACTCTCAGCTATTGAATTTGCTTTATACTTCTAAAAGAAAATAAATTCCAACAAGAAGTTCTTTGCTCCACTATCACGAATTCCAAACCTCATACAGTAGTATCTTCCCTCTGTTGAAATGAATTTTCATTCTTCTCTCATCTAAGGTCAGTTTCTCTATTTCTGCTCTACATCACAGCCCGAACTGTATTCCCCAGAACTTCATCCCTGAATTACCTCTTTCCCTTTTATATAATCTATTTCTCCCTTTCCATGGGATCATTTTCAGTAATGCTGAAAGTTGCCTTAATGTTATTAATCTGAAGAAACATCACTTGACTTCATGCCAATGGAGATGTGTACATTGCTTGGCTTCCTTTACCAGAAAAATTCCTCATAATTGTTATCTACCTTTGCTATTTCCACTTCAGCATCTTTCAATTCACTCCAATGGGGTTTTACTCTCATCATTCTCCTGACAGACCTCTAATCAACTGAAATAATCCTTGAGCTACATCTTAGCAAAGGTAGGTTCTCTG
>NW_004524674.1:10026315-10027760 GCF_000260255.1 Octodon degus | reverse complement strand
CTATTCTAAATCATTATTATCTCTTGCCATAAATTTCTAACTGATCTTCTTGTACCTACTTTGGCCTTTTGTAGTCCATCTTCCTCAGAGTAGACAAGATGATTTTTTTTTAAAGTATGAGTCATATCAGAGTGCCCCTGATTAAATACAATGGTTTCTCAATACTTTTTCACTGTACTTATAATAAAACCCTGCAATTCACCAAACGCCTGGCCCTCTCAGGATCCTGTCACAGAAAAACAGAAAACCTTTAATCAGCTCTACTTACCACCTCATTGTTAAAACTCACTACTTAATTATCAATGTCTTTTCTCTCCATAAGACTGAGGAGAAAAACTCCCCACGTGAATATTTGCCATATTCACAGACATCTCAAAACTGACTCCCTATATTGCACAAACCACTATCCCACCCTATATGCAGGTCCCCCCCTCCACACACACACCCCCATCTCAGCACACTAATCACTGACTCTCAGACACTGCTAATTACACTTCCACTAATGTTACTAACAGGGACCCTCCAAGGCCCCATCTCTGATCCTCCCCAACTCAGCACGGCTCCGTTTAACAGTGCCAGTCTCCAGCCACCACAGTACCCATAATCGCTGGTGCCCACCGACATTCCAAACCACTAAGCCTCCTAGACCTTCCCAGCCTCTGACACATCGCGAAGCGCCACTTCTGGTCTCCGAGCGTTCCCAATTCTGACCTGTCAGTGCCTCCGCCATCTCTATCTGCGCAGTTCCCTCAAAACACTGGTTTCCTACAAGTGGCAATCAATCTCTGACTCCGTACACCCCTACCAGCCCCGACCCAGATCCCTCAGAACACTGAGCTCCCTACAGACTCCCCCGGCTTCAGCCCCAGCAATTCCCAAGTCTTGCCTTCACAAACCGCAGACACCTGCCAATCATCGACCACCTCTGAGACACATACTAGCCCCCGACCCATTACCGCCCTCACCCCGCCGCTGCATTTGGGTTCAGACGCAGCCATCTCGGCCTCATTAGCCGTTCCCGCACTCTTCTGGTCCACGGTCTCTGGCTTTGTCAGGATCCCCTCGCGACGGGAGGCAGACATGGCGCCCACCCCTAACGCAGCCTCAGCGGGTCCGCAACTGCAATGGCGGCGCCCATAGTGCCTTGTAGGAGCGGCCATCTTGGGAAGATTCCGCCGTACACCCGGCGCGCGGGGAGCTCAGGGAGCGGCTCCCGGGCCGAGCGTCCTGCAGAAGGGAGACACTAGCCCGCGGAAACTGTTCAGTTCCTGCAGAAAGGCGCTGTGTCTGCCCTCGGCCTTGGCGCTCAGATGTGTCACCTTAGTAATTCTATTTAAAGAATCTAGAGTTGCTTTTCTTAATAAGTCAGTACAGCGGGAAAACTCCGGAATCTCTGTACCTAGTGTGGACTTCATAGAGCTATGATAAAAGAAAAGCCAGGAGTG
>NW_004524674.1:9987708-10008830 GCF_000260255.1 Octodon degus | reverse complement strand
ACCAATAGATTTTGGTATCATAGCCGGAATGTAGCTATGGAGAGCGAGGAAGGAAAATATGTGAGTATGTTCCAAGTTAATTATATTGACAGACACAGGCAGCAGGACATATTCAGCCATTGGGCAATCATTTGTAGACCTTGGTATCAGATGTCAGATTACTTACACATAGCCTCCACATCCTGTTTCTTCTTTATTTCTCTCTGATAGAGAACTACAGAAGTACAAAGAGCCTCAGACTTATAGTGTGTCACGGTTTTTGCTTGGATGTCCCCGCAAAGCCTCATGTGGTCATGGTGGGTGGGCTTTTTGGGGGCAGTGGAACCTAGGCTTTGTGTTTGGCTCTTTGTCTAGTGCTGGGATTGGTGGTGAGGAGTGCTGCACCCACCAGGGTGGTTAGCCTGTGTATATGAGAGAGGGAAAGAGGTTCATGCCGCCCTTTTGCCTCTTTTTGTTCTTGTTGCTTTTGCTGTCTTCTGCTGCCATTAAAGAATTTCCATGTGCCACACCACCCTGCCTTGGAGCCAGCTGATTATGGACTGAAACCTCCACAAGGTGTGAGCTAAACCAACCTTTCCCTCTGTAATTTGGTCACTAAGTATTTTGTCTTAGCAGGGAGAGAAAAGTAATGAAGACAAAGTGTTTATGCCTTATATATTTTCCACACTGCCACGGTATGGAAGTGATATTTCCTTACTCTAAACAGCACAGGGCTTCACACTTTGAATGGTGACCTACTCCTAGAGCAGTGCCACGCAGTAGGACAACCTCTTGAGATTCAGGTTAGTAATAGCAAGCTTCAGCTCCTCATCAGCTGTGGGGCCACAAGGGCAAACAACAAATGCTTTGCCACTCATTTTTGGATATGGATATTGGATAAATTAAATACTTAACATTTTAATATAAACTATATTTTGTTCAATTATTTTGCCCATCTTTAGGCTAAGAAAAGTGTTCTAGGCATGTTTATAGTTGGCTAGGAAGGCTGAGCTCTCCTGTTCAGTAGGTAAGGCACACTAAAGGCCTGTCTGCTCTCTCTGGGGATGCTGTATCCTGGAAAATCACAACTAGAGATCTGGCACTCTTGTTGTATCAAGGATGTACAAGAGCTATTCTGGAGATTTCTCTTTTTTATTTGTATTGATAGTGTCTAATAAGCCCCCATCATGTAGTTTAGAGTACAAGGCACCTTGAGACCACATTGTTAAGTGAATTAAGTTGGATGTGCATGTTTCTCTGGTACGAGAAACCAAAAGTGTAAAAAAAAAAAAAAAAACCAAGTGTATAATAGGTATTGCAAAATGGAATAAATGGTTCAAAAGAAATAGGAACTAGGGAGGGGGAAGAACAAAAGGAAGGAAGGGAAATAGAAAATGATAAAAGAGTGAAATTGAAACAAACTTTGTAAATGAGGAGAAGAAGAGGGGTTTAAGGGAGGGGAGGGGATAGGAAAAAGGGAAATTAAAACATAGCATATGCAGGTACAAATTCCCTATTATGAATGTGATTGTTATTTATATCTAAATTATACCAATAAATTTAATTCATAAAAGAATAGGGGATATTAAAAAAAAGAGGGTACACAGGGCTAGCCAGATAGCTCAGCAGATTCAAGCACCTGCTCAGGCACACACAGGGACTGGGGATTTGATCCCCAGGTTGCCATGCCAGCCCTAGCCCTGGGGCACACTGAGATGGTGATAGAGACTGGGCATGGGGGAGTGTGCCTGTAATCCCAGTGCTTGGGAGGCTGAAAACAGGAGAATGAATCACTACAAGTCTGATCTGTGTAGTGAGACCCTGTAGACCCTGCACTAAATACATTAAAAGATTTTTAAGAAGAGTACACTTTTTGAGGTCTTAGATTTTCAGTGTTTCTTTAAGGTAAATGTTATACTTTAAATCAAAATTAACCTAGCCAGGAGTGGTGGTTTACACCTGTACTTATGGTGTTCGGGAGGCTGAAACAGGGGGCTAGTAAATTCAAGCCCATCCTGGGCAATTTAGCAATCTAGGAAGATCTTGCCTGAAAATAAAAAAGGGTCTGAGACTGTAGCTAAGTGTAAAACTCCCGGTTCAATCCCACTCTTCACATGCACACAGATCATGTATTCAGAGGAGAGACTTTTGGAAGGCAATTAGATGATGGGGTGCTAACCTCATCATTGATAACTGATGAGCTCATCGCTAATTGTGCTGTTAGAAGGTTAGGCCAGGCTGAGCAAGCTAAGTCCCTGAAAGCACTACCTGAAGGGTGTATTTTTTCCTCTGGCTCCTCCCCTGCTCTCTACTTCCTGTATGCTATGAATCAAGCAACTTTCTTCCACCAGGCTTTATTGCCATAGTGCTTCTGTTTAGCAGTGAGCTTACCACACACTGAAACTGTAACAGAAAATGCCTCCCAAGCCAGAATACTCCAGTTTCTGTTGCCCGAGTAATCTCCAGTTTATTTCAATTCCTGTTATCATTCTTACTACTTCTCAGTATGATGTACATTGTAAGAACCAATCCCCAAATGACAAACCATTTTGCCTCTGTGCTTCTACTTTGCAATTTCACAAAAACCTCCCTCCCTGAGCCTTTGAGGTCAGACTTCTTTGAGAATGATCCCACTTTGGATTGCTGGTGTAGTAAAGCTGATTCTTGCCTCTAAAGCTTGGTGCCACTAAGTTCTTGGTCAAGGCTTTTCTGTTACAAAATTTTCAGACTAAAGATCCAAAATACACCACTCCCTTCTGCTGTGGCTATCAGATATTCTGTCCCCATGTGGAAAGCTGACCAATACAATGAATAAGGTACAGTCCCCAGCTCTTGCCCACTCTACCATTTATTTGTCATCAACCTATGACTCAAAATCTGACTCCATAATCAGGTCTCTGATATTTCTTCGATAAAACAGCTAAGAAGATCAGAGAGAAGAAGTGATTTTTTTTCAGCTCAGTCCACCCTGAGGGTGGGGCTGGAGCAGTATGTTTTGCCAGGGATTGAACTGCATTCCTCTGCACCTGCCTAAGATTGCCTAGGCAAGTGCTTTAGGCTGCTGAGCTATCTCGCCAGCCTGAAGAACTGATATAGAACAAGAGCCTGTCAACTATTAAGAGAGAGAAGCCAATCAAACTCAATAGATGAAATAGATTGTAGGATTGGAGTCATCCACTCCACAGAGAAGTGGCACCCTGCTCAGAAGAGGCAATGAGTGGACACTGGGGCAAAAGATGCCCAGCTCCTGCTAAGGCCTCTATCAAAGCATAACTCATTAAACAGGATAGGGTCTTTGTGTCAGCTTTCATCCACTAAAAAAAGAAAAGGAAAACAGCCATTAAAAAAGCTAGAAAGTGTAAGCCTTTCCACAAGGCCCAAGTTCCCCTCAGATAAGAGGTGCCTCTGTAAGAAAAGGGAAGGTTAAACTCAAAACAAACCAGACAGTGGCCAATGTCAAAAAGAAAAAATAGAGTTAAAGTGCAAGACTGATGCAAGAACAGCATAAGAACCACTCAAGGAGGACTGCAAAGTCCAGGCAGAACTCAGAGATAGAAATTCCTATCATTGCAAAGCTTTCTAGTTCTTGGAGAGAGAGAAGCCTTTGAACAGACTCTGACTGTGCACACTCCCGACAGTGGCAACACAGCTCAGAAAACCCCCTGGTTCCAGAGTGATCAACTTGACACCTAATTCCATGAGTCCTGGATACCTATGTCCCCAGCAACATCCTGGTAACCTGGCCCAAAAATTCAAGATCCCCAGGCTGTATCATCAAAGATTGTTTTTCCTTAGTCTTTGTCTATCCATCCCCCTCTCTCAGCAATTTCTCTCAAAGAAATGTCTGACAAATGGACAACATTAATTGTCCATCTCCTCTGAAGATTTTTGTTTCTGTTTCTCATAAACAGTGGTAGTACAAATTGTCATATAAATTTGTTTCTTCCCGAACAACAATGACTTCTTTTGTCCATGCCAAGTTCAGGGGACATCTCAGGACCAAGTTTAGAGAAAAATAGAAGTCAAGTACAGCTCTTATTGGTGATTTTCACTTCTCTGGTAAAGGAGAGTTTCTAACCAAGCATTGTAGATTCACCTCTATCTCCCTATCACTTGTGTCACTGAATTTTTCCTTTCCAATAAATAGCAAAAGAACAACTTGACAAGTGTTTAAGTGAGAAAAATTCACTCACAAACTTACCTCCCAACCTTGTCACCTACTCCTGTTTCTTCATATATTGAACTGGATGCCGATATACACTGTTATGTGTGGGCCAAGACCCACACATCTGAAGCATTTCCTTTTTTCTCCACTTGTCAGCTAGGAGCTCCATAACCCCTCAGGCACCTTGTGTTCCTTCTCATTGCATCCTATCTATCTTGAAAGCAGCAAAAGTTTGTATGACTTCTTGAAGGTAGAATCCCACTGGCTTCCCTTCCTCTGCCAGTGAGAGAAAGCTTTATTTTGTTTCTGTTTTGTGGAGTTTTCAGTGAAACATGGGATTAAACCCAGGGCCTTCAGACTGAACTACTTGCCTAACCCTTTTTTTTTGTATTTTTTATTTGGAGACAAGGTCTCACTGAGTGATAAAAACAGACCTCAAATAAAAAAGAAAGAAAGAAAGAAAGAAAGAAAGAAAGAAAGAGAGAGAGAGAGAGAGAGAGAGAGAGAGAGAGAGAGAGAGAGATACATTCTTCCTGAGGAGTCCATCTTGGCATCCTCACTGGCTGCCACAGTTGCTGCCAACAGTTTCACATCTTCACACACACACACACACACACACACACACACACACCCGCCCACCCCACTCCTGACTCATCTACTTCCAGTCAGTTGAACCAGTTCCAGTTCTACTATCCATTGTCTGTATTCTACCACAGAGGCCCCCTGTGACACACCTGTCCTGGTCAGATGGTGTCATTTAATGCCCACCACCCAAGATGACAGTTAACAATTCCTTCTGAATTCCACATTTTGACTAAAGAAATATTGGACTATCAGCCCTGATGATTGACTTGCCAAAGGTTGCCCTGCCTAGAAGCATAAAATCAGCCAAGCATTTCTCAAAGATGTGCAAGAAGGGAGGGGGGGACAAAAAGCCCATCAACCACTGTTACCCATAAATCTGATTTAAAAAGACCACCTGATATTCATAAGAAAATCCAATCTGATAGGCAACCATATAAGGGATAGGGACACAAAAAATAAAGGCCCCTTCACCTGTAAGACACAAAAAACCCTGACTACCCAGGCCCATCTCAACCTAAACCTCTCCTTTCCCTGTTGGGCATGGATGTCTAGGGCAGACTGAGATCTGTCAAACTGGGACCCCAAGAGCCTGCAGTCATTGCAAAAGTCAGAGGTCAACCTGTGACTTTCCTGGTAGACAATGTCATAGAACTCTCTGCCTTCAAAAAGTCACTGTCAGTTGAGCAACTAAGACACTTGCCTTTGGTCCTTTCTGCCAGGCATAAACTTGCAGCCTGGGTGGACACCTTCCCAAGTATAAGTTCCTGTCACCAAGCCAGTCAGCATCCCTCCCTCTTTACACTTTCCCCAAGAGGAAGATGATGTCTGCAGATAACTATAATCCTGAAATTCTGAAAATTCTCCTCCCAGAGGTTATGAGCCAAGACTCACCTCTGGGCCTGACTACCGACCATGCTTCAGTCACACCGCAGCTGCCTAACGCAGTTCAAGATCCTGACAGACTGTTAATGACATTGCACTCTGTGGTTGCCAATCCACATGCCTTTCTTGGACTGCTACCTGGCTCACTTACCTGGGTGAAAAAAAAAAAAAAAAGGCCTTCTTCTGTGTACAAATTGCCCTTTTTAGGAAGTCCCCCTTTGCCTTCAAATGAGAAGATTCAGAGATAGGATAAAAAGAGCCAATTCCTTTGGACTGTTGCCACAAAACTTTGGGAACTCTCCCACCATTTTCAGGGAGGCCCTAACAATAGATTTGGCCAAGCCACCAGAGCCTTTTCTCTAAGACAGCCTGTTTCTCTGTCCCTCCAGCTGTCTCAGCTCCCCCAAGCAAACAGCACAGAGCAGAGATCCTAGGCATGGCCTAAAGTGAGAGCACTTTTACTACCAGCTGCTAATTTCATCGTGTTTTAGAAAAAGACGGAAAACATCATATAATATTTCAAAAGAAAAACAAACAAAAAAAATGATGCCCTTGGCTGAGGAGATGGCTCAGTGGAATAAGCGCTTCCCTGGCAAGCACAAGGGCCTGAGTTCAATCCCCAATTCTGGAAAAAAAAAAAATTCAAAAGAAGATGATAAGAAATTAACAATGGTTATCATATTGCATATTGTTACCTTCAAAGTAGTCACTCAGATTACCAGGCACAGGCATGCAAAATTGATCAAACAGTATAAGCACTAACTGTTCCTTTCAACGAACTGATAGACACTAGTAGCACAATTATCTTAGCTGTCTTGTATATATGCACTTTGCTTTTCCCCTTCCTCTTTGATTCTTTTCCCCCATCCCAGTTGTTCTTTTCTTTTCACTATATCTATTGCACTTTCTGGCTCTTGTTTACCCTTTCAGTTTCTTACATAGAGAGGCAATATGACGCTTACACATGTGACTCTGATTTAGTTCACTTATGAGTATGGTCTCAAGTTGCATCCATTTACCTATAAAACCCTCAAGTTTATTTTTCTTTATAGCTGAGTAGTACTATTCAAGAAATGCAAATTAAAACAACACTGAGATTCCATCTCACCCCAGGAAGAATGGCTATCATCAAGAAATCAACCAATA
The DNA here is from genome assembly GCF_000260255.1 of Octodon degus. Taxonomy (NCBI): domain Eukaryota; kingdom Metazoa; phylum Chordata; class Mammalia; order Rodentia; family Octodontidae; genus Octodon; species Octodon degus. The sequence goes on along the minus strand of NW_004524674.1, from coordinate 10,002,073 downwards.
GGGCCTGGGAGATGGCTCAGTGGAATAAGTGCTGCCCTGGCAAGCGCAAAGGACTGAGTTCTATCCCCAGTTCTGCCAAAAAGAAAAAGAAAAGAAATCAACCAATAACAAATGCTGGAGAGGCTGTGGGGGAAAAGGAACCCTTTTCCACTGTTGGTGGGAGTGTAGATTGGTACAGCCACTGTGAAAATCAATGTGGAGATTATTCAAAAAGCTAGGATTAGAGGTCCCGTTTGATGTAGCTATTCCCCTTTCAGATCATTTTTTCAAAAGAAATGTAAACATCATATCGCAGCGATATATGTGCACCTGTGTTTACAATATGTTATAGCTAAATCTTCATCATTTTTCTTTACTCATCATTTGAAAGTTAGATCTCTCTATTCTACGGACTAGGCAGATGGACTGATGGCTATGGACACTCAACGAACTACAAATTCATTTCCTGGGCTTTAACTGTTCCTGTCGTTATTTTAATGCTCAAATTTGACCAGAGAGACCTCCTCCTCCAGGCTTGAGCCTCTTCTGTGCACGTCTTCAGCTACAACTGAGCCCTCTCGTGTTTTTCTTTCGCCCTATGTCCCCGAGTTCACCTCACTCTGGGCCCAAATTCAGTAGCTGCTGCAAACCGCCACACCACTGGGAGACAAAGGCTGCAAACCACCCTGGCCCCGGGTAATCACTCCCACCCAGGGCGTAAGTCGGTTCGCAGTGCTAGGGTGACGCTCACCCCGTGGCTGGTGGTGCGCGGGAAGGGAGCATCGCATTGAGTGGTGACCTCTGGTCGTGTGCACCGTCTCAGGCTCTCACGGAATCACTTCAGGATTTCAAGTTTGGGAGGACACAAACATAGCTAGAAACCAAAGAACTGGCATGTTTTGATTTGTTTTCTTTTCCTATTTTAGGCCGGGGATCTAGATAGCCAAGTGTCATGAGAGTCTGCCTGGCAAGAGCAAAGTCCTGAGTTCAACCATCCGTACCAAAAACAAAAAACAAAAAACAAACAAAAAGAATAATTTGCACAGCTAATTGCAATCTCCAGACGGCCAAGAGAGGGCACCCGAGCAGCGGACCCTACTCCACGCGTAGCTCCCTTCCCCCCAGCTCCTCCGGCCAGCATGGGCGCGTGCCTCCCTCGTGCTGCACCCACGCGCAGGGAAGGTATAGCGTTTGTGGGTCCCCGCGGCGCTGGCGGGTTTTGACGGTTCCTGGGCGTTGGGGTCTGGTTTCTAAAAGCGCAGTTGTTTTGCGGCTGCGTGAATTTGTGTCACACGCACCTCCCCGAGGCAGGTTCCCGCAGAGATGGCTCAACCTGCCCCAGGCCCCTGTGGCCCTCTGAGAGACGGTCAGACACTTCTGAGAATCCCCTAGGTGGGGTGGAGTTTGTTACAGTTCTGTCCTCCACTCTCACCCTCAGTTTATATCCAGATGCGAAAGACCTTCTCCTATTTCCACGTGGTGATCTAGGTGTTCTGGACAGGCCGTCGTCAAACACGTTTTCCAGGGTGAAGGATCCCTGCGGGCGTAGGTCTACACAGTGTGCTTGCTGCTCAACTATGAGGACCGCCAAACTCTTCAGAGAATGCTGTAAGTTTAGGGGAAAGGACAAGGTGGCCCAGAACTTCCAAATGGAGATTGCCCAGGGACACCAGGGAGGAAATTGCACCTCTTTGGGGCAGTGTTGGTCAGCAGGTGTATGGAACATTCAGGAAGTGAGGGCCTTGCGTTTTCTGCCAAGACATCGTTATACACTGAAAAAAGTTTGCTTTTCCATTGGGCCTGCACTTGTTTTGTTTGTTTCCTTCCTTGTTTTTGACAGCAGAAATGGGAAAAGGAATGAGGAAATGGAATAACTCCTAAGAGACAGAAGAAATCCTGAATGGGTTCCCAAGGATCCTGTTATGGGTCAGCTCTGTATAGGAACCAGATCAGCCAGATAGAAATTTGAATAGAGTCTTTTATTTATTGAGCTTAGGTCTGTCAGCCATTTTTCTCGCAGGAGAAGGCTGATCAGCTGGAACGTAGGTAGCAAAGGGGTATTTATAACAGAAATCACATCTAGTTTGGTAAGCAAATTTGTTTTCTAGTATAGAACAACAGAAACTGCATTTATTTGACACAGCTGTAAACTGTTTATAACTAAAAGGTCTTTTACAGCTTAGTGATAAGTGTATATTTTTATAAGATATATCTTAAGCTGATTACATTATAAGAGATGGTTGGGGAGGGAGTTTGTGTTAGCTTGCTGTCTTGACAAGGAACAGTTATTTATTATTGAACAGCCTTGAGCCGAAAGGGAGAATACATTTCTTAGAGTAGATAACAGGAAGCACAAGGGGCTTTTATAATTTTTTACAGTTAAGGTACAAAACTCTATTAACCCTTTACAGATCCCACTTCTCAAAGGAAGATTTGTTTTGCTTTATGTATTTAGTAGAGGGTCTACAGGGTCTCACCACACAGATCAGACTCATAATTATCCTCCTGTTTTCATTCTCCCAAATGCTGGGATTACAGGTGCCAGCCACCACACCCAGTCTCAATCGCTGTCTCAGGGTGCCCCAGGGGTGGGGCCAGCACAGCATGCAGAAGATCAAACCTCCAGCCCCTGCATCTGCCTAAACAGGTGCATTAATCTGCTGAGCTATCTGGCCATCCCTCAAAGGAAGGGTTTTTTTGTTTGTTTGTTTGGTTGGTTGGTTGGTTGGTTGGTTGGTTGGTTGGTTGGTTGGTTGATTGGGGTTTTTTTTATAGTGGTAAATCATGAAACAGGTATTACATGGGTCCAAATTATGATCAACCAACAAGATTGCAAGTATAGCCATTTAGTTGCTATTGATCCAATAGTAAGAGCATATGGGTGACATTATTAACCTTGGTCAATAATCTATAGTGGCTGTCTCAGTCTTAATGATCTTAGCTTTAGTCCTAATGGGTGGATGAGGATGACCTGTCCTTAATGAGATAATGGGAAACTCTAAAAAGTTCATAATGTCCAGCCTTCAACCTTTAGTATACAACATTGTTTGGACTGCTGAGTGCCTGAGTATCTCTAAGTGTAGTGATGCGTGTATAACATATACATCATACAAGTTTAAAAAAAAAACAAAACTATCACTGGACTGGTGATTTCCTGCTGGATTGACTGGCGATTTTCTTGTAAGACTCATAGACCTCTTATGAATCTAAAAGCAAAGTTTATCACCAAAACAATCCTGGTTTTAAATGTTGAAAGACCTGTACACCTGGAAAGCATGAATACATTTGGTGCACCATAAAATTTTCAATAGCAAGTGTCACAGCTTTTTGAAAATCTGTCTCTTAATTTAGTTTTGTATCAAGAGCACCTTTCAATAAAGTTTTGTTTTACCCATAAAAGCTTAACCAATGTAAACATATCACAATAAGTTTGGCAATGTTTATTGGGATGTGTCTCTCAAAGGCTATAGAAATTATTGGGCCCCTTTAGTGACCAAGAAGAGTCTCATCCTACAGTTTTTCCCAAGCCTAAGGGTTCCCACTTATTATCTTGATAATTTTTTTCAGAATAACCTATGTGAACCAGATTATAACAATTAACATATTAGTCTTGACTCATGACAAACTACCAAGTTACGTATTTTACACAGACAAAAATATACATTGCATTGTAAAACCAATCTTGACATCATTTTGATCAGCAGGCAACATAGGTAGAAGCATGTCTTTAACTCTAATGACACTTATCCATAAGTCACCTTACATTGTAGACATAAATGTTTTTAAAAATCCAAAGAGGTAAAAAAAAAAAAATCCAAAGAGGTAATGAAAATGAAAAAATTGTTGAGCTCAAAGAAAACAGCTGTAGATGTTTTGACTAGTCACAAATTGAACAGGCTGATAGGCACGCATGTGTTAATAGACTAGAGTGCACTGAGATGTATTTTGCCAAGTGGAATTACAATAACCCTCTTACAGAGGTGTTATTGTTATTTACAGACCAAAATTTTCTTGTAAGTAAACCAGACCAAACTTTCTTGTAGGTAAATTAACAGAAATCTCTTATAGTAAGAACCAGAAGGAATAAAAAATCTTTTGTACCTATGAAAGCAAAGACTATTTTTAAGACAGGCCCTAGGATGATGGTTTATCTAACTGGAATGCAAGCTTCTCATTGTTGCTTGGCTAGCCATAGTTGTTTGATCATCATAACTGATAGTCAAAACTGCTATTTTAATAGCCATGTGTAACTATTCTCGCTAAAGAGACAGACTAGTTAACTATTTCCAAAGGGGTATGCAGGCCAGATTTGGGTATAGATACAGACTAGATGGTACTCTTAGGGAGCTAAGTATAAATTCCAGACAATGGGGGAAGAAGGCCTACCAAGGCTCCAATCTTTTCTGCTGCAGATATCTAAGACAGTTTTTCTTCCTATTTTGAAAAGAAACAAGGGAAAAAGGGCATTCCTGTCTGTCACTCTTGCTTTGTGCCCAGTATGAGGTGTCCCTTAGACTTTACCCATCCAGTGCTGGCAGCAGTAAACTGGAAGTGCAAGGAAGTGGCCAGATCCAGGTTAACTTTGAACCTGGGCCTCCCTCCTTGTGATCCTGTGAGCCTTAGACCATATTAGCTATAAGCCTTTCTTTTTGAAAGCCTCAGCATATCTCCAAGAATAGTGGACCTGCACTTGCAGAAGTTGCAGAATATTGCACTTACTGGGTAAGGTGCTGGCTTTGTTTAAAATGCCAATGTTTTGCTCACCTTGGAATGTTCACCATTCAATGTGATGTGAAAAAGATGGCATTAGTGTATTGTCCTTGATGACTTAGACCATCCTTAAAACCTATGTGCTTAACCATGGTCCCTGATGTAGTTTCTGTAAATGTTGAGGTTTTAGTGGCACGTACCAGATCTGAAAGTCAATTACCAGTGTCATTTCCCAAAGCTCATTGTCCCTCCTTTTTGTCCTTGTTGAATTTCTGTTTGTAATGTTCTCTCTCCAGTGCTGAAACCTTGCAAGAGGATAAGTGAGAAAAGAAAGGGATGACTTATGTGACTTGGTTACTTATTCCCTGGAGAAATGACTCCACTAAGTGTGCCCATCTTAGTGGAAACAACCAATCTCCACCAAAAGGACTCAGGTCTCAGACTTGGGTCTCAGAAACTGTAATGGAAAAGGAGACAGTGCCAGGAACCATTGAGAACAACTTTTTTTTTTGAGGCCTCAGGTTGCCTTAATGGCAGGTCTGGTAAAGTATGGGGAGTCGGAACATCAGATGCAGATAAAACCATAAGACATCTCAGAAATTGTTGAAGGCATGGACATACAAGGCTGAAGCCTAAAGAAAGAAGTTCCTCTGGCCAAATTTGAGCATCAAAATAACAGTAGTAACAGATAAAACCCAGGAAATGAAATTGCAGTTCTTGAGTGTCCATATCTAACAGTCAATCAGTCTGCCTAATCAGTAAAATAGAAAGCCCTAATTTTCAAATGATGAATAAAGGAGAATGATGAAATTAGCAGCTGGTAGTAGAATGCCCTCAGGTTAGGCCTAGCCCAGGACCTCTGCTCTGGGAACTAAGAGTCACCAGGGGACTTCAGTAGCACTAGTCTTCTTTATATATCTGGGAGATTCCCAGGAAATGATAGGTTTTTTAGTTCACCCCATTTCACTTTGCTGCTTTTTTTATTTTTTCCAGCATCTCTTCCTCCTCACAAGAGGACATGAGTGTGCTGGTCTAACAAAACTCATGTGGATCATTTCAGGAGGATATCAGCGGCTGAGCAGCTGACAAGATGATGCCACAATCACTGCAGCTATCATTCAAGTGGCAAGTCCTGCCTGTGGGCCTCTGCGTGTGTGTCTCACAGAGGCCTCCAATGGTTCTACCTGCAAAGGAAGGTTATATAGGCCTCCCCAGCAATGAAGAACAAACATTTGCAGCCAGGACGAGGTCCTTCCCTCGGTTGTAAAGAATTTCAGAGGAGGTCACAGATCACTCAGGAACAGAAATTCCAACGCTGGACAACATCCGCAGGGTGACTTTCCCTAAACCCAGATGGCAGGTGCACATGTGCAGTGGCAAGATGGAAACTTCAATCTGCAGCATCTGTCAGAACCACCAGGTGACAGCTGCCACACACCTCGTTTCCCTCTCTGTCTCTTTTTCCAGGGTGCTTTGTTTGTCTGAAGAGACACTTTCACCAGCGATGGCTGGCTAGTCCCTTAGACATGGTTGAAGGCCCCTGGACAGTGAAAGTGCAGTGTCTGTGGAAGGGAGCTTCCCTTCCTCCCAGACTGCATTCAGCGTGGAAAAATCACCATTCAATCCAGAGCTCATGATGGGCATGACGGATACTTGACAGGTATTCTGGTCCTGGGTTCTGTACCCATCAGCCACAGAACAAGCGTAGCATCAGTGGTCAGTGTCACTATCAACATAAATGGTCAGTAGGCACTTTGTTTGCCAAAATCCTCCCATACGTGAGATTGACAGGGACATGTGTCCTCACGTGTAGGTCTACCGCTGTGTTCCTAGCTCCTATTGCACCAGTTTGAGGGATTTGCATACCACTCTGATCTGCCTCAATTTCCCTTGTTCATAGCTCTACTGGTCTGGATGCACCTTCCCTGATGGGCTGAGATCTTGCCTTCCCTTCCTTTATCTGGGGCTCCTCTTGTACCAGAGTGGCCATACTGTCTGTCCTCTAGCCTACAGTGTCAGGTTAGGCCATACCAGGACCCCTGCTCAGGTTAGGCCTTGCTCAGGACCACTGCTCTATACACTAATGGTACAGGGCTCTGTGGATTTCATGGCCCCTGGAAATGCCACACCTTTCCACAGGGACCACACCTTTGTCACACATGCTGGTTGTCCCTGCTTTCCCTGGAGTTGACAGAAGAAAGGACGCCTGGGCTGCCTAAGTGGGCCATTGAACATGGGACACATTCTGTGAAACCAGATGAAAAAGTAGAAACCAGGCCCTCCCTATGTTTTCCATAACAAATACTACAAACTCAGGAGCCCTGTTTCCTTTTGTCCTAGAGAATGTTAGGAGGACCTGAAATAGTGTAGGAAGCTTGAAAGTCACACTGCCCCTGTGGGATGACCATGGGCTCCTGGTGGCATCCTGCTTCTCAACAATGGAAGAATTAGCTCCTGCTCTGTGAGCACAGACACAAAGTCTCAAATTTTCCTACACTTTTGCAGCAGGCCTAAGGAGCCACATCCCTTTTCTCTACCTTGAGATAGATTAGAGAATCCTGTGCAGAACACAGGTGGCTAAGGACAACATGGGTGTGGGCACAGGGCACTGAATACCATGGGAATGTCTTTGGTCAAAGACTTAGTGTATGTGTGTGTGCGTAGCGATGCAAACTTTCATAAGGTGTGTTGTATGTATTCCTATAGAAATATAGTATGGGAAAAATGAAAAGTTGACGTAATGGAACCTTTCAGCAGGTGCAAAGCAGAGTGTAGAAATGGATGAGCGAGCAATGACTGGAGGTGCCAGACCTCCACTGAGCAATGTGAGGCTGGCCAGGAAATGCCCTGGGAATAGCCAAGATGGATCCTTTCCAGCCTGTGAGCCCAGAGTCCCGGGTGTGCCAATCCTCTTCCCCCAAGCGGAGGCCTGGCTGCAGCACACACAGCTGTCTTCTGAGAGTATTGACAGACACTGTCTGCTAGTGCTAACCAGCACCTCCCTCAGAGCTCCAGCAGCAGCAGGATTGTTGGGGCCATTTCTGTGGAAATGTGCCCTACTTCTAGAGCTCTGGGTGTCCAGAAGGCATGGGGCAAGGATGTTTGCAGGATGTTGGTGGAAAACACCTTTCTCAGTGCACCAGGGATGCGCAGGTTGGGGGAGGAGTCCACAGGAGATTGGTGTCTGCTCAGTGCCTTCAAGGCAGCTCTGATTTTTGGTGGTCTGGGTCTCCGCTTACAGCTTCACATATGTGCTTGCTCTGTTATCCTCCCAGCTCCTCAGTGCATTGGGATCCTGAATCAAATGCCTGTCTCTGGTTTTTTTTTCCCCCACCCGTTTTGGAGCCTCTGGCAAGCACCCAGGCTCTGTGTGCCTAGAGTCTACTGATCGCTATCCTTTGAAAGAAGACTTGTGTTGCACTGGAAGCCGTGGGCTGCACAGAAGATGGCAGCCTCCAGCACACGTGCTGGCACCGAGACTGGCTAGCTGTCTGCACACCTCTCTAGGTGTGACCCTCCTCTGCTATCCCTGCTGGGCTTCCACTTCAGAAGGTCATGTTTTCTGTTATCCAGAGACAATTGCACTGACTGATCTCCAGGGGTGTGACCTGCATCTTGTGGTCTCCTTCCTCCTCACCAGTGATTAGACACTGACACATAGGCCCCACTCGGCCCTCTTCTCTTCCCTCTCCTGGGCTTGAGGCCCTTCCCCTAAGTAGAGCTCACCACTCCTGCCTGCCTTTGGGGTGCCCTCCTTTCTCTCTGCTGGGGTCCTCCGTGTGAGGTTGGTGATAGGACCTTGCCTGTCTGCCGTGTTTCCTGAGCTGCGACACTTCTGCAGTCTACACGCACTGTGGAGGAATTACGTTCCTTCATGCTCATCAGTGAGCCTCAACTCATGCAATGCCCTGAAAGATGAATGTCAAGGAAGCTGCATCCCGAGTGTGTGGTGTGATGTCATCCAAGAAGTAGGGTCCTGTCACGGTCCATTTGGACTGCTCTAACCAAGGGTGTTAGGCTAGCTAACTGCTAAACGACAGATACTTACTGCTTCCTGTCCTGGAGTCTGGGCAGTCCATGATGAAGAAAGTCATACTCAGTGTTGGCTAGGGCCCGTGTCTCCTGGTCAACAGCTCTTTTTTGAGTTCCTTAGGCAGAAGGGGCAGCAGTGCTCCTCCCATCCTCCTTAGTAGGTCAATCAAGTCCATTGCTGTGATTGGAGCTCTCTTGACAAGGTTTCCAAAGCAGATGGAGGCCCTGACGGCTGCAGAGCCATCTTTTATCAGGTTTTGTGGCCTTAGGCATTAGGACATGAGCCTTAGCTTTCATCTCAAGCCGGTTTCCTCTCCTGTGTGTTTTTATTGTAGTGATGAGTCCTGCTTTCAGGACAATACTTATGTGGCTTTACTAAGTTCCAGCAGTGCTTCAGAATACTGTTGTGGGAAAAGCCAGTTAAGGTGGTGCATGCCTATGATCCCAGAGCTCTGGGAGGAGGATGGTAATTTCAAGCCCACCTTAATGACTGAGGTGATTAATGACCTCTGTAGACTGTCTCCAAAAGGGGAGTCCTTTAAAAAGTACTGGAGGCTTAGGACACCGAGAAGGGCCTGAAGGGATCAGCTGCCAGCACTGCACACACATAAAAGTGGGAGTACGAGACCAAAGGCATGTGCCATTGGCTTCTTTTGACTCAGCTAAGCTTCTTCACCTCACATATAGTTTTCAGCATGGCCATTACATTGGTTGCTGCTGAATTCGGAAATGGGAAAGATGATGGGAACCCAGTCCTTACAATGGCTCCCTGAAGGCCTCACACACCTCTCATTCTGTGAATTGCGCTACTACTGCCTATCTGACTGTGCAAGAGAATGTGAGGACCTGATATGATTTACTGGCCATGTCAGAGCTCCAGGACATGTGTGACAGGTCCTGAGCATTCCTAAGGGGCTCAAATTATATGGATGCTGAACCTTACTCTGCTACATTCTGCCCAGCCCAAGTGTACACATATACATACACACACACACAAATACACACGTGCATGCACATACATGTACATGCACACACACTATAACTCCCCTTAATTCACTTGTCCCCCTATAATAGATGGATTCTTTTTCTTAGAGAGATACTGGCTTAGAAACCATCTCATCCCAGCCATCTCATCCCACACCTCTGAATTATTTACACAGTAACCTACTTTGTAAAAAATATCCTGCCAGTTTGGAAAGCAGCCAGCTTAATGGGGCTAGAGGCCTTGACTCACAGGCAGGCGCTTCCCAGAGCAGAGTAGGCTGGTTTTGCGCAGCCTCTTGGGCTTTTATCTTTAGGCTCACAGCCTTGGGAATGGGAGGCATAGTGCAAGGCAGGGACTTCCACAGGCCTGGGGTGGTAAGTGCGAGTGTCTGATCTGAGCCCAGAATGGGGTAGAGACCATGATTTTTTTCTGTCCTTTTTGCTGAGGACAGGAGACAACTGAAGCCAAATGGGTGCCATGATGTCTAGCCTCCCTCCTGCTGGCCCAGATTTGCCTGTGTATCTGGTTGGCGAGAATCGAATGAAGCTCTGGGTGGGCCTGGCTCTGTCCTGAGAGTTGAGAGGCAGTGGAGGCCTTGACTCCTTCACCTGTGTTCAGTCTCGCAGGCACTTGTGAAATGAACCTGCCACATGTAATTTGTTATTTTTTTTTACCTCACGCATGTGTACTATGTTTGTACTGCATTATGCATATTAAAATATACAATGGTAATGAAAGTTGAAGTTTTCATTAACCCATTTTATTCTATTTTATTTTTATTTTGTATGGATTTGGTACAGGGTCTCACCATGCAGCTTGGACTCATAGTGATCGTCCTGTTTTCAGCCTCCCCAGTGCTGGGATTACAGGTGCGCATCGTCATGCCTGGACTCAGTCGCTGGTTCAACATGCCCTGGGTGGTGCCAGCCCCCACATGGGCATTACCCCATTTTATTTTATTTATTTATTTTTGATGGAAACGTTGTGCTTACCAGGGAAGTGCTTATTCCACTGAGCCATCTACATGGCCCCTCATTAGCCCATTTTAAATTCTCTTTGTTTTTTGTTATTCAAGTATATAATCTTTCTATTAAATCACTAAAATTTAGGAAAGAAAATGTGGACATTCACAATGTTTAAGCAACAGAAATGTCTGACAATACTTCATTTTCTAAGGGTTTGGTTTTTTATTTCCTATCCTGAATAAGATAAATTTAGGATATAATGTGTGTTCACAGATAACTGGCTGGTATTCCCTTCAAGATATTGCTTTTCTTGTGTTAGTGTGCACACACAGAAATTAGTTCGACTTGGACAAAAAAAAAATGACATAGGTAAATTTTGAAGACTTGCCTTCAGATGTTTCAGAATATTTCTTGCTGTAAAAGTTGCCCCTTCCCCCCCTGAATCTGTATGTGCTTTCTTTATGGGCCTCAAACTTGAGCCTGCATTGGCAGAATTGCCCAGCATCCTATACACACCCAGGAAGCACGCCCAGCCCATCACCTCTGACTCCGCAGGCCTGCGGCACACTGAGTACCTGCATTTATGACCAGTTCTCAGCACTCCTGATAAAGCTCTTATTATTATTTATAGACAATTTAAAAACAACATGGGGACACTCAGATGAATTTAAAATTTTTAAATCATTTATTTGGTACAGGATCCCGATACGTGGCTCAGACTCATAGTGATCCCGTCTCAGCCTCCACAGGGCTGGGATTACAGGTATGTACCACCGCGCTCAGTTTCAGTGGCCAGCATAGCCGGCCTAGGGTTCTAGAGTCTGCTTGGCATGTGGTACTGGGGTTCAAACCCAGGTCCTTGTGCTTGCCAGGCTGTGTGAAATCAGCACAGCCTGCATAGCGACAGCCATTAGACACAATGTAAAGGACACAGAGTAAACCAAAACCCTCAAAGAGAGGACGTGTCAGAAGAAACAACGGCAAATTGACCCAGAAACCCTAGGAGAAGCATGAATGCTTGGTTGATAAAGTCCTGGAGGGTCATAGTAGTTCTATGCATGCTGACTGCGCTGGGTGTTTCTAGAGCCTATGCCACCTCCTTGTCCTGGCAATTGTAAGACCCACAGAGTTTCTACAAAGGCAGGGGCTGCGTGTGTGTGTCTTGGGCCACGATACAAGCGGGATCAGAGTATAAGGTAGCACGACCCCTGAGTAGCCTTGCCCTTCACGATTCCCTGGTAACATTTTTTATCTGTGATCTCTTGGGCTTTGAAACATGTGCTCACTAAAGCCACACCTGTAGAGTATATGAAGTTTGTAATTTGGACGAAAATTATAAAGTATTCAGAGTCCTCAGAGAAAACCTGTGTTGAGAACCCTACTGGTTTTTAAACCACCAGGAAGTCTACTTTTCAGCTAGGCCACTCATTTACCTCTAACTTAGAGGACTTAGTTCCAGAGAGTGAGTGAGATTGAAACAGTCATAGTGGTGGCAGTGTGATGCTGGGAGATCTGTTTGCTTTGAGTGTATTTGAGAACACAGAGTAAATTCCTACTCTCGCAGCACACATACTTTGTTAGATCCCTGACACGTGTATCAATATCCGGTACCAGGTAATTACTGCAGAGCTCCTAGGTTCTCTCACAGATCGCAAGCAATGGCTGTCAAAGGTGAGAACTCCGGAAGCCCTGTACCCAAAGGATATTCCCGTTATTGTGATTTAGTAGGTAAGTCCAGGGCTTCGGGAGCCTGTCCTTCACTTTAAAAATAAGATTTTTGATTGACTCGTTCTAATTCAGCTACAGGCAGCAAGCACATGACCTGCACGTCCCATCGAAAAGCTGGGGCTCTTCTTATAGAACAGCAGCTGTGGGGACACACAGTGTGGCGTCCTCCACCTCACCTCACACCTGGGCATCCCAAAACAATTACTCAATTCCATTCCCACCATGCGATGATCTGGCTTGGAAGTAGCTCCCACATCCGCGTTGTGCTTCATATGCCCACAAGGGGCCGCTGTGCTCAGAGCGCACTGACCAGGGTCGTGCCGCTCACACCCCGAGGCCTTTTCCACTTAAGAGACTAAGTGTGTTGGGAATCTGAGTTCATCGCTGACCAATACGAAACAGTAAAGAAGAGAAGAAAATAAAAACAAACTTTTGTTTTTTAGTGGGATACGAGGTGAAACGACAGCTTAATATCCACCTTGGGCACATTCCAAAACAAAACAACAGCCGCCTGAGAGCCACCAGGGCTGGAAGGGCAGTAGAGCAGGGAACAGAAGGCTGAACCTCTGCTCCTTTTGCTCCTTGGTTGGCAGTTTCTCTTTCCACAGCCTTATTTCCTGGACATTATCTCAATGTGTAAGGTCTCTTTTCACGGGTGAAGGAAACATCTGGGAGAAGAAACTAGTTGTCTAATGACACTCAAATTTGGAGGAAGAAAGATGTGTAAAGGGAAACAGTGCAACTATTCTGTGTAATCCTCCTGCCTAGCCCACTTCTAAGGAAACAGACGTGCTCCTCCTTTATTCTCTGGGCAGCATGCTCTCTGCTCAGAGGACAGCACCCTGCCGATCAGCCAACGCTACACCCCCCTCCCTGTCTAGCACACTTTCCGGATATCTAAGGGGAGAGATGGGAAGAACAAGGCATGGGAGTATCTAGTAATGCATCAGCGTCAGTGTTCAGCAGTGGCCCCCGGTGCAGCCCTCCGTGTGACTGCACACTGTGGAGACATGTATCTTTCTAGGTAAGTCTTGTAAATGATGAGTACTTTCCTGGATGGAAAATAGGGGAAAGTAGCAGAATAAGCCTTATAGATGCCAACTACGTGTGCATTTTAAAAGTTGCTTCATCCGTTAAAAATAAAGTCTGTTATTAACAATGATAACCTTACCAGCAGAAAAACATGAATTGTGCTCACTTTTTAGCTAGACTAAAATTTGTTTTTATGTGCTTATTTTTCAGAGCATTTTTTAGAATTAATACTGCATAACCAAAAGTATTTATTGTCATACATAATAGTTCTATTTTATAATATAAAATTACAGACTTATACAAAAGTCCTAGAAGGCAGTACTTGGAGTTACCTCAGTAACTCCATAATTTTGCCCTCTTTTTCCCTGATTATGTTATCAGGAAAAAGGAATTTTTTCAGATCAAATTAAGGTTACTACTTAGTTAAGCACAAGACAAGGATTATCCCAGTAGGGCTAATCTAATCAACAATTTCTTTAAAAGCAGATGGTTTTCTTAGGCTAACAGAAACTGGAAGGCCAGAGAGATTCAAAATTTAGGAAGTTGCACAAGTTCTAATTTCTCAAATGTTCTTCATTCTGATGCACCTCAGTATTAATTGATTTGGAAAATGGGGAAAAAGACATGTAAAAATAAAAACAAGTATATGTTTTGGTTAAGTCATAAGTGTATTTTTCCCCCAAATTTTGGTAAACATGAACACCTTGGAATATATAAAAATCTATGATCTCAACTTTATACAACAAAAAAGAATGGAACCAAAGCCCAGTGCCTCACTGAGACACAGAAGGACCCAGGCTGTCCTTCCCATCCTCTGAGTCTTTCTTCTGCCCTGGGTAGCTGAGCACTGAGAACTGTGCTGCACCATTGCGTCATGGCCTACAAAAGGCTGGGGCGGGGGTAGGGGAGTACAAGGTGAACCCAAGGCCTCTCC
>NW_004524674.1:9975208-9985208 GCF_000260255.1 Octodon degus | reverse complement strand
AACACAGTTGCCATGGTGATTGGGGAACCTGGTAAGTGTTGACTTTGTGACTTTCTAAAATTTCAAGATAAAGTGGTTTGGTTACGTATAAGGGGTTTTTTTTGCTCCGAATGCCCTCAGGGGTGGTTTGGCTGGCTCTAGTGTTGTGGGGATCGAACTACGGCAACCTGAGGCTGACAGCTTTGTGGAAGCAGCCACTTAAACAACTGAGCTAAGGCCAGGCCCCTTGGTTACTTATAAATGTATAAAAACCCAGTACAAAGTCCCTTGGAGGTCGACAAGACTCCCACTTGGCCATAGTAGTGTCGGCCACTGCACATCTGAATGAAGCTTGCTTGTACCCATTCTCAGCCCGTGTGAGTGTCTCTTGCTGTGTCTACCATTATGTCAGAGCCTCAATGTCTTAGCTGAGAAGTGAGGTTAATAGAAGCCGGGGGTCCTGTGACATTGATGGGATTAAACAAGACATGGCATTGTTTTGTGAAATACTCAACATGAATTATTTCACTTAAAGTTATGGTCTCAAGATGCATCCATTTACCTAAAAGTGTCTCAGATTTGTCCCTCTTTGTGGCAGAGTACTACTCCATTGTATATAAAACCATATTTGCTTTATCCATTCATTCATTGTTGGGGATCTTGGCTGTTTCCAACAGTTGGCTGTGACAAACATGTGATGCTATCAACATAGGTCTGCAAATATCCTTTGCTATGATGCTTTTAACCCTTTTGTGAAGACACCAAGAAGGGAAATAGTGGGGTCAAAAGATGCCTCTAGTTTCAGTTTTTTGAGGAATCTCCACACTGATTTTCACAGTGGTCACAGCAGACTACACTCATACCATCATTTGAAAAGGGTTCCTTTTTCTCCACGTCTTGTCAGTGTTTATTACTAGTTGATTACTTGATGATACCATTTGTGCTAGAATGAAATAGAATCTCAGTGGTTTTTTTTAAATTTTCATTCTTGAAGTTAGCCGTGATATTGCAGTTTTTCATATATTTATTTGCCATTTGTACTTTTTCATCTGAGAAGTGTTTATTCACTTTAGATGGTGATTTTTGGACTGGGTCTTTACATTAGAGGTTCTGATTTTTTTTGAGTCACTTATATATTTGAAATATTATTCCTTTGTCTGAGGAATAGCTGGCAGTAATTTTTTCCACTCTGTAGATTGTCACTTCATCCTGTTGGTGCTTTCTTCTGTTGTGTAAAATGATGAGATCCCAGTTGTTGGTCATTTGTGATAGGCCCTGTGTGAATGGGGTTTTGCTCATAGTCTTTGCCTAACCCTATATTTTTAAGAGTTCTACCTGTTCTATCTTTAGAAGATTTAGTGTTTCTATTTTAATGTTTAGGTCTTTGATCCATTTTGATTTTAGTTTAATGCATAGTGAGAGATATAGACCTAATTTCAATCATCAGCATGTGGAAAACCAGTTTTTCCATCACCATTTATTAGAGAGGCTATCATTCTTTTAATGAAGGTGTTTGACCCCTTTGTCAAAGATAAGGTGTCTGTGGAGTTGTTTCTGCATTTTCTAATCTGTCCCACTGATCATCGGGTCTGTTTCTTTGTCCTAACCATGCTGTTCTTATCATGGTGCTTCATGATGCTCCCTGCCTTGCCTTTGTTGCCCAGAATTGCTTCTGTATTCTGGGTGTCTTCTCATTAAAAATGAATTTTAGGATTATATTTGCTAGTTCCACTGTTCACAGGACAACCATCCCCAACCCAATCCAGCAAAGAATTATCTGGCCCCAAATCTCATGAACATTAAAGTTGAAAACCTTGCTCTAGAGTTGAAGTAAGAGTGGTGGTTATAACATTGCTTGGATTTACCAGCTAAGACATTGGATAAGTCACTGAACTGTTCTTAGTCTCATTTTCAGTGTCCAATTGTTTAGGTTCCTGAACCAGATGATTTACGGCTCCTGCCAGTTCTATCTTGATATTTCCTAAGTCCCTATGCACTTACTGAATACACTCTTAATATTGCATGAAATAAAACAAAATGCATAAAGTATTTGTTATAGTTTGTGCCTGGATGTCTCCCCAATGATTAATGGTCCAGTGCTGGGATTGTGGGCTACACCTACCTTGAGGTGCATAGCCTGAATGCATATAAGGGAGGGAAAGAGCCTTGTGCTTGCTGCTCATCCCTTTCTTCCTCTTGTTGCTTTTGCTGTTTTCTGACACCATGAACTGCTGCCTTCAGCCATGTGCCACTCTGCCTTGGAACCAGCCAAGTATGGACTAAAACTTCCACTCACTGTGAGCTAAATAAGACTTTCCTTCCTTAATTTTGTGCATCAGGTGTTTAGTCCCAGCAATGAGAGAAAAGTAGCCAAGACAATATTGAAAGGATGAGAATAAACAAAGATTGTGAGAGCTCATAAAAGCTACTACTCAAAAATGCACAAAATTTATGCAGATATATAGTCCATTAAGAATAAAATCAGGAGGGCTGGAGAGATAGCTCAGTAGAATAAGTGCTTCCCTGGCAAGCACAAGGGCCTGAGTTCAATCCCCGGTTCCAAAAAAAAAAGAATAAAATTAGGGCCAGCCAGATAGCTCAGCAGATTACAGTGCCTGATTAGGTTGACTAAGGAGCCAGGGGTTCAATCCCTGGCCTGCTGTGCCAGCCCTGTTCCCAGGGTGCACTGAGACAGCGACTGAGACTCGGTGTGGTGGCGCACGCCTGTAATCCAGCACTTGGGAGGCTGAAAAATAGGAAGGATCACTATGAGTCTGATCTGTATAGTGACACCCTGTATACCCTGAACTAAATACATTTTAAAAATTAAGAATAGCATATTTACTAATGATGAAAAAGATACAAAATATGCAGGCAGGCATGGTGACCAGAAATCCTGATCAGGAGACTCAACATAAAGATAGTAAATTCGAGACCAGCCCGGGCAAGTTAGCAAGACCCTATCTCAAAATGTAAGTATGGAAGGTGGGGATGCTGAGAATACAGCCTGAAATTATTTGAGGTCAATCTCCAGCACTGCAAAAAAGAAAATAAAGCAAAAGAAAATGATACAAAATAATACAAGCCATTTTTACTAATTTTCTGAAATAATCAGTCATTGGGGACAGTGAGTAATCAAATGCACTTAGTTATCCCTGTCACTCTCTGGACAAACTCACTATCTGGTACCATGAACCACTAAGAACAAAGAGTCCTGTTGCTCAGTCAAATCAATGCATCATGAAGAGTAGACATAAGCTTAGTCTTACATCTATAAAAATTCATGGGCCCTAACATTCTAAAGTAAAGACAAAGATGCTAGATTACCCTCCTGTTACTACCACCTTATTCACTAAACAATAAGGCACTGGGCTTAAAAATAGTGGCCTTCGATATTAGGAGTAAGCTTTATCATACAGGCCTCTAGCCTCTTAAATAGCTTGAATAATATTTTCAGACTTAATCAGAGCCAGGCAGGTGGAGAGATTACAGAAGAAAGTGAATCTCCTAGAGTGTAAATTCACTGTTCAGGAGAGCAGGTGGGAAGCTGCTGGGGCACACTTTCCCATGCTGGGATCCCTGCCATGCAGCCTTGTGGCTTTTCCTTATCATTCCTATGCAAGGGGCTCTTTTATTAGAAGAACCCAAATAAAGGGCTGCTTCCAGGAATAGCAGTTTCAAATTAATAATGCTATAGGAAGATAAAAATACTTACTTCACTGGTTTCAGAGTGATTTGAGAAGGACGTGCCAAAGTCTACTTTCAAGAATCAATTCTATTTTGAGAAGGATGCACCAACCTGACTGTGCTTTGGTAATAAGGCACACATCCCAGAAACATTTTTAATACAACTCTAAAAACCACCTTTTCATGATCTCCTATGGCATCACCCCTGAGTGTGAGAAGACAGACTTCCTCACTCTGCTTGCAGGTTGAGGAGACAGAAGCAGTCAACCACCCCACCAGGAAAGGTACTGCTAGAGGAATGAGCTTAGAACGTATCTACTCCTCAGAAAGGCCTGCCTTCTTGAGTCCA
Organism: Octodon degus; assembly: GCF_000260255.1. Taxonomy (NCBI): domain Eukaryota; kingdom Metazoa; phylum Chordata; class Mammalia; order Rodentia; family Octodontidae; genus Octodon; species Octodon degus. Next base: position 9,981,193 of record NW_004524674.1, on the reverse strand, counting down.
GATAGAAGCTTTCTTATGACTTCTGCCTAGTTGCCTCCCCAGAGCCTCATGCAGTCATGGAGTGACTGCATGGAGTTTGCAATTAACTCATGATCCAATGCTGTGGTTATGGGTGTGAGTGCTGCTAGGATTATGGGGGTGAATACTACACCCACCCTAGGGCAGATATGCAGTATGAGGAAGGGAGAGGGGCTTGCTCTCTACCTCCTCTGTTGCAGCCACTGCTCCTTCCTTTTGGCTCTTGCTTTTTTGCTGTTTTCTGACTCTGTGAACTGCTGCCCTCTGCCTTGTGCCACTCTGCGTTGGAGTCAGCAGACTATGGACTGAAACCTTCACAATCTGCGAACTAAATAAACTTTTCTTTCCTTAATTTTGGGTGTTGAGTATTTTGTTGCAGCAATGAAAGAAAAATAACTGGGACAAGCTCAGCATCTATAGAGGACACATGAGTACATATATCAGGTGTTAGCAGCGATTAAAACAAAAGCAGTGAGAGTGGAGATGGGAACCACATAAAGGAGAGGAGACCTTGCATGGAGTGAACAGTGATGTAGAGCAGGACAAGAGGGCAGTAGTTATTCCCAATCTGGGCATGAAATTTTGGACGTCTGTATAGTGGAGAATCTGCACTGCATAAAGCAAACAAGAGACAAGGTGAATTCTCAGTTTCTTATTATTCAGGTGTGGGTTTGGAAGTGTTTCACTGAAAAGACTTGGACTCTGGAAGGAGGCAGAAGAGATGACTTCCAGCCCCAACCACCTGTTCCACTCTGACATTACCCTACTCACATGGCTCAGAGTCTTGCGGTATCTCTCATAATGCTTTTCTCTCCCTCTTGCTATGAAAATCTCACTCACATCTTAAGCAGCTATGAGCTACCCATTTGAGAAGTCATAAAAGGATCCAAAATCAAATCTGAAATACCAAAGCTAACTGTAGGCTTTCTACTGACAAGTTGGTATGGATCACACAGTCTCTGATATGCTGGGATACCTAAAAGTATTGACATGATCTCCACATGACCTTGCGTATGCACACTGAATGTTTGCATGGTTTTATCCACACATTCATATGCACACACGTACTTGCTACTGACATTTATTTACACTCAGACAGTCACTGGACAGCTACACATGCAAAAGAAATTGACCTCATGCACATAGATTCTCTGAAGTGGCAGCACTACTGTGCTTCTCAAAGCAACCCTACCAATGTATGCAGAGACTGGTTCATATCTTTGACTATAAGCTAACTGGCTGTTGAGTGGATGATCCCTGTGGCTGTCTTTCAGACATATCTCCGAAAGAGTTCTTCCCAGGTTGATGCAGAGGAAGTGGTAGCTGCCTAGACATACATGGAGAGAGAAAGACTATTATTGCCTCTATTAATTCAGAGACCCAGTAGGCTCGTAGGCAGGCAGTCACGATAGGCAGTTACTAAGCACCATCTTGATGCTTGGCCAACAGAGGTGGAATTTTGCTTTTATAAAGCCTTCATGTCTTTGCTCTAGAACTTTTCCTTGCTGAAACACCCGTGCAATGTTTAGGACCCAGGTCTAAGGACACTGCTGTATTCACAAGGCTTTTCTTTGTCCCTTCTTCTTCTCCAACTTGAAATTTGTCACTATTTACCAATACTTCTGTTATGGTTTGTGTCTAGATGTCCCCTCAAAGCCTCATACAGTCACACTGTGGCCTTCTAGAGTTTTTATTGAGCCATGGTCCAATGCTGGGATTATAGGTGTGAGTGTTACACCTGCCCTGGGGTAGGCAGCTTACGTACAGTACAAGGGAGGGAAAGAGGCTGGCTCACTGTTCCTCCCTTGTTGCTCTTGTTGCTTTTGCTGTTTCCTGATGCTGTGAAGTGCTGCCTTCTGCCATGTGCCACTCTGCCTTGGAGCCAGCCATGTATGGACTAAAACCTCCATAACTGTGAGCTAGATAAATCTCTGCTTCTTTAATTTGAGTATTGGGTATTTTGTCTCAGCAATGAGAGAAAAGTAACTGAAACAACTTCTCTAACTCTTTGTTTCTCTCTGAGTGATTTTTTTTTTCGGAACTGGGGATTGAACTCAGGCCCTTGCTCTTGCCAGGAAAGCACTTATTCCACTGAGCCATCTCCCCAACCCCTCTCTGAGTGATTATAACATAATACATTTCTTGTGACTGCCTGCCTCTCCAAAGTGTAGTACAGAAAATGTCATACAGCTGCTTTTGCATTGTGCCATCTGATATAGCGCAGGACATACAGTATATTAATCTAAAATAGTCCCTCAACCTTTAGCAGTTATGTCCCTGTGATTGGGAGGAAAGGACACACATCCTTCTTTGCTCTGATCAAGGCACAGAACATTTAATCCAAGCTGAGCTCTGTGCTAAAGCCTGGAGTAGTAAGGGTTTGCAGACTGCTTTCCTGTCTGCTGACACCTTACAGAGGGAAATACAGGAATTTCAGTGCATCGTCTTAATGAAGTCAGGGAGCAGGTGTGCACGTATTTGAGCTCAGAGTAGCTGTACTGGCTCTATGACTCAGTGTGTAGTGCTGGACAGCCTGGGCAGGCTCAAGGGGATGGAGCAGACAAGCCAGGCCAGCCAACAAGGCCGTGTGCTTCCAGCGAGCTGCAAGAAAATGTCAGGCTGAAACTGCTTTGCTGAAATGGATCCACTGAGTGGGGACACAACCATTCTCATGGGAATCAGTCAGAGGTTTGGTTTTGTTTCATCCCCAGCCTTGTCCCTGCATCCCTCACACACTTGAGGAAGAGAAAGATACTTCCCATCAAGTGAAAAAAAAACATGAAAATCATTTTCTCTTGCCAGAGAAATACACAATGAAAACAGATAATCTGGATGTCTTGGCTCCATTTGCCTCAGTATGACCTGTGTAAAAGAGAAACTGTTATAGGCATGATCTACCTTCAAAGTAGCCCATCTACAGTAAGTCTGTGACTTTTGGCCAGCTATTCATCCTCTGAGCTTCACACTAGACATTATGAATCCATGAAGGCTGGCCCATAAATGCCTTGTTTATTGTTGAATTCTAATTACTTGACACTGTATCTATTGTATAGGTGCCTATAGATACATCTTTGGGTATGGACATTCCTCATTTAATAATTGAGTTCCATTCCAGCAACTAGGTTATTAGCTGAATTTGTCACTAAATGAAGAATTTTATATAGTATGTACATTATAATTTTCAGAACAAAAATATTCAGAATAAAGAAATGATCAAATGAAACCCCAAGTTGATGGTTTTCTTGGTTACTTTATTGTTGCTGAGACAAAATACCCAGCACCCAGAGTTAAAGGAGGAAAGGTGTATTGAGTCCACAGTTTGTAGAACTTTCAGTCCATAGTCAGCTGGCTCCAAGGCAGGGTAGCACATGAAAGAGGGGCATCTCAGAGGAGAACAGTTCATGGTAGGCAGAAATCACCAAAGCAGCAAGCAAACAATAGGAGACCCTTTTTCTCTTCATGATTCTTATCCAAGCTGTGTTTCCCTAGGGCACTCACACCCAGAGTGATGCATGCTTAATCTTCCCCAAAACAATGGCAAACCAATCAGTGAACTAATTTATTAATCGCACAGCTTTGGTCCCAGAAATTCACACACTCCAGATCCAGCCATCTCTGAAAACCTTCACCTATGATTGCATGAGGCATTGGGAGGACATCTAGGTACAAGACACAACAATGACTTTGCTTTTATTTGAATAATTCTTACATGCATCATTGTAATATATAAGAGAATGTAAAGCTATCATACTGAACAGTATAATCAGCAAACATTATAGTACTGTATAAACGAGGGCTACTCTACCAAAAAAAAGGCACTGAGGCTCTATGAACAAGATGTACAGAATTATATCAGCAAAAGGTGGGTGATAAATCCAAGCAGCAGGTTTTTAAGTCTGAACAATTGTTAAACAGGTGGTTAACTGAGAACTGTCTGTATGTGAATATAGCTTGTCTACTCTAAAGTACTATTTTGGATGTGAAAGAAGCTTTTACTGATAAAGCTGTGTGGGTTCAGCCTAAATCATCATCTCATTTTTGTCTTTCTCTTTCCATTAGGGGGATTTTCTTGTACCACGAAGGCCACTCACACATTGTTCAAATTTCTTTGAAAACAAAAGGCTTGTGCAGAAGATGACAGGAGAGGTTATTCTTCCAGCCTTGGGCTTGCCCTGGTGGCTTAGGACAGATGCTGTATTGCTCCTGTTGGCGGAGAACAAATTCCATGGCCTGGAAGTTGGGAAACCTGCTCTGTTTCTAGGCAGCGGCACCAGCAGCTGTGTGAGCTGAGCCAGGCCCTCCTCACCTTCTCCTTCCCAGGACTCCCATTCAGAGCACCCATGGTGGGAAGTGGGGCAGCTTTCTGTTGTTCAGTTTTCCACCCACACCTCTGCATCAGGGCCACATGCAACCCTTCCACAGGTGCACATGAGACTTACTCAATAGGAAATTTCCACTTCAGGCTAACGCCCAATGGCTCTCTTAACCCAGTTCCATGACCAGACTCTTCAAGAGTAAGATCCTGATGAAGAACAGTCACTTCTCTAGATGTGAAAAAAGTGATGGCTTAGTTCTACAATTGAGACAGGAGAGGGCCAGTTGTAGCCCATGGCAGGAGGGAGCTCAGGTTTCAGGGTGGACTTTGAAAAATCACTGAAGGTCAAGAGTTCTGGGCTGGTCACCAGATGCCTTTAAGCCTCTCCAGCCTGTCACCTTTGGGAGAGTCAAGGAGATGACTTGTGGGGGGAAAATGCATTACTTCATTAAGGAGCTCCTTTATCAAATCTTTTTTTTTTCTTTGCATTTTAGGGAAGGGTCTACAGGGTGCTCAGGGTCTCACTACTAGATCCAACTCATAGTGATCTGCCTGTCTACAGCCTCCCAAGAGCTGGGACTGCAGGTGTGCACCACCATGCCCAATCTCAGTTGCCATCTCAGCATGCCCTTGGGGTTGGGGCCAGCATGGCAGGCCCAGGTATCAAACCCCTGACCCTTGCGCCTGCTTGCAGGTGCTTTAATCTGCCGAGCTATTTGACCAGCCCAATAAGTCCTTTTTTTTTTGGGGGGGGGGCAGTACCATGCTGTTTTTATCACAGTGGTTTTATAGTATAATTTCAAGTCAGGGATTGTGATGTCCCCTGCCTTGCCTTTGTTGCCCAGAATTGCTTTAGCTGTTCTAGATCTCTTCTGGTCCCAAATGAATTTGAGGATTGGTTTTTCTAATTCTATGAGATATGCTGTTGGAATTCTGATTGGAATAGCATTAAATCTGTACAGGAGTTTTGGAAGTATAACCATTTTCACTATATTGGTTCTTCCTACCTAAGAACAGGTTATATATTTCTATTTTCTGATATTCCCTTTGATCTCCTTTTTCAAAGTATTATAGTTTTCAATGTAGAGGTCTTTTACATCCTTCACTAGATTTATTCCTAGCTATTTCTTTCTTCCTTTTTTGATGCTATTGTGAAAGATATTGTTTCACTAATTTATTTCTGTGTGAGTTTATTATTCATGTATAGGAAGGCTATTGATTTTTGAGTGTTGACTTTGTATCCAACTATGCTACCGAATTTTCTTATTAATTATAGTAGGTTTTTTCAATGGAGTTCTGGATTTTTCTATATACTATCATATAACCTGCAAATAGTGATAATTTCATGTCTTCCTTTAGTATTCTTGTTACTTTTATTTCTTCCTTATGTCTTTTGCTGTGGCTAAAGTTTCCAGGATTATGTTAAATAAGAGTAGAGAAAGTGGACATCCTTGTCTTGTGCCTGATTTTAGAGTAGAAGCTTTCAGGTTTTGTCCATTTAGGATAATGTTGGCTGTTCGTTTGTCATAGATGGCTTTTATTAGATCGAGATAAAGACCATGTATTTCAATTTCTTGTAGGGTTATTACCATGAATTGTTGCTGGACTTTGTCAAAAGTTTTTCTGGAGACCCAGTCCTAGCCCAGGTCCGG
>NW_004524674.1:9964254-9972358 GCF_000260255.1 Octodon degus | reverse complement strand
CAGTGTATTATTTGTTGAAACTGTACTTCTGATTTGATTTGAAACTGTCTCATTGCTATCTGTTTATCAATAAAACTGTAGAAAAATAAAAGTTTTTCTGCATCCATTGAGATGATAGTGTGGGGTTTTTTTGTTTTGGTTTGGTTTGGTTTTGGCTTTACTAATATGATGTATTACATTTTTTTATTTACATCTGTTGAACCATCTCTGAATGCCTGGTATGAATCTCAGTTGGTCATGATTCATAATCTTCTTGATGATTTGCTGCATTCTGTCTGCCAGTATCATGTTGAGGATTTTTGTATTTATGTTCATTAGGGAGATTGACCTACAATTCTCCTTCTTGGTTTGGTCTTTTTCTGGTTTCAGTATGCTTGATTCCAGGAATGAATTTGGGATTATTAATTCCTTTTATTTTATTTTTTATTATATTTATTCCCTTTAAATTTCAATAAAGAGTTTGAGTCTTAGTGTTAAGTCTTCTCCAAGTTTGTTGTACAACACTGAATCCATTAGGGCCTGGGCTTTTCTTTGTTGGTAAGTTTTTAATTACATCTTTGATTTCCTTGATTGATATTGTTTTATTTAGAATTTTTACATCTTCTTGGTTCAACTTTGGTAATTCATATGTGTCTAGGAGCCTGTACATTTCTTTTGAATTTCCCATCTTATTAGAATACAAGTTTTCAAGGTAGGTATAGATGGTCTTCTGAATTTCTGCAGGGTCCATTGTGACTTTAACCTTTTCATCTCTTCTCCTCTTTCTCCTTCTCCTTCTCCTTCTTTTCCTCCTCCTCCTCTTCCTCCTCCTCCTCTTCCTCCTCCTCCTTCTCTTTCTTCCTTTTGTACCTGGGATAAAACTCTGGGGTGTTTATGCCACTGAGGTATCTTCCCAGCCCCCTTTCATTCCTAATTGCATAGATTTGGGTCTTTTGTCTTTTGGATAAGACTGGTTAAGAACTTGTCAGTTTTATTTAAATGTTCAAAGAACCAATTCTTTGATTGATTCTTTGTATTGTTTTTTAGTCTCCAAAGCATTAATTTCTGTTCTGAGCTTTATAATTTCTTTCCTTGTATGAGCTTTTAGCTGTTTGCTCTTCTCTTTCTAGTCATTTGAAGTTCAACATCAAGTTACTTATCAGTACTTGATCTATTTTCCTGCTATGGGTATTCACTGTTATAAATTTCCCTGTTTGGACTGCTTTCATTGTGTCCCATAAGTTCTGGTGTGTTATGTTGTCATCGTCATTTCATTGTAGAAACTGTCTAACTTCTTTCATTTCATCCGTGGCCCATTGGTTGTTCAGGAGAGTGCTATTTAATTTCCATGTGTTTATGAAGTTCCAATTTCATTGCACTATGGTCTGATAATATGTGACAGAATTGATATTTTAATTCCTTTGCATTTACTTAAGCATGTTCTATGAGCTAGTATATGATCTGTTTTGGAGAACATCTTGTGTGCAGCTGAAAAGACTGTATATTCTGATGTTGTAGAGTGGAAGACTATGTAGATATATACTAAGTCCATTTGTTCAAGTTTGGTTTAGTTCTATTATTCATTGTTGATATTTTTATCAATTGATCTGTCTTTTTGTGACAGTGGGATATTTAAATCTCCTAATGTAATTGTTTCAGTGCTTATTGGATTTTTCATGCCCATTAATATTTGTTTTATATAGCTGGGTGATTGGTATTTGTTGCATAAATAACTCTCTCTTCCTCTTATTTCATCCCTTTACAAGAATGTAGCAACCTTATCTTTCTTAATCAGTCTTGGTTTGAAAATTCACTTTGTTCACAAAAGAGAATAGCTACCCTTGCCTTTTTCTGAGTTCCTGCCACATGGAACATCCCTTGACTTTCAGTCTATAAATTTCTTTTTGCATTAAATGTGTATGCAGCATATTCTTGGATCACGCTTCTTGACCCATTCTGCCTGTCTGTTTCTTTTGATTGGTGAATTGAGGCCATTGACATTGCCAGCTACAACTGATATGTATTGACATACCCTTGTCATATTATTTTCCTTTTGCTGCTCCTCCCTCTCCCTCCATCTGTGTACTTGTTTGCCTTGCCTGGTACATTCCTTATGTTGGGGTTTATGGAATTGTTGCCCTTTTTTTCTCTTTCTAGAAAGTTCTTCAAAATATTCTAGAATGCTGGTTTGGTGGTCATAAAATTCCTCAGCTATTCTTTGTCATGAAAATACCTTATTTCATGACAACTATTCTTTGTGATGAAAGTAACTCATTTCCATTGGTTTTGAAAGATAGTTTTTCAGAGTACATCAATCTGGTTTGAAGGTTTTTTTCCTTTGGTGCTTGAAATACTTCACTCCAAGTTCTCCTTGACTTGAGGGTTTGTGCTGAAAAATCAGCTGTGGCTCTGATGAGCTTTCTTTAATAGGCGATTTGTTTGTTTTTCCCAACAGCTTTTAATATTTTATTCTTGTGTTGAATTCCTGGAATCTTGACTATGATACGCCTAGCTGTAGGCTTTTTTGGTGATGGCCAGTTGGAGTTCTAGCTATCTCACTTAACTGTATGTCAAATTCTTTTTCTCTACTGGGGAAGTTTTCTGCCATGATGTCTATGAACAGTTTTTAACATCATTTGTGCTATCTCCTGATTTTTCATTGACTCCAACTAATCTTAAATTATTCTTCTCTGCATCATCCAGTCACTGTTGTATTGCTTTCTTGTGTCTCTTGCTGTTTTAAAGAAATCTTTCTTTTCATGGTTCTTAGCCACAAACCTGTCTTCTATATCTGAGGTCCTGCTCACTTTGGCTTAATCTGCTGAAAACAATTTCAATAGAATTTTTGTTCTCTTGGGTATCTGCTTGAATGCCTTATGGATTCTATTTATTTCTTGCACTGAGCATTCATGGTTTCTATAATTTTTTAGCTCATCTATTTTCTTGTCTGCATCTGCTCTAGAATCACCGAGCATGGTTTTCATTGTGGACACCATCTCTGCGGTTATCTGAGAGGTTATTTCTGATTTGATTTTTTCTAGAGCCTCATTTAATTACTTCCTTGTTAGCACTTCAGAGAGGCCAGATGAGTGGTTTGCAGATTGTCCCACCTCATTGCTCCCGGGCTTGCCTGTGATGATGTTTGGGGTTGCGTGTTGCTTAAGTATCTTCTCATTTTCTTTTCTTTTCTTTTCTTTTCTTTTTTTTTTTTAAGCTTATTCTTAGGGTGATATCTCTAACAGCTGTTTAGAATAGTTATATCACTTTTGGCTATCTGGTACCAAAAACAGTGATATAAAACACAGCCTAGAAAATGACAAACTAAAGTAACCATTAATTTACCACCTTTAACCTTATGAACTAGATTTGTAGTTATATAACAAAGTCTAAAGCAAACTAGAAAACTGTACGCAGTATACAAGTCCCTGGTATGTTCATTTTGCCCTTGGGGCTTAGAATTTTAAAATAAGCTGGGGAGAAATAGAGAAGTGGAAGAGGAGAAAGAGGTTAGAAGGCAGGGGGACAAAGTAGGATCAGGCTAACTCGAGGAACCTGGTGCAGGGGACTGGAGGGAGAGGAGGAACAAATAGAGGAACTGAACAGAACCACAGCCACAATGAGGTTATACACCACGTTCACACGCACACAAACACAAGTTCAAACAGTGAAGAAGAAAGGGGAAAAAAAAGAAAAAGAACAACAACAAAAAAAAAAAAACAAGAGAGAGAAGAAAACAAAAACAAACAATAAACAACAAAAAGTCCACTTCCTGGTTTGTCTCCGCTGCCTTTGGTAAACAATGCCTGGAGACAGCGTCCCCATCTGTATTGATTTTACTACAGTCGGCGAGCCTGCGCCCTCTGGTGGCTAGGAACTGTCAGTGCACCTTCCTTGGTTCTGAACCCAGCTGGGAGTCGCTAGATGGAGTCGACTGTTGTTCTGAGTTCTGAACTTGGTTGATGTTTTCCTTGCCCATCACTCTCTCTTGTGGGACACCTGCGCCTCATCTCTCACCTGCAGTCTTTCACATCCACTGTTTCCCCCCACAGTTTCATCTCTCTGTGGTCACCAGCATTGGCAGGCTTGGCACCTCCTCGGAGCGGTGTTTCCCACTGTTGGGTACCTCCTTCTTCTTTGTTGAAATTTCTCTCTTCACTCTCTCCATGGGCTTCAGTTCGTGATTCAGTTCCCTCCTGGGTCTGGGGGACTTGCCTCCCTCCTTGCTAACTTCCCCACGTTGCTCTGTTCAGCGTTAGGATGGCAGCATTCAGAGAGGTTCTTTCTCCGTCGCTCAGCATTCTGCCATCTTGCTGCCAGTCATCAAACTAGTTTTTCTAAACCACCGAGATTGTATCTTTTAATACAGGGATTTTTATTATTTTATTTTTTGTGAATCAGATGAAGACTATGGATTCACTCTCTAGAGATATGCTTTTATGTGCATGTACACACACACACACACACACACGCACACACACATCATTTTGTGTATAATTTATATGGTTATTTGACACCCATGAATCCATAACTCCAGGACTGGTTATCTGACACCAGAAACTCCAGGAAAGGCCGGGCAGTGGTGCACACCTGTAAGCTCAGCATTCTAGGCAACTGAGGCAGGAGCATTACAAGTTCAAGCCTATCTTGGCCAACTTAGAGACCCAGTCCTTAAGGGAGTGGTGTACTTTAGGAACAAGTCCCTGGGTTCAATCCCCAGTACTACAAAAAGAAAAATCTAAAAGCAAACAAAGAAACAGAACTCCAGAAAAATCAGGTTTGAACTCTAAAGCATCTCAGAAGACAAACTTGTGATTCTTTATACACTAGAAGAGGAAACAGGAAAATGGCAGAGTGGTTAATAGCAATAAATTAATCTCTCTACAATTCAGAATCCAGGCACTGGAAATAACAATATAAGGAAGAAAAGAAGGAGGAAGATGGTTGCCCCAAACCAAGGAAGGACCTGAAAGGAAAATTGAAGCCTACAGAGAGAGAGAGTGAAGAGACAGACCACAATGCACAAAAACAGAAAAGAAGCTCAAATTGGACTTTCTCCCTGGCTTCCAACTCATAGCACAAGTGAGGTGGATCAAATCTACAGGGACACAGCGAGGGCAGGGACTCCAGAGGCCTCAAGAGAAAAATGCGCCAGTGGAGCGGAGTGGCAGATGTGGTGTGCTACAATGACAGCTGGTGAATGACTCCAGCCCAGGCATCTGCCATGTTCCCTGGAGAAGTTGCTCAGCTGGATGCCATTTTAAGAAAGAGACAACTGAACCCAGGACTCGGAGCAGCTGTGATTTCATCTCAGGGCTCCCAGTATTAAAATTCCACAGTGACTGGGTGAGGGACAATTGCGAGAGATGTGCAGGGTCAGGGAGATGAGGTCAGACCAGTAAGACACACCCAGAGTGTCGTAGGCTGAATAATTTAGGCCCTTACTTCACAACCAGAGGCTGGGATCAGCCTGAACTTCTGTGGAGCTGCAGCCATCAGAATCGGCACCTCACACTACTGTGGGCTTGCCAGGACTATGAAGTGTGATGTGGGCTCCATATGCCCCATTTGTCTACCAGTGACAGTAGAGGCACACCCTGAATTGGACACTACCACAAAACAGCAAACCCCAGAAGACAACCCCAGGCTTGAAATCACAAAGGAAACTCTTTTTCTCTCTGTGTGTGTGTGTGTGTGTGTTTCTTGATTTTTTTTCCTGTTTTTTCATAAGTATGAACTTTATAGCCTGGAAGAGCTGGTGTCGACAGTCCAGTATACTTCTGTGCTGCGCAGCTTCCCTAGGGATTGCTCAGCTGAAGCTATCCAGGTTACCCACCCAGGTAGAATCCATACCTCTGGCTATCTCTTCTCTCCCCCTCCTTGCTCCTCAAATGCCCTCAGACGGCATTGGCCCACAGGTGTTGACCAGGACATGGTGTTGGAATAAATGCAGTGGAGAAATGGCTGTGGACAGATGTTCACCTGAATGGACGACAGATCAGGACTGGCCCCTGCTCGAGCTATACCACCAGTGTCTCTGGCTCCTTGGAAAGCGTGGTCTCTGAATTTCAGGCCAGTGCTCCTCCCTCCCTCTGCCATTCCACTGCCTAGGCTCACCCACGCCTGGAAGGTAAGCAACACTCGAGGAAGCAGGCGGCCTCCTGGGAGAGAATCCAACTTAAACAGGGGCTTCCAGCCAAGCCAAGAGGCCTAAGGGTCACGGTGAGGTGGTAGGGACTCCCCTGGTGATAGCAGGCAGTCCACACAGTTCCTCAATGGGAGAGGAATGGGGAATTCCCATTCCCAGTCTGCGCATCAGATTTTGGAGTTCATAGCTCGGGCATTGCTCCATGTAGTGTCTTACTGCAGGCTCAGGCAAAGGAAAAAGCTTGGGAGGAGAGTTTGCAAGAGCCCACAGTGCAAGCGCAGAACATTCGATGTGCCTTGTGTCCACATTTCCAGCTAATTCACACTTTGTACACTGCCTGTGAAGCAAGTCTGAATATCCGAATTCTTGACAGACTCAATGGGCTGTGACACTGCCAGAATAGTGACATTGCCACAGACTACTCAGGCCTAGCGTGAAACAGCACACCATAACATTTGCGGACCAGGTCTTCATGAATGCAAAATATGTTTATAATGAGTTTCCATGCTCTTCTTTGAAAGAGCAAAGAAAAAATTAAAATTGGTTTCCCAAGCCTTGCACAAGAAAGAGACTAGCGGCTACAATCCCGGAGGATTTGTGGGGAGACAGAACATTCTACCACATCAGCGAGCTTCATGTTTCTTTTCAAATAGTTTAAGAAATAGGTCACAGGTTTATAATCTGCTTTTTTCTAGTTAAGCTTTGGTAGCATCTTCTGGGATAGCTAAGCCTTGTAGTAAATTCGGCACAGTTCTGCTCCCGGGTACCATGTGACAGCACTGCTCGGGGTGCAGCTGGACAACCAGCTGTGTCCCTGCTCACCTCTGTTCAGCAGAGCTGCTGTGGTGGCCAGGCGGTCCCTGCAGTTCTGAGACACTTCTCACTGCACTTAGCGCAAGAGGGCTTGCAGGACTAACGGTTCTTTGTAATGAGTCTTCTCAGGGAAGAGTGCGTAAAGTAAGCACAGGACTAATGAATTTCCTTGGTTTGTTTGGCGTTTCTCCCATTAAACAGCATTTTACTTCTCAAGTGCTGAGCAAAATGAGTACTAGCTCCACCCGGTGGCCGATCCCCACTAAAACACCCCGGTTTTTCTCCAAAGCTGTTCTAAGGTAGCTTTACCAGGAAGATAGCCAAGAGCCGCCTGTGATGAGCAATTACATGAATTATGGCCAGGGTGAATTGAGCTAGGCTGTAAAGGGACACACGCTGGATTGCAAAGGCTTTATATGAGGAAACTAACTGGTGAACAATTTTATATTGATTACATGTTAAACGATATTTTAGATACATTGCATCGGAGACATCGTGTTAAATACATTGCTAAAATTTATTTCACCTGCTTCCCCTTACTTTTAATGCAGTTAATATAAAGATTAAAATATATATATACGACTTATATTTGTGACTCATGATATCTGTGTTATCGACCACAGTCCAGATAGAGCAAATATGATCTCAGGTATTTCTAAGTACACATACTTCAAATGTTTTCGCCATCAAGATAAAGGCCCAAAGCCCTTCCTTTTGTTTAGATGAACTGTCCGTAGGGCCGCAAATTCCCTCAAGCCCCACTGCAGCCTCAAGCACGGGAGCTTTGCACAACTCCTCATGTGTGGTTAGAACCGTGCAATCGTGCAACACGATGGGCTCCTCTAGCCCTGCTGGATAACTGCGCCTGGCCTACAGGCTCCCAGCACTCGGGAGGCTGACGCTGGAGCATTGCTACAAATCTGAGGCCAGCCTGGGCCTTAGTGAGCCCAAGGCCAGCCTGAACTGCATAGTGAGGCCCTGTCTTAAAAAGACAAAAAAAAAAAAAAAAAAATTGTGGAACTAGGGATTGAACTCAGGCCCATGCTCTTGCCAGGGAAGTGCTTATTCCACTGACCAGCAGAAATCAGCAGTACAGTTATGCAAGCTATCCTGTGTATATACATATATGTTTCTTTTTCCCTTCCTTCTTTCTTTTCTCCTTTCCCT
>NW_004524674.1:9960913-9963589 GCF_000260255.1 Octodon degus | reverse complement strand
GGTGGCGCACGCCTGTAATTTCGGCGCTTGGAGGCTGAAAACAGGAGGATCACTACAAGTCTGATCTGTGTAGTGAGGGGGCCGGGGAGATAGCTCAGTGGCATAAATGCCTGCCTGATCTGTGTAGTGAGACCCTAGAGACCCTGTACTAGACACATTAAAAAAATTTTAAATGTTTAAGTTTCTACACTTTGATACATGTACACATCAGTGAACCATCACTACCAACTAGACAATGCCTGTGAGGTGTTTTTTTTTGTTTTGTTTTGTTTTGTTTTTTATTGGATGCAGAGTCTCACTATGCAGCTCAGACTCATAATGATCCTCCTGTCTCTGCCTCCCTAGGGCTGAGATTACAGGCCTGCGCCACTACATGTGATATTAGGGATTAGACTCAGGTCCTTGCGCTTGCCAGGCAGGCACTTAGACCACTGAGCTATCTCCCCAGCCCCTGTTTTGTAATTCTGGGGTTGAACTCAGAGCTTTACACATGCATTCTACCACTGAGCCACACCCCTGGTCCAGCCTGTGTGTTTTTTAAAAAAAAATCCCCAAGTGATACTTGTTGGAGTACTTCTGGTCAGCAGTGTGACAGAAAGACCATAAATGACAAGAGTTCACAGAACCTGGTGGTTAGCTCTGCCTGTGATCAAAAAAAAGGCATCATTGAAAAGATCGATTGGAGCTGGGCTTGCAAGGATTTGGTCAGATGGAAGTGCCTGAAGACATTAACAGGAGCACAGAGTAGGCATGGAAAGGAGAGGGCAGGAGGTCTGGATATAAAGGGTGAATGTGTGGAAAGATGAATCTAGTACACCCCCAGAGAGCCGTTATGGAAGAACTGGCCCTCTGTGAAGGACCCATTAACCGTGTTTATCGTGTGCCAGCCAGGATTCTGAAAGCTCTGCTTACATCAAAATCTCACAGCAATTCTATGAGATAGATGTGCAGTTATTACCCCCATCTTACAGTTGAGAGTTTAACATAATGTTTATATTCAAGTTCACATGTCCTGTGACACGAGCCAGGCTTAAAATCGAGGCAGGGAAGGGGCCCAGAGAAAGATGCACCCATCCTCTTCTCTCCCTGCGCCCCTTGCAATCTATGAACAGTTGGCCTGGAGTCTGTGAGCAGCTCCAGCTTTCCCTGTCCTCTGGGCACGAGCTGCCTCCTCCATCAAATAGAAAGTGTCAGCAAGATGACCTCCCAGGGTTTGTACATCATAACACTCCCCATCCCTCACCAGGAACATGAGGCATCCTGAAAGGGAGCCTGATGTCCTCCTCATTGGAGGTTTCCATGGTTTCCCCAGGGCTCAGAGACCTTGGGAAGGATACAAATAACTTAGCCCTTCAGTGCAGCACCCACCAGCAGGGTATCACAGCACTATGGGGAAGACCAGCATGGCGGTGAAGGTTCTCCCTGTTCTACAGATAAAGGAACTGTTTCTTATTTATTTATTTAGACAGGGCCTTGCTATGCAGTTCAGGCTGGTCTTGAGCTCACTTTGTAGCCCAGGCTTGTCTTGAACTCACACCAATCCTCCTGCCTCAGCCTCCCAAGTGCTGGGATTACAGGCATGTGCCACCATGCCCAGCAGGAAACTGTTTCAAGGAGGCTACATAACTACAAGACAATGTGAATGCTGGGGGAAAAAATGGTAGAGACTAAAATAAGATAGTCCCCAACTCAAAAAGTTGTCATTTTATAACAAGGAAATTGGTATCTGTGTAGTGACAATGTTGAAAAATTCAAGTTCTAAGGCTGTAAGGTCTGAGTTCATCTCACAAAACTGTGCCTCAATTCCTTCAACTGTAAATGGACAATCATGACAGCATCCAACTCACTGTTGGATAATAAGGAATAATAAGGAACAGCAGTTATGTGAGTGTGCCTACACTTACCTTTATACCCAGATCTATCAGAACCTCTTTTTTTTTTTTTTTTGCTAGAATTGCCCCAAATGGACTTTTTGTAAGATTTTTTTTCATTATTATCTGCGATGGTTGATTGAGGATGGCTTGGGTAAATCTGCATAGTGACAGCCAGAGTCAAGGACATAATATTTGAAAAGTGGGAAGGTAACTGTAATACTAGGCATGATTCTCCGACCCAGATGTAGGCTACTAGAAAACCTAAGGGTCATCACTGCAGAGACAGACCCAATGGAGAGGGACTTCTGGGACCAGATGGCAGCTCACAGAGAATTATTGCCAGTGTGGGTCCTGCCTTGCTCCAAGTACCACAAGAGACAGGAGGCCGAGTCCTGGGCACAAGATAAGCTTTGTGTGTGTTCCTCCCTCCGTCCACACTGGCCGTCTGATACACAGTACCTTACAGTTTAATGAGGTGAGACTCAGGCAGATTTTATCTCCACTCACCCTCACAGTGTCTTTATACAGAAGTCAGAGGATGTCTGTTATCATTTCACCAGACTTACTTCTTCATTTTAAGCTAAAAACTGAGGTGTAGATATGGCTGTGCAGCTTAATATAAAGTCCCACAGCTAGAACATGGGGTGGTCAAGATCCAAACTCTTGTCTTTGATTTCCCATTCAGTCCTGTCCAGATATTTTCTCCAAAGGACCACAGTTTTTCATTGCTTTGTTCAAGCCAGAATTTCTCTGGAAACCTCATTCGGTTCTGTGATATCCTTTCTTTTCTCTCTCTCTCTCT
>NW_004524674.1:9921476-9960083 GCF_000260255.1 Octodon degus | reverse complement strand
GAGGAGGAGGAGGAGGAGGAGGAGGAGGAGAGAACTACACATAACCATATGGATACCTCTTACTGATACAAGAAAAAGAAGTCAGAAGCAGAAGAGCACATACTGCATGTTTTTATTTAGATAATTCTAGAACCCCGAAAACTAAACTATAGTGACAAAAATCAGAACAGTGTTGTAGATGGCAGAAGGGATAGTGGGAAGGAGTAACTAGAAAGGAGCACAGCGTAACTACAGGGTGATGGGAAAGCTTCTATATTGCTTGAGGTGACACTGTTAGAGGAATAGACACTTCTCAAAGCATACATTGTAATTCACTGAGTAATTATAATTATACAGTGGTATCTCAATTCATGAACTTAATTCGGTTAAAATTAAAATCATGGAAAATTAATTTTGTGAACCGAGGTGCCACTGTACTTCATTAAATTATATTCATTTTTAAAGTCAAAAATTGAGCAAAGTGTAAGAGTCACTTTAGGAAGTGCATTCTCCCCATAGCTTCATTCACACCATTTGTTCCACTACATGGGGTTCCACAGGCCTGTGGAGATACACAGTCATTAGAGGGAGATTCTCTGAAATGACCCTTGGCATTTTGTTATTCAGTCAACCCAATATTAACTGAACACCTACTATGTGCCTGGTAATATCTAGAGGTAATGGATCAGAAATACAGAAATAAACGAGACATAGCCTCACCCTAGAAGAGTCCATAATGGTATATAGGAAGTAAAGAAGCATTAAGGTAAGAATGAGGAAAAAGCACCAAAAATTGTTTGAAAATGAAGTCTTCCCAAGGCAGTGCAGTGCAAGGTAAATAGTCTTGAAATGGGATTCACTGGCTAAGAAGCAAAAGCAGGGAATAGCTCCTTTCACACTGTCACAATTAGTCCTTGCTTCTCAGGTACCCTAATATGCCTCATAAGAAAGACCAGCTTTCTTCACCCTAACAAAAGGGCTCTCGAATTCAAGACCCTTCCCCAGTTGTGGGTTCAGTATAAGGTCAGCCAGCTCTGGGAGGAGCTAGGGAAGAGGCTACACCCTCCCAAGTCATGCCCACGATTATCCCCACCTTCTGACTAGCCTCCACTTCCAAATGTGAGACTTTTGGCAGACACTTTAGATCTAAACCATAACATTTCATCTGTGCCCCCAAAAGGATCAAGTCCATCTCATTAGACAAAATAGACTTCGTCCATCTCTAAGAGCCATCAGAATCTTAACATTTCCATCACTGCTGAAGAATCCAAGTCCAAAGTCCCCTCTTAGCTGGGTGACCTAGAAAACGCAAAAAGAAAGTTAAATGCTTGCAACATACAATGGCACACAGTAAAGCAATGAACCAAAGCACAATCATTTACTGCAGTAACCCCCCACCCCACCCCATTACTGCAGTGGGCTACTTAACCTCCCCAAAGTGATTGGAGTAGAGCCACCTTTTAGGATGGAGGATGCTCAAAACAGAGATGATACAAATGAGTTTCTGCTGGGCCTGTGGATGTGGCTCAGTGAGCGAGCATTTGCTGGGTTCAATTCCTAGCACTGGAAAAAGAAAAACAAAACAAAACAATGGTTTCTTTGGGCCACGGATTAGCTACTGGATCCCGCCTTGCCTGTGCAAAGAGAACAGAATGGGTAGCACTACATCTCCACGGTGATCCCCTGCTGGGTGTATATAGTGCCAGCCACAGCCACCAGAGCTGTGACTGCAGCCAGAGCTGAGGCTCATGCAAGTCCCTGCCAAGAACACCCCCTGAAAAAAGGCCTCTTCTCTCAAATGAGAACCAACTTCTCATTGGTCTCCACCAAGGCGACGGTGTCAGAACGAGATGGTTTGTCTCTCAGTAACTTCCTCTTTCCTCAAACCAGAAAAGGGCTCTGCCTACACCAGCTCCCACTGCTGAGTAAGCCGCACAAAACTGCTGCCCTAGTGGGGTAAAAATGGTCAACTGTCAGCCACTTCATCTGGCGGAAATGAACACTTGATCACAGTCCCAGTGATAAAGTACATGCAAATAAGAATGTTTACCCAGCCGAGCTCTTTCTCACCAGTATCGTCATATAATTCAAGGTACAAAACAAGCCAGAATACCTAAGTAGATCAACCAATGAGTGTTGGCAAGATGCTGCTATTTGAACTGTTTTAGGGTTCTAGGGGTGAACATCAGGTTTTTTTTTTGCCAACAGAAGAAAATCCTGCTGAGAAGAAAAACTTCCATGAATAAGCTAAAACTCTTCTGCCTCATCTTTCCCTAAGATTCGGAAATTATGTCCAGTCAGAACCAGTAGGGCTTCTCAGGGACATCGCAAGCAGCAAGAGTATACATACAGACAGGGAAGGGAATCCAGTTCATACCATTTTTCCACAAGAACTGGTACTTCAGGGTTAGGATTCTTTTTTGGTTTTGTTTTTTGTTTTGCTTTTTGAGACAGGGTCTCACTATGTAGTTTAGGCTGGCCGAGAACTCACAGCAATCCTCCTGCCTCAGTCTCTGAGTGCTGTGATTACTTGAGTGCACCCAGCTTCAGGATTCCTGACAAGGACTTCCTTCTAAAAAGCATTTGTAGGGGCTGGAGAGATAGCTCAGTAGAATAAGCGCTTCCCTGGCAAATGCAAGGGCCTGAGTTCAATCCCCAGTTCGGCCAAAAAAAAGCATTTGTGTTTGTACACATATGTTCATTGCAGCATACATACAATGGAATTAGCTTTAAAAGGAAAGGAAATTTTGACACACACTGCAGCATGTATGATCCTTGAGGACACTATGCAAAGTGAAATAGGCCAGTCATAAAAGGGTAAATTCTCTGTGGTTCCACTTATCTGAGGTATCTAGAGTTGTTGAAATCATAGACAGAAAATATCATGGTGGTTGTAAAGAGTTGGGAGTGGAAGGTTACTAGGGAATTGTTTAGACAGTTATAGGGTTCAGCATTCTGGAGATTGGCTACACAATATGGTGTTTAACATTACTGAATTCTACACATAAAATGGTTATGATGATAAATTTTGGTTTGTGTATGTTGCTGCAATGTTTTTTAAAAGCATCTGGAAATCCACTATCGTAGTCTGACCGGAATGTGGACAACCCTGGTTTACAGAACAGTTTGCCTGACTGATGTGGGCTAGTCTGAGTGACTGACCTTCAGAGCTCAATGCTGCTTCATTGAGAACACATTGAGGTCCTTGGTCTTCCTGAAGGAGGCAGGTGGTTGAGGCCTGGTGTCCCTGGCAGCTGGAGTGGACACCTGTGGCAGGTGAAGAAGGAGACTGAATTCTCAGCGGTGTTACCTTCCTCCTCCCTGGCCTCAATAATGACTGGATTCACACAAAGCCTAACCTTGCCAATGAAGCCAAAACAAAGCACTCATTCTGAGAACCAGGAAACATGCAACAGAAACCCCAAGGAGCTGCCCTCTGGAGGCTCAGCCACCTGATATGAGCAGGGCCATATGCAAGAACAAAGAAAAGTCTCAGGGTCCTAATGGAGACAGAGCCAGAGCAGGAAGAGAGAACTCAGGTTCTGCCAGCCATACTGAGAAAAATCAGAGCCCAGAATCAATATTCTGAAACTTTGAAAAGGTTAAAGCCTCTGGGTTTGAAGATACATGATGGATTGACCACTGTATTAGTCATATTTCCACTCCTAGGTCAAAATATCCAATAACAACAACTTAAGGGAGGAAAGGCTTATTTGGGTCACAGTTTCATTGGGTTCAGTCCAAAGTCAGCCAGCTCTGGGAGGAGCTAGGGAAGAGGCTACACCCTCCCAAGTCATGCCCACGATTATCCCCACCTTCTGACTAGCTTCCACCTCCAAATATGAGACTGTTGGCAGACACTTTAGATCTAAACCATAACATTTCATCTGTGCCCCCAAAAGGATCAAGTCCATCTCATTAGGCAAAATAGACTTTGTCCATCTCATTAGGCAAAATAGACTTCGTCCATCTCATTAGGCAAAATAGACTTCGTCCATCTCTAAGAGCCATCAGAATCTTAACATTTCCATCACTGCTGAAGAATCCAAGTCCAAAGTCTCCTCTTAGCTGGGTGGCCTGTAAAATTGAAAAAGAAAATTGAATGCTTGTGATATACAATGGCACATGGTAAAGCAATGAACCAAAGCACAAACAAAAGCCAGAGAGTGAATATTAAATCCTTGAGCTTTCTTGCCTTTGGAGCAGGCTGTGGTGAAGTGTGAGCTCCACAAGGCTTCGGCAGCCCCAATCCAATAGCATTGATGGATTCAGCCCTCCTGGCCTCTCTCTGCTTCCAGCCCACCATGACACAAACAGCTCTCCCCCACCATGCCATTCCACCATGTTGTTCCTGCTTGAAAGTCAGCCAACCACAGATTGGATTCACTGAAACTGTGAACCAAACAAAACCTCTCCTTTAAGTGGTGTCAAGTATTTTGTCCCAGAGCTGGGAAAGCAGCTAATTCAACTGCAGAGACTCCTCCATGTGCATTCACTGATGATGATCAGAGAGGCCTCCTTGGGATGGGCCTCAGAAGAGCCTGCAACCCCCATTCCACCACCCTGTCATCACTGCCAGTTCCTCAGCACTCACCCAGGGGTAAGGTGATCATCCTCGTGGGTACTTCTGAATGAGGTATTGCTTTTCTTCTCTGACCGTGGTGTGTCTTTTCCTTCCTGATTCCATTCTCTGGTATTCTCTCTTGACTCTCTGTGGGCTCCTCAAAGCCTTTGTGAGAGGCGGAATGCATTAACAAGTAAGTGAATGATCAATTTTAAAAACTCTTCAGAAAAGGAAAGCGTTAGCTATTTTCCACTCTTGTCCTCATCTTCCTTCCACAGGATGAACTCAAGGAATGGAGAAAAGCTCAAATGGATTATACTGTTTTAGTATCCACTGTTGCCTAACAGACTACCTCTGAACTTAGCAGTTTAGAGCCACCATTTTATTTTGCTGTGGGCATTATAGGATAGGAATTTGGGAAGGATTTGGCTGGCCAGTTCTCAATTGGAGTCTTTCATGTGATTTCACTGAGATGTCAGTTAGCTGAGGCTGGGCTCAGCTGGCCTGGATGCTGAAGGTGACTTCATTTCTCCTAGATAGCAGAGGATGCTATGGCTCTCACTTGGAGCACCAATTTGTAGCTTCAGGTACTGGTGTGTAGCTTAGTGGCAGAGTCTGAGCAGCAGGCATGAGGCCTTGGCTCAGTCTCCAGCACAAAAAACCCAAAAGTATTTATAGCCTTCTGTATGGCCTAGCTTTCCTTACAACATGGTCACCTCAGAGAATTTAGGGTTTTAATTCTTGGTAGTAGAGAGCTCTAAACGCCAGAGTCCTGGTGTACAAGGTGAAAACTGCATTGCCTTTTTAGAAAAACAAACAACTTTACTGAGATATTACATATTCTATAAGAATCACCTTTTTCAAAGTAGATACTTTTAATATGTTCATGGAAATGTGCCACCAGCACTAGTTTAATTTCAGAACATTTTCATCACTGAATAAGAAAGCCTATACCTATCACCAGTCTTCATTTATCCATTCTTCCAGCCCTTGGCAACCAACGCTCTGTAGCTTGCCCCAATAGGTTATCCTAAACATTTCACACATACGCAGTTATATACCATGTGGCATTTGTTACTTACTGGCTTCTTTCATTTAAAGTTCCACTCATGTTGCTCCACATATTAGTACTGTGTTACTTTTTGTGGTGGAATAAGATTCCATGTATAGTGCTTGATTTTAAAATTGTAGTTACAATACATACAGTAGAACATAAAATTATCATTTTAAATGCACAGTTAAGGGCCAGCAAGATAGCTCAGCAGACTAAGTGCTTGCTTAGGCAAGCCCAGGAGCCAGGGTTCAATCCCTGACACCACATGCCACACTGGCCCTGCCCCTCAGGTACACTGAGGCAGAGGAGTCCAGGCATAGTGGTGCACACATGCAATTCCAGCACTAGGAAGGCTAAAAACAGGAGGATCACTACAAATCCAAGCTGTACAATGAGACCCTGAACACACACACACACACACACACACACACACACACACAAACTAAATGCACAGTTAATCATAGTAAGTCCTTTCACACTGTTGTACAACCAATTTCCAAAACTCTTTCATCTTGTAAAACCATATTGCCTTTTATGACCTAGCCTCACAAGCCCTGTGGCATGGTGCTAATTTAGTCTATTGGTTGTGAATCACTAAAGTTAACCAGAGAAAACCAGAGATTTCCATTGGAGGAATGTCTGAACACTTGAGATTTAAACCACCACACCAGTGAATCCTGGATCTCAAAATGCTGTTTGGGATTATACACAGAAGTGTCTCAGCTACCATTGGTAAAACATCTAGACCTCTCCAGGATCTGAGGCTGTCCCTTTTTTGCACTGTTGACCTCTCTTGCATCGTAGTGTCAGGCTAGTCTGTCATGCATTAGTGTGAGTGGCAGAGGCTGCACACAACTTTTGGAATTGGCCATGGTGCTTGTCCAGGGCTAAGTTGGGATCAACTTAGATTGATCCACCAGATCAGCCACTGCCTCGTGGTGGAGTCTGAGTGAGTCCCATTCCCTCTTCAGGGGTGTCATCTCTGCTCTTCTGGCCATGAAATCACTGCAAAGGTCCAAGGAACTAATGAGAGCCTTTGAAAATAGAGCAAAGGCAGCTGCCAGGAGGAACTGTCAATATGGATTCAACTGGATGCTTGCACCAGAGGAATTCGGCCAAGCCAACCAAGCTAGGCAAGCAGCAACAGAGCACAGAAAGTACAAAGTAAGAGGGCTCAGGGGCAGGATGCTTCCCAGGACTCTGTCACTTACCACCTGCCTCCCTTCTATTTAAATTTTCCTCACACTCCACACACATCTCCCTGTAGGTACTGCACTTTATATGTACCCTCCTCTGAATGGACTGTCTGTCAGTTCTCATGATTGCTCATCTCCGCCCTTGGTCTGAGTTCATGAAGCAGAACACACTTAAGTTTGTATCTTTGTCCCAGGGGTGTGCGAGGGCACAGATTTCTCCATCTTGTTTTTACTTGCCCTTCTGCCGTTCCTCCTGCGTTGCCCTAGAGACCCTGCTGGAAGTCAGCACAGGCACATTGATGTAGGCTCCTTAGTTCTCGCTCCTCTTAGGAACTTCTATTTGGGGTGCAGGTGGGGAGATGCTGCTCTTCTGTGTCTTTACAGTTATTTTTTCACTTGCTCTGCCTACCACCCCCAGTCAGGCACAGCTTGCACGGGAAACAAAGCCATTGGGTCTCAGAGGCTTCTTATTATTATCTCCCTTAGGACACCAAGCAGTAAAGCACAGAGAGATTTCATTCATTCATTCATTCATTCATTCATTCATTCATGCATGCATGCATTCATTCATCATGCATTCATTCATGCATGCATTCATTCATTTATTCATTCAACCAGCATCCATTGCAGTCCACAGTGTGATATACACTAACTTAGAGTCTGAGGATGCCTTCCCAAAAGCACAGAGATCCCTGCTCTGATAGACCTCCCATCTGAGTGGGAAAAAAAGAATACTGAATACATGCATTAAATGGGATGGTACAAGGTCATTAATACTATGGGAAAAATGAAGTGGAGTAATCAAGACATGGGGTACAAGGTAGGCTGAAGTTTTAAATGGGATGGTCAGGCTGGCATCACTAAGAGATCATCATTTGGGAAAGAAAAATGACAAGACATAGGTAGAAAATATACATTAAAACCCCTTTGGTGCTTCTTCATTGTCTAAGAATAAATTGAAGCATTTGTGGGTTTGGTGGTGTGGCTCCTGTTTTATACAGCCTTACACACACAAACACACACCTACACAACTGTCTACGCTCTGGCCAATCTCAGATGTGCACATACTCCTTGGGCCATCCATATATACATAAAATGCTCCTCATGGAATAACTATAAAATAACAAAGGCATCCTGCAGGAGAACACAAGAGGTTAACTCACTGGAGTTACATGGAACACATGCAAAAGTCCTGGCCAAAAAGTGTTCCATTCCACACTCATGCCCACTCATCATTGCAAACCATCAGCCAGTGTGAAAGAGGAGTGGCAGGGCACTCCAGGAGTGGCATTTCTCCCTTGCTGCAGGTGGGAAAGCCAGGGCCTAGAGAGCAGCAGTGACATTCTTGGGCTCACACAGCCTCATCTGCACATAAGGGCCAGATATTCTGCAAGAATAGCATGTGATCTATCTGTAAGACCTCAAGTTCCTCTATTAAACCTCAGAAGGAGAAAAGATTGCTCCGATTTCCCTTCTACTAACTGACTGCAATACATAGGAGCTCAGCGCCCTGGTTAAAGAGCCCCTTGTTGATCTCTTACAACATCTAAGGCAGCATTGTCCTTCCTGACTCTGTCCCCATGTGTGCTGGGAAAGACAGCAACAGACTTCCTTGTTCTGGAGAGGGAGTCCACAGGTTGTCAAAATAGAATCCAGAAAGAATATCTTGCCACAAACTAGACCTGGGGGCTATCTTGGGCAAGAACTGTTTCAGAATTCTGTTACGAACCAGGATTCTGTGTTCTAAACTCAATTTCTACTGCTTGGGGGCCCAGGGAGGGGAGGTGTCAGGTGGTGCAAAAGGAAGGGGGATGCTTTAGGACTGTAGGGCTAAGTGCTGTAACCATAACACCCATGAGGAAGTCAAAACTAACCGAGAAGGTCAACAGATTTCAACAAAGCCAACAAAAACAGCTAAATAAAAATGGCTATGCCACATGCAGATCTTGAAGGAGGAAAGGGGTGAAAGATGGGGTGGGAGAGAGTGTGGTACATGGGAGCTCACTTAGGTAAAAATCAAATCTTACTCTTGCCCATGAAGGTGGAAAGGTACACCCAAATCTGTTCTTGGTGCCCCAACCCCACGAGTTGTTTCCAGGCCTCTCAACACATCAGAGGCCCTCCTAGCCAGGGCTTTTGATGGTCAAGTGTCCTTTCCCTCAAGCAAGCAGCTTGACCTTTTTAAGATTTTTTTTTTCCTTCAGAACAGAAATACTTGCCAGTAATAATGACAATGGCTGCCATTTGTTGAGTAAGGTTCCTGCTGCCAGGTTTTATGCAAAGACTTTAACACTCATATTTTCACTTAAGTCTCACAGCAGCCCAAAAACATAGACTTTATCAGTTTTATCTTACCAGGAAACTGAGGCTGAGAAACATAAAGCTATCTGACTGACACCTCATAGTTAATCCTGAAGGGCTCAGGATTTAAACTGAGGCAGACTCTAGCCTCAAGGTCTCAGCAAAAACTGTCTATGGTAAGGTTTCCTGGAGGAAACTCCTTACTCCTAAGATGGTTGACAAAGAAGTACTAAAAACATATTTAAAAAGTAAGTAGTGTTAAAAATCCCTCATAACCCAGAAAAACTCCCCAACAAAAACTGGATCAATGAAATAGACACGGAGTACACAAAAACAGAAATACCCACAAGTGGAAATGTTTATCATTGTGTAATCAAAGAAACACCAATTAGTACCATATGAGGGTATAATGAGAAAACAGCAGTTTGCAACCTCTAAGAGGGCCCTGAGGAGAGACAGAATTTGACATTCTGATCTAAAACTGCCAACCTTGGGATGGGGATATACCTCAACAGCATAAGTGCCTGCCTGGTGGGCGCAAGGTCCTGAGTTCAATCTCTGGTACCGAAAAAAAAAAAAAAATAATAATAATAATAATAATAAATAAAACTGCCAGCCTTTGGGCTGTGACAAATAAGTGTCTCTTGTAAATCTCCCATCTATGGCATTTTGCTATATAGGCCCAGACAAACAAGACAACGTATTACCACTGAGTAAAACCAAAGATTTGTACAATAAAGAAATTGTAATCATGAAGGTCTGCGAGACAGCTCAGCAGACTAAAGCCAGCTTTCGATTCCCAGCACAACAGGTCACGCAGGCCCTGCCCCCAGACGCGCTGAGCATGGCTGCGCATGCCTGTAATCCCGGGGCATGGGGCATGGTAGTGCATGCCTGTAATCCCAGCGCTAGGGAAACTGAAGACAGGAGGATCACTACAAATTGTAGCTGCATAGTGAGACCTTGTACCAAATACGAGAAAGAAAAAGAAAGAAAGAAAGAAAGAAAGAAAGAAAGAAAGAAAGAAAGAAAGAAAGAAAGAAAGAAATATGCACACAGGAGAAGAAGAGAAAAAGAGAAAAGCATTGTTCATTGCTTTTCCTTAAACGGACTGGAAAACATGAAGGAGAAAATTAGCTACCCCAAAAGTCTGGAGCGTAACTGATTTGATTTACGCCTTGTTTGCTGTTATTGTATCCACAGGACAGACTTTCCAATTATCAACGGCATAGCTTATGACAGTGAGCAATAAACATTTTTATGATAATTGCCAAGACAAAGTCAAATGCCTAACAGAGGCCAGAGCGCGGGCGGAAGCCCCTGTCCCTCGCGTCTACAGGGGCTCTGGCCACCCGACTTGTGGACCCCAGGGAGCAGGTGGCCCCAGAGCAGGGGGGCGCGGCCCCGACAGCCGGGCGGGGAGCTCGTGGGAACCACAACTCCCAGGCACCTTTGCGCCGCCTCGCGGGACCACGTGACCCGCGCGGCCGGGGTCGCGATCCGGGTGCGCGCTGCTGGAAGAGTAGGAGCGCGGAGACCCAAGCGGACAGACTCTGCCCCGGCGCCCGAGCCGCGCGCTCACCATGGCGGTGAGTACCGGGTACCCCGCCGAGGATGGACGCGGGTGGGCAGCTGGGGCGGGGTCCCCTGGAGCGGCTGCCCGGGACACTCCGGATCGTCGTCGCCCCGGGCCGCGGAGGACAGTGTCACACTCGGATCGAGGTTGGGCGACGCGGCAGGTGGTGCTGGCGGTGGCTTCGGGGTTTCTATTTGTTCCTCCAGCTGAGAGTTAGTCGGGCGAGACGAGCGCCAGCTGTGGTGTGGCCAGAGGTGTGGGTACCGTGGGCGAGGACAGCAGAGGGTCCCGTCCCGGGCGCGAGGCATTGACCTCGGGGTTCGGGAAAGGTTTCTACCGAGAGTCCCGGGGGTCCTCGCTGGCCCGGCAGCACTCACCCCCAACCCGGGCCCCGCCCTTGGAAAGTAGTTGTGATTCTTTACAACAGTCCCAGCTATTTCCTACCTCCCTGGAGTCAGAAAGTAGCACGTGTATGACAGACACTCTTGCTTGCTGGAGCTCACCTGGGTGGAGAGAATGACATTTTAAAAGAGCTTGGTGCTTGGAGAAATCGTATCATTTTCTTCATCTCATGAAGAATGCCGGAGACTGGTAGACAGGAAACCTGGGCGATCGGTAGGCATCTGCCCACCCCCATCTTCTGTCTGTCCTCCAAAAGGGGAAATAGATGGGAAACCCTTAAAAAAAGTTCTCCAAGCTAATCAAGCAGCAGCACAGGAACATAAAATCCCCTTCTGAAGTCTTTGATTAATAAATGAGGGAGCGTTTCTCAACGACTTAAGTAACCCCAAAGGAGAAAATAAGGAAGAAAACAAGTCCCACCGATTGTTCTCTGCTCCCCAAGGGCCCTCTCCACCCAGGGCGTGGCCCTGAATAAGGCACGGGTAAATTAAAGGGCTAGAGCCCAGATTCAGCCCAAGTGGGAGAACAAGATTGGGGCCCTGCCCCATGTATATCTGACCACAAAACCCTTTAACTGAAAACTGCAGCTTGGAGCACACAAGTCAGGGTGCGCTGATTTGAATCCCTTTTCTCGAGCAAATAAGCAACAGCTGGGAAGGCCAAGTGGCCTGGGAATTTCTGTCCCTCCTGGGCTTCCAACTTCTGAGGCAAGTATAGAACCAATGCTCTGTACTTCCGGTTCTGAACCGGCTGTATGGCCCCTTGTCGTCCTGGCTGCCTTCTGCTGCTACTTCTTCAGAATTGACAGCCTCCTGTACACCTGTCCTTACTGAGGCGTCTCCCACGAGGCCTTATCCCCCCACCTCCTGCTCCTCCGGGTTTCTGCTGTGCCCTCCGTCTCTGATGACATACACCCAGTAGTAGTTCTTTGATTTCTTCTCTGTCTCCCTACTAGACAGTTCCATGAGGATCTAGGACTTTTCTCATCCCACAACAAAAGGAAATGTTGGTCAAATAACTGTATGTGGATGTTCCAATCCACTGACAAAGGTTATGGGGCTGTTTGGGGCTCCTGAGGTAGCTGGCCCAGGCCCAAGGATGCTAGAAGGAACCCAGTTATGGAAACTCCCTGAGTGATTAATTAGCCACTGCAGACATTCCATTCATGCCAGCTGCTTTACCAACTGGACATGAAAACAGGGTCACGGGCGATACTCTTCACCTGGCTGAAGTCAGGTGAGTTCAGCCATGGTGTAAATGAAATTTCTTGGGAGTCTTTCTATCTGTTCATTTTTGCATGTTAATCTTCTCTGAACAATTTGCTGTGTCAACAAGTACACTTTTTAAAATTCTGACAGGAGATATCTGGATAGTAGATCTCAAAATGAGTTTTATTGCCTATTTAGTACTAGCTCAGCTTTTTACCCTTAGCAAGTACCACTTCATATTAGGGGGATAAAAAGCTAGTTTTATTTTAAAATCCTTTGACATGATTTTAAAGTGACTGCTAAGGTTTCCATTTGGAAGCCACTACACAAATTACCTGACCAGCTCTACTAGGTGGCAGGAGAGTATCAGGGTTCAGATGGCTTCCCATAGTGTGGCCCCACAAACAGCTGCCCCAGGAACAACCAGAGTGCTTGTAGACCACACTTAAGCTTGAGAACCAGCACAGGTTTTCCAAAAGAATCTGTGGATCTCCTGCCTGATCTTGGGGTGAATTGGACAGGTAAGTGGTCCTTTCTGTGCCTTTCTTGTCAGTTTAAAGGAGTTAGTGATTTCAGAGAGGTGGGAGGGGTGACCCAGAGGATAGAAGATGACACAGTGCAGGTCCATGCAGACCATCAGAATTCATGCAGCTTTGTAGCCGTAGGGTCCCATCACATGGTTTTACATTCTTTGTCCTCTAGATCCAGAGAGCGTGGCACATGTGTAGGCACGGACAGGGTTAACAGGTCAGACTTCTTTCAAATCCAAAAGGCATGTGTACTGAGTAGAACAGCCAGCTCTGTTTTCAGATCTCTAGGAGACCCAAAGCTGCAGTGTCCACACCTGAACACAAGGATTGAAACAAACATGGATGACAGCCCTCACCCACCCCACAGATGCAGTTCCTTTATACTCCTTTGCGGGTTCCAAGGTAGGAGTGGATCTCAAGCTAAGCGCCTGCCTGCATCAAGTTCACAGGAGCCCATTGAAAGTTGGTCCAAACCAGGAGGAGGGTTCTTAGAGTCCAGGCCCCATTTTACAGATGAGGAGACTGAGGTCTAGAGGGGCCCTGCTGTGCCAGTAGTTCAGGTCACAGCTGGTTCCTACCAGAGCTAGGAGGCAGAACCAGGACATGTAGCTTTATAATCTGTGTCCCGACTGTGCAGAGGCCTTGCTGTCTCTCTTTGGGCTGTAACAAATGAAGTGAGTGTCAAAATCCTCTGAAGGAGCTTGTTAAAATCATGGGCTCCCTTACCTCCTGAGTTCTGCCCCAGATTCTGATTGAGGGGTCTGAAAAGGCCTAGGCTTATGCATTTTTAGTAAGACCCTGAAGATTCTAAGGAGACATTGTCCCTTCTTCAGTAAGCCACTTGCCAGTGGGAGTGCTCATGACTGTTCCATGTCCCCCAGGTCTGGGCACACTCCACTTTAGGGTTCTAAGTTCAGCTGCCTGGCAGCAGAGGGACTGTAAAACATTATTTTGGCCAATTACAGTTTTTCCCAAACTTGACTGCAGAATCCATTTACAGAAATTCCTTAACCTCCTGAGTTTTTCATGGAACCATTTTGAAAAACACCTCTCCCGTTTCCATAGGTATGGCAAAGAGGTCAATATTACCATGTCACTTTATGTGAACACAGCCTCACATGTTTTCTCCTAACTTCTCCCATGAGGCACAGAAGCCTATGAGAGGCCTTGATGGACAGATGAGGTTCTAAATCCTAGACGCAGTCTACTGTTCCTTACTATTGCCTTTGCTCTTGTATTTCGAGAGTGGAGGGAAAAGCAGACAGGGCTTTGGGGCTCCTGCCTGTGGGCAGACGTTTGTGAGTTTGGTTTCGGGAAGCCATGGAACATCCACATGGCAGAGTTTCTATACAAAATGCAGCTCATCTAGTGTGCCCTTGGGTCCACCCACCCCTGGAAGATTGCCTCAGCCTGAACACCCTTTCTGAGTTGAGAATAGGAGGCCTCCAGGGCCTCTCCACTGAACACAGTTGAGAGCAGCCAAGCCTCATGGGCAGATCCCTTTCCCACCTATAAATGTGAGGGTGGAGTGGGGTGGAGTTGGGCTGGATCAGTGTTTTTCAATCTGAACGTCAGCAGAATTCAGCCTCTCTTCTCTTCACTCAGAACCCAGTGTTTTATAATGGAGCAATGAGGAAGATTTTATTTGCCAGCGTTCTCTTGTGAAAAAGCTGAACACCAGGAGACCAAAACTCCTCTGGCAATACCTCCAGCTCTGACACACTAGTATTTTAATATTGGGCCACTGTCTTAGAAAGCAAAGGCTTCTACCGGTTGATCCCAGTGCTACCAGGGTTCCTCAGCTTGCTGCCTGCAGAGCAACTTCTGCTAGCTACATAGCCTTACCTGATGACAAGATGGGACATTCTCTTTCCAGGGAAGAGAAAACTGCCTGACTGAGCAAACTGACCTTGGTCTTGCTAAACATAGTCCTAAGCCTGGCTGGGTATCTAATATTGCAGTCCAGGTCCTGTCTTGCCCTCTTTTGGAGAGCTGACACTGCTTGGGATCCAGCTAGCCTCAGGTTTGAATTCTAGCTCTGCCACCATATTAGCTTTGTGGCATCCTACAAATTACTTAACCCTGAGTCTAGCTTCCTCAGGTTCCTTCCTATAAAATGTGCCTAATTGTCCCTGTCACACAGAGGACTCTTGTGCCATCAGGTTGGGTAATATATAAAAATCCCTTGATGACACCCTGAACACAGCACTCTTGAGATGGGCAGACAAGCATCATATGAGCATTGCATTTACCTTCAGTCTTTCCTGGAAGGCCCTGAACTCATTCAGAGAAGAGACATTAACCCTTCTTGACGCTGAGCACAAAGCTAGCTCAGCCAGTGTTTAGTGCACAGTGGACAGAGGTGGACAGATGCGCATAGATTGGAGAGAGCTGTCTTTGGGCCCCTCCACGGCATGCTGCACTCATCTGCCTGGACTCACCAGGACAAAAAGCACTCTGCTCCCTCGGGGGAGCCTGACCTGGAGCTGAGCAGGAGGGTTGGACTGGGGGTAAGAAGAGGCAACCTGTTGCTTCCCCAGTGGATGTAGAGGGCACAAGGGGACATAGCTTCATGGTATCAGGTCACTGTGATATCCCAAGATGTTAGGAATCTGAACTTGCATTGCCTGAAGTGCCTTGTGATACAGATTCCTTTCTATTCCAGATGCATTTCATCTTCTCAGATAAGGTCATGCTTCTGTTTGATTTCTGGAGTGTCCACAGTCCTGCAGGTAAGAATTCAGCAGCTCAGGCTTGTTGCTTAACAAGCCTTGTAGCATGGGGCACTGGAGACCAGCATTCCTCCATTATTGCCCTGAGAAGGAACTTTGCAACTACAATTCCATTTGCAGCTGCAATTCCATTTGTCAACACTACCCTTCAGGTTGCACAGGGCTCCATAATATTCCTGATCCTTTCAGAGGTTGGTGAGGTAGCTTTTCCCTCTCTCCTAGGGGGAAGGAACTGAAGCCCCACAGGGACAGAGATTCATGCAGAGGCACACAGTGAGTAAGCACTGAAGCCAGAACTAGATCGAGTCCTCCTAGGATTGCTGGGACCTCCATCACTGGGCTTGTCCAGCACTAGCTCAAAAGCCCCCTGCAACCTCTGCAGCCTTGGACTTTAGATGAGACACCAATTTGAAAGGGAAGACTGTTCCTTTGACTCGAAAGAGCAGAATTTGATACTAAACTAATTCATGATTTATTTTGCAACACAAATAATGATCTTGCCAGGCATGGTGGCGCACACCTGTAACCCCAGCACTTGGGAGGCTGAGGCAGAAGGAAGATCACTGCGAGTTTAAGGCCAGCCTCAACTACATAGTGAGACCTTGTCTCAAAAAAACAAAACAAAAAATAGGAATAAAAAAGACTAAAAATAGCCCAGATGCTCATCTGTAGGTATAGACTGAGTAAATTATAATCATCCCTACAAGGGCTTACCATTCCAATTAACCATTACTAAGTAAGTAGACTAAAACAACTGTCATTTTATCATTCTCACTCAGATTCCAGAAGTTGACTGGGCTCAGCTTAGTGGTCCTCACTGAAGGCCTCGGGAGGTATTGTCACATAGCACCTGGAACAGGATCACCTTGGGCACTTTTCACCTCATGTGCATTGGTTGATGCTAAATGTGAGCTAGGATTTCAGCTGGGGCTCTTGGCTGAACACCTATGTGTGGTTCCTATGGGCTAGGCTTTCTCATGGCAGGATGGCTGGGTTTTAAACATGACTGTCCTAAGAAAACAAGGAAGCACCTGAGGTTTTAAAGATTTATCGTTGGAAATCACATGACTTCCACCTCATTGGTTGAGGCAGTCAGAAAGGTCTCCCTAGGCTAAAGGGGAGAAAGCATGGCCCTTACCACTTGGTGAGGAGTGTTAACATTCCTCACCAAGGAATTAGAATATTTGGGTGGCCATCTTTGGAAAATAAAATATTACAGATACTATGGAGCCATTGGAAAAAACAAGCGGGTCTGTATAAACCCACACACAAGGTACAGCTGGATGAAGTCAGATGCTGGAATGTGCAGAAACAGGATGTGTCATTCAGACAGGTGAAGGCTAGTATGCACATGATGATAGCTGCTCTGGGGAGAAGGACCAGGGATCCGAGAAGCCAGGCTGGGGAGAAGACTGATTTTTCACTACATACCTTTCTGTACTGTTGGAATTTTTACCATGTGCATGCAGTTACCTGTAATTTAATGTTTTGAAATCCTCCATCTTTTGTAGATGATTGCCTCTGAGGGAAAATGCCAACCTGCTTTTACTTTTTCTCATTCAGGATACTTCTATGGCCAGCTCTGTGGCTCCCCCCCCTCCCATACCAGCTGAGTGGCCTGCAGTTCAGTTCTCACACTGATTAGATGCACAGACCCATAGGTTAAGAGCACCATGCTGCAAGATTTCCCCCTACCAGACATTAATTGCAAACTTCAGGTCATCTCCTGTACTTGTGACCAGTCAGCTATAAAATTGGGTCCCGTGAACCCCTTCTTGGGACCAATTATGGCCAGAATGGCTCACAGAATTTAGAGTATGATTAAGTCATTGGCTATTGGTAATTAATTCAACCTTTAATCACCTCTTCCTTTTCCAGAGGTGGAAGGTAGGGCTGAGAGTTCCAACCCTCTAGTCACCTGGTAGCCAGCTCCATCCTGAGGCTGGCTATCTTAGAGCGTCAGACACTTACGTCATCTTCCCCCCCCCCCACTTAGTCATCTTAATAGCATACCAAAAAAAAGAAAGAAAAACCTCTGGCCAATTCCCAGGGGTTTTTTAAGCTGTGTGCCAAAAACCAAGGCAGAAACCAAATACATATTTATTATGTCACTGAGCCCCACAAAATACTTTAGCTGGAAGCCAGGCATGGTGGCACATGCCTGTTAACAGCACTCTGGGAGGTCGAAGGAGGAAGACTGTAGATTCATGCATAGTCTGGGCAATTTAGCAAAGCCCGTCTCAAATTAAAAAAGGGCTGGGAATGTATCTCAATATGAAAGCCCTGTGTTCAATCCCCAGTACCACAAAAAAGCAAAACAAAATCTTTAGCTTGACCATGTCTTTCCCCATTAAAGACATAAAAAAGAGAACCAGAAGTTAATTTTACACAATAGCTCTAGTAAGCAAGCACTTATTTTCTACAAAATAACTTAGTGGAGCTTTCTTTACTATAAAATAGATACAGGAAAAACTAAAGAATTATGCAAGAAAATAAAACCCACCTGTATCCAAGCATGCCTGGGTGATGAGTACTCCTCCTTTGCTGCATGTCCTTCTTTCCAGACTTGTCTGGTATGCCCACGTGAGAGTAGGACCTCGCTGTGCACAGCCATGTCAGGACAGATGTGGGACTGCTCAGGGGGCGGGCCAGGTCTCTGCATCTTGCCCCCCTGATCCCTGCTTTTCTGTTCCTTCCCCTCCCTTCCTCCCTCCCTCCTTCCCTTCTTTCCTTCCTTCCAGAAATTGTACCTATTTATGTGATGTTTTGATGTGTATATATTGTATAATGTTCAAGCCAGTGTATTTACTGAAATGTGTTTTGTAGTAAAAATATCTACAGTACTAGATTTTTTTAAATATACGCTAATTATAAATGACTTTTGCTGCCTTACTGTACATGAAACACCAGAACCTACTTCTCAACTCCACCTCTCTCAACAGGCATGGCACTCTCCGTGTTGGTAGTCCTGCTCTTAGCTGTATTGTACGAAGGCATCAAGGTTGGCAAAGCCAAGCTCCTCTACCACACTCTGGTGAACCTGCACAGGCCTGCCAGCCAGGAGCTCATCTTGGCAAGAGAACAGGACTCTGTAGACACAGACTCACTCTCGGTCAGCAGAATGACCTTCAGGTACGGGCACTGGTGGTAGGAGGTGGGAAGGCCGAGGAAAAGACCGAGACTTGCTAAAAGTGGTTACACTTAATAAGGTGAACAATAGCTGAACTTTCCCCATTACCTTGGCCAAAGCTATATCCAGAGATATTTGGGAAGCTCAGGATTTCTGCAGGGACCTGTGACCTTCAAACTGTGCTGCAGGTCCCTGCCTAGCAGCATGATGGCCACTCAACCCTCTTTCCTACCAGTAGGCTTCCAACCCAGGGGGGCATCTACAGCTGTCCCGAAGCAAATGCTAAGAATTGCTGTCAGCTATGTATCCACCTTTTCTGCCTTTCCATTAGATCAGGCAGCTGTATAGAGTCCCCAGTCTGTCTCTGTCCTCTCTCCATCCTCACCTTCCGGAGCTTAGTCTGCATGTGCCATCACCAAGTACCTTAGTTGAGTGGCTGAAGTCTTCCCAAACCATCTTGCAGGGAAGGAGTTTTATTCCTGTTGTACTGGTAAGGAATTTAACATTCAGAGACATTTAAACACTTCTG
Source organism: Octodon degus (assembly GCF_000260255.1). NCBI lineage: Eukaryota > Metazoa > Chordata > Mammalia > Rodentia > Octodontidae > Octodon > Octodon degus. Next base: position 9,940,882 of record NW_004524674.1, on the reverse strand, counting down.
CTAGGCCAGATTCAGCAAATGGCAAAGCTAGGAACTGATCTGCCACGAGTGGCTGCTCTTTGCATTGTCATCCTGCCTCCCACAATACATTCAGGGTCTTAAAAAATCTGCATTAGTGATGATTTCCTTGTATCCCTTTTCAGACAAGACACATCACATACATCATTTCCCTTGTTGCCTAGGATACCAGGAAGCTCAGACTAAATGTAGTGATGTTTCTTTAAAAAGCAATCTGGAGTCAAGGAAATGTCTCAGTAGAATAAGTGCTTGCCTGGCAAGCACAGGGGCCTAAATTTAATCCCCAGTTCCATAAATAAATAAATAGCAATCTCTCCTAGGCTCAGAGTATTAGGTTGTAACATCAGGGCTTGCTACTCCCAGATAGGAACTCCTTGCCTCTAACACATTACAAGCACTAACTTGGTTCTCTTTGTCTAGGTGGTTTCTGTGTCATTTTGGCCAGTCTCTAGTCCATGTCATTCAGGTGGTCATTGGCTACTTCATAATGTTGGCTGTCATGTCCTACAATGCCTGGATTTTCCTTGGTGTGGTCCTGGGCTCAGCTGTGGGCTACTACCTAGTGTACCCTCTTCTCGGCAAGGTTTAGCTGGCAGAGGACAAGCAGGCCCTGAGGGCTGGTGGGAGCCAGAGCCCCTTCTTCCAGATGTCATACTTGCCACTGCTTTTTCCTCGTCTGCCCAGCTTCTGGCAACTGTGGACAGAAGCCAGACTCACTCCCTGGAGTTCGCAGGGCACTGCAGCCACTTCCCCTTCACCATCCTGGGCAGGCCCCAGCTTAGTGTTTAAGGCTGCTCTGACCAGGGTGCAGATGGAGGAGCCAGAGCCTGCGGTGGACGATGCAACACTGTGGCTAAAACTTACTTCCAAAGATCTTCAGGACAGAGAGATGGGCTCTGGGTGACAATGGCCATGAAACCTGGACACCCTGCCTCCTGCTCTGTGCCTTATCTACAGGAGCATCTTCCACAGAGATGTCTTTGGGGGGGGGGCAGGTCAGAGACTACCCTTGCTCCTTTTTCTCACCTTTCTGCCTTTGAACACATGAAGATTGCCTTTCAGTGGATCACGTGGACCAAGATTTTTCATTTTCTCATTGGACTTCTGCTTGGCAATTTTGCACATTCATACAAAATAAAAATTTTAATGAAATATTTTATAAATGATGGATGGCAGCATCTGCTGAGGCCTGTCTCCCTTTCCTGGGGGATAAACAAGAATTGATTATAGTTAGACTGATTAGACTGAGGTGTTAGCAAGGCTCTGTCTTATCATCTGAATAGAACGAGCCCCTGCCATCAGATGGCACTGCCTGCAGGGGAGGTCAGTATGTCGGGGTGAGTGCCCCCACCCTTACCTAGATTCTCTTTTATGCAGAACAGAGAACTGCGTTTAACACTGTCAGTGCTTAGTGCTCTCTATTTATTACTCACTGCTTATGTGATGATCCGATGTGGAGACATGATTCAGTCACTGATTAAGCCATGGCGATGGCGGGGGGGGGGGGGTGACTGAGGACACAGGAAGCAGTCAGACCAAAGGTGGCACCCGTTTCAAATTAGAGGGACTATAGATGTTTGAACTTTACAGAGAAGAAAAAGAAACCCAGGGAGAGAAAAACCACTGCTGTATACTGTAATTTCTATGCTTAAGTACCTCATGGGCTAGATGAAAAGATACTTTTAAGCTTTGGGAGTTAAAACAAATACATTTTAATAAATATATATTTTTGAACAGTCTGTGGCTGTTGATCTATTTTTCCTCATTCAAACAGAAAGAATACAACCTTGTCCCAACTGCAGGACCTGAGGGGGGATGAATGGAGCTGGGGGCACCCTGTCTATCCGAGGCCTGAGTTTGTCCATCTGCTAAAGCCAACAGTTCTGTGCTCAGAAACAGGCTGAAACACTGCCTCCACACGGACACCCCCAAACGCCAACTTCCCATTCTTTTGTTCACATAGCAAGCATTAATATGTGCCCCACTATAATAAAAGACCCCATCACACACACGTAAGTGCCTGAGTTGTGATGGATGTTAGCACCTGCTCTCTGAGGGAAGAAGCAAAAATATGACTGCTTTTCCATGTATAATAACCATCAGAAAGTGGAGTATGTGACACCTGTAGGCTTGCTGGGCACAGGGAGCTGGAAAGCTGCCCGGGACCGCCACAAGTGTAAGGTTTCAGTGGGAGCTCAGGTATCCATCAAGTCCTGCCCTAGGGCTTCTTGCCGTCTTCTGCTGAAATGGCACCTTCATGGGTGGCCAGTAATTGCCTCAGTTTGACAGTCTCTAAATGTGGCTTTTATAATAGAGGTCTTTTTTTTTTTTCTTTTTTACATTTAGGCTATAGAGAGTGATTATACATTACACTTAGGAAGCAATCCACTGCTGTCTCTACACCCTTCAGGGCCAGGTCATAAAAAGTATTTTCCCTACTTTTTAAAAGAATACTGAGATGGGATCTTGCTGGCCTTGACCTCACACAGTGATCCTTCTGCCTCAGTCTCCCAAGTGTCTCCATCGCAGGCATGCACCGCCAATCCTGGAAAACTTTTAAAAATGAAACTAACTTCTCATTAGTAGTTACAGGGTGCCAGACAGTGTTCTAAGCACTCTACAAATATTAAGTCCACTTAAATATTACAACAAAATATAAACTATTCCTGTCTCCCATCTTACAGAGGAAACTGAAGAACAAAGAACTAGTCACCCAGTTACTAGGACACAGAGGCAGTTTTCACGCCATCCTTTTTTTTTTTTTTCAATCCTAAAGACCTGATGACACCAGGGCCTTTGCTCCGAGTTATACCCCTGAAACTCTTAAAATTTTGACACGGGACCAGGGAGATGGCTCAGTGGAATAAGTGCTTCCCTGGCAAGCGCAAGGGCCTGAGTTCAATCCCCAGTTCCAAAAAAAAAAAAAAATTGACACAGGGTCTTGGCTAATTGCCCAGGCTGGGTTCAAACATTTGATCCTCTTGCTTTAGCCTCCAACAGTGCTGGGTTCACAAGCCTGTGCCACCATCCATGCCTAGCTCGAGTCCGTCTTGTCAGCTGTTTTCATGAGGGGCTGATGAAAGTGCTAAGTGCTAAAGTGTCTAAGGCCACACAGCACTCAGGGAGCAAGGAAATAGACTAGAAAACTACTTTACATTGTACCAAAAAGGGGCAGAAAATCTGTCTCTAGAAATGCCAGGTTGGGCCAAAGGCCTACACTTTTATTAGTACATGTCCGAACACATAATGAATACAGCCATCTGGGGAGCCAATGTAAATCCAGTCTTGGGTCCTTTCTGCACAACTCGCTCCTCTCAATCCCAAGGCAGTCCAGCAGTGGTGGTGGCCTAGAGCCCAGACTCTAATCAGCCAGCCAAGAACTGGATCTCTGTTCTATAGCTTGTTGGCTATATAATTTTGGACAAGTTGCTTTTACTTCTCTAAGCCTGATTCTTCCCTATAAAAGGGGATAAACCCTTCATGTCTCCTGCAATGAGTGTTGGAGACAAGACAGTCTATGTACAGTGCCAGCCAGCAGCACCTGTTAAATAATTAAGGTTAATACCTGATTGCTCTCAATGCCCTCCAAGCTCATGTTGCGGAGATAGGCCTAAAACCTACAAAGGTGATGTGGGCCAGACAGAGTGGAATTCAGGTTCCTATCATTCATTCATTTAGACCAGGTCTTGCTATGGGGTTCTGGCTAGACCTGAACTCACTATGTAGCTCAGGCTGGCCTTGAACACCCAGTGTCCTCCTGTCTCAGGCTCCCAAATTCAGGGATTCCAGGCATACACTACCTCACCCAGACAGGTTCCTATCATATCAACATTGAGTAACATTTTATTTTTGAGAACTAGTTGCATGGTCTTTGGAAGAGCCTAAAATAAATAATATAGCTACAGATAAATTCTCATTGTTGTTCTCTGGCCCCCCAATTTCAGAGAGACTGAAGCTGCTCCCAAAGTGAAGACTTCTTAAGGTGCCAAGGACAATGGAAAATGTGAACCCTCCCAACTTCTCTCATGGCTCATTTGGGAGAGGCCCTTTACAGACTGGTCTTCAGACAACCATAAGTCCCTAAGCCTTGTGCGGCTAGATGAGCTGGGACAGCTCAGTGGTAACCTTCTTTGGAAGCCTAAGTTTCAGGTTAAGATACCAAAGTGAATAGGTCACAACACTTCTGTGCACATTAAGAGATCCATTTACTACCCCCACCCTTAGTTTCCCACAAGAACCACCAATAGCCCGTAGAACTAATTTTTCTCCAAGGACCAAGTCAAGTTTCATTAGTCATTTATTTTAGTTTTGTTAATTTCAAATACTCATTGACCTCACGTGTAAGACTTAAGGCAGAGAAAAAAATACATCCTAGGACAGCAGGCAGGCTGCTGACTGAACAGGGATAGAGATGATGTGATCTCCCTGTGGTTCTCCTGGAAGACCCCCCACCCGGGAGACAGGTCTTGTTGCTTGGACACAGCAAGGCTCTGACAGATGAAGCTGGGCTCTCAGGTCAGTCTGAGAGTGAATGAAGAGAAGAAAAAGCTTGAAAGAGGGCAGGACCCTTGTGGGTGACGGGCTGGAGAGGAACCTCACAGCCCTTCCTCCACATGGACCTTGCCATAGTGGACTGCTCCAAACACCAGCTCTGAAGACAGAGTCCTGATCCTCTTCACCAAGTCAGGTGAGGGCTCCCAAGAGGCCAAACTCAGGTAGCTGAACTGCTCACCTTGACCTCACCCTGTGGCTTGCCTAGACCCAGGGCTGGCTGTGCAAAATCATGCTTATTGGGAAGGGCTGTAGAGAGCTCTGTGCACAGGCTCCCCGGCCTTCACCCCAGCCAGTCAGCGTCAGCGTCATCATCATCATCTCCAAAAAGGGGCGTTGGGGGCGGATGTCCCTTCATGCTCTGACAAAACAGGAAAAAGCAGTCAGTCCTCCCTTGTTCCCACCCGGATGGACTTCCTGCTTGGGATGTGAAGTAGCTCAACATCTGTTTCCCACTCCAGGTTGGAAAGGAGGTGCACAGAGAGAAGCAGCCCAGAGCCCTGCAGCCTTGGCCTCCAGGTACAGCTGAGAGGGCATGCAGATGGGAAAGCAGTTGTGCAACAGAGACAAAAAGACCAACTTTGTTTGGCTGATGTCATTTATTTATGAAGTATGTGTATTGATTTGACAGATTTTCCTCTCATTTGGTCACTTACACATTTCCTGTGCAGAAAGAGGAGTCGTAGAGGAAAGTTGGGAGTAGGGGAAAGAAACAGAAACAGAATAGCCCTGAGAAAGGAGAAAGGATGCAGAAGTTGACAGGAAGCTGGGGAGAACACAAATCATATCAAAAACAGCTTTGTGGCCTAAGACAGTAGACTGACTGGCTTGGGATGTGACTCCTTTGAAAAAAGAATTGAATTCAGAGGCTTGGCCACATTCTCAAGCGGAATTCCCAACATGAAAAATAACCCAGGGACCAGGGCCCATACTCACAACCTTGATTTCTATTTCTCTCCATCCTGCTCCTTCCAACCAGGTAGGGAGATAAAGGGGATTGAGGAGTATGATAGTCTGGACCTTAAGTGTCCCCCAAAGACTCTTTGTTATTAAAGACTTACTCCCCCCCAACCCCTGCCCACCTTCCCCAGCCTGGTAATTCTGAGAGACAATGGAAACTTTAAGAGATGGAACCTGGGGGAGGCCTTAGATGGTGGAGGGGACCCCCTATAGGAGACAGTAGGACCCCACGGCCCCTTCCTCATTCTCTCCCCTCCACCACCAGGATGTGGTTTTGCCTTGTTTTAGGCACGAAAACCACAAAGTCAATTAGCTGTGGACTAAAATCTCAAACTGTGAGCCAAAATAAACCTTTCCTCTTTCTAAGCTCATCATTTCAGGGACCATATGCTAGTAACAGAAAGATGACTAACACAGGAACCATGCAGAAGATTCCCAGTATTTCTGTGATGTGTGCTCCTAGCTTTTTCTCTCTGAACTAGCAGGGAACAGGTCCCTTGGGGCGGTGTCTTGTTAAGGTACTTTCTGCTCACTAAGCTCCTGTTGGTCAGAATCAAGTCTCCATGCAGGCTGGTCCCAGAGAAGGCAACATATACAGAGGCCTGCCTCTGAGCTAACCCCACTGTCTACTGCTAAAAGGAGTTTTACTTCCCCGGGAATTAGCTAGGTGACTACTAAATTCTACCAAAACAGGACTTATGTGTAGCTCAGACCTTCTGTTTTCTTTTAAGCCTCTGGTTCTACCCCCTCGCCAGTCATACAACTTGAGTTATATTATTTAACCTCTCTGTGCCTCAGTGCTCTGCTCTATAAAATGTGATAAGAGCATCTACCTTACTAGATTAGTAGAGGATTGAGTGTGTGAAACAGTTTTCTCTACACAAGCAATAGGTGTTGAGGTGGTGGCAGCATTAATAGCTATAATATACTGCTAACTTAAAAATGCCAACTATACATAGGCATCCACGTGAGCTATTTATTTTCCTCTTACGTTTAATATAGTTTGTACTTTATTTTCTCAAAGCAATATTTAATTCTTGAGAAAAGGCAATGTCAGGAACTAGTACACTTCCTTCAAAGTAAGATAGACAGAAGAGAAGGCTCTGGTATAAACAAGGTAGATCCCAGATCTGTCACTGTCTCCTGGCAAAAGGCAAAACCCACTCAGTGTTACACAATGGAAACAACTCCCATTTGTCCTCAAATTTCTGTCCCTAGAAATGTGGACTAAAGTTTATCTGTGTTCTTCACACCAGTGAAAACCCACCACAGCAGTCACAATGGCCCACAGCCAGCCCATGTTTAACCTAGTACAATGAGGCACGGCAGGTACAGGACCTGGAGCTCCAATCCAGGCTCTGCTAACAGCTTACTTTGCTGGCCTTGCACTCTAAAGGAAGGCGATGCTCTCAATACTGAGCCCAGCTGCTGGCCATGTGTTGTGATAACAGACCAAGGCAGCAGCTTGGATGGGAACTGAGTGAACAAAGTGCTCAGAAACAGGTGCCTTAGGAGGCTCACCATCCACTCTGTGGCTTTAGGAAAATTATCTCTAAGCTTTGGTGTCTTTTGCCTAATAAAGATACTGACAAGGTGATCTTCAAACTCCTTCCTAATTCTAAAATATAAATCCAGGGAAACCTGAGCTTTAGCATGTCAATGTAGGGCTGAGCAGCCCACCATTCCGCACTTCAAGTAAAACTCATTCCTACATGGCCAGACATTCTGATTCTCCTTCAAGAGTAAAGTGGTATCTGACCATCCCTGCCATGGTTACAGAGCTGCCCTCTCCCAGCCTCAAGTCTGCTCCCGCAGGGCCCTGTACACAGAGTCCAGGCAGTGGGCCACCAACAGACTGCACTTCTCTTCTCTGAGCCAGTGGGGAAGGGTCCCCAGGTGTTGGTGTGAGGACCTGGCAGGGCCTGGGGTTTCCTTACCACCTCGTCTTCATCCTCCTCCACAGGCTGTCCTTTGGGCCTTGGAAGTCTAAAAATTGCTCCTTTAAAGCATTTTTCCTCTTCATTTCCAGAACAACTGAAAGAAAATTAAGTCACAGACAATGTTGCCGTCTCTATTGTAGGCCACAGAGCTTATTAACTATAAGGGTCACCAGCATGGGCTAAGAATCACTCAGGAGCTCCTCACACATCCATGCCAGTGGCTTTTCCCACTCCCCGTGCAATGGATCTTTCCACAAGCTACAGCCAGAACAGTCCTGCAAAGCTAAAATATCAGACATTACTCTTCTGATTAAGTCCCCACAATAGCTTCTCAAAGTCCTTACACCAAATCCAAGCTTTAGCAGCAACACAATCTCATGTATCCTGACCCTATTTGGTTTTCTGACTTCACCTTCCCACTATTCACCTATTTACTGTACTTTTGCCTCTTCAGTTCCTTCCCACCACATAGCCTTTGCATATGCTTTTCTCACTACACTCTCTTCTTCCTACTCTTGGTATGGATGGCTCCTTTCCATCCTTAGGTCTCAGTTTAGAAGTTACATTCTCAAAATCCTTTCCTGACCACACCATTTAATTTACAACATTCCATGTTAGTCTCTATTATAGCACCCTCTTTCTTTTCTTTAGCACCTACCCTACTTTTATAATATGCAAATCTTCGCCACTAGACTGGTTTTTTTTTTTTAATTTAATGTATTTGGTACAGGTCTCACTACGCAGCTCAGACTCACAGTGATCCTCCTGTTTTCAGCCTCCCCAGAGCTGAGATTAAAGGCATGCACCACCATACCCGGTCTGGGTGGCCAGCTCAGCACGCCCAGGGGGCAGGGCCAGCGCAGCATGTGGTGCCCAGGATCCAACCCTGGTCACTGCATTTGCCCAAGCAGGTGCTTAGTCCGCTAAGCTATCTTCGGGCTGTAAGTTTTTATTTTACATGTTCTTTTTTTTAAAAAAAAAAAAAAAAATGTATTTGGTACAGGCACTCAGTCCGCTGAGCTATCTCACCAGCCCTTATGAGTTTTTATTTTAATTAATTTTTGTTTTGAAAGTTCAAGTTAGTGTTGGACGCAGGCTGGGCTCAAACTCATGATGATCCTCTGCTGTAGTCTTCCAAGTACTGTTATGTACCACTATGCCTGGCTGAACTATAAGCCTTTAAAACTCATGAACAGGGGCTGGCCAGATAGTTCAGAGATTAAAAAGCCTGCTTAGGCAGACACAGAGGCCTGGGGTTTGATCCCCTGGCGTGCTGTGCTGGCCCCACCCCCAAGGCACGCTGAGAAGGCAATTGAGACTGGGCATGGTTGCACACCCCTGTAATTCCAGTGCTTGGGAGGCTGAAAATAGGAGGATCACTGGGAGTCCAATCTACGTAGTGAGACCCTGTAGACCCTGTACTAAATAATTAAAAAATTTTTAAAAAATCATAAACATCTACCCTCTCTCCCACACCATCAGCACAGCTTCCACAGAGAAGTGTTATAGAATACATGAACGAATGAACGAATGAACGAACGAATGAATGAAGTAACCTAGTCAGTATCTAACTAATGAGTTGCCAGCATTGGACGAAATAAGAGACAACCTCCACAAACAGCTGCTGCCACTGTGCTCAGAAGAACATACCTGGAATGCTGATAATGGTGATTGGGTCTGAGGGCAGCCTCTACAGCCGGAGTACTGGCCTCTGTGCTTGATGATGCTTTGAAAGAGCCAGAAGAACCAGTAACAGCCTCATATCCTTTGAGCTCTGGGACTTGGGGCTCTCCTCCCAGGCTTTCAGGCTCCAACGCTGGTGGGTCCTCCTTCTCTGGGTCTGGAGTCAGTGACAGTGTCCAAGAGCTTTCTTGTAGGGGACCCTCTGGAGCTATTTCCCCAACATGCACCTTTCCCAGTGGGTTGTCAAGCTTGGCTGCAGTCACGGAAGCAGCAAGTGTCTCCTCATACTCTGAGTCCATAGTTACAGGACCTGGAGGCTTAGGGGGAATTGAAGTTGGGGGCCCTGGAAATCTGTGGGTTGGGATGCAAGCTGCTTCAGGTGGGAGGTAATCATCTTTGACCTCTGAGAGAACCTCTGCTTCTAAGGGCACCCCTTCCCTTCTCTGTACCCCATCCTGGGGCATGCTGAGCACTTGTGGAGGTAACGAGACAGCCTCTTCAACCACCTGCTGCAATGGCACCACTGGGGCCTCCTGTCTCTCCGTACCCAGGGTTGCTAGGGACAGCTCAGGAGTGGCTGAGCCTGACTGCTCCTGGGATGGTCTCTGAGGCTGCTCCTCTTCCTCACTGCTGCTCTCTTCATGTTCTTGTGCCTGCTGGTTCAACAGCTGCAAAGTCACCATCTGTTCAAAAGCCAAGGAAGAGATTGCTACTGAATGGAAACAGAAAGCCATGCTAATTCCTCCATCCTCATTAACAAAGCTGTATGTTAGTAAAATGGTTGTGCTTCTCTTTTTCAGAAGAGGCTGGGAAATCCAGCCAGGAACAAGTCATTCTAAGAAAAACCAATTAAAGATGAACAGCCTACTGTTCTTACTCATGATCCATTGCAGGGGATCAACAAAGTATCCATTCCAATGGAACAGTCAGCAGCTCTAGCTGGCTATACCTTGATTGTACTCATGATGGTCCCCAGAATGGTTCTGCCATCATACGATTCCTCCAGCTCAAACTCTCCCCGTAGTGACTGGAACACCTGATTCATGATCTTCTTGACCTGTGTGATGATCAAAAACATGTTGGCAAAGTCAAACCACTAAGAGATGCACTGAAATTCCACAGAGGGGTCTGGAAGGCTAAAATGATGCCATCTTAGCATTCTACATAGCTGATCATGAAAAGATACTAAGAGCTGCCACTGTGGAGAGGGCAATATTAAATAACAAGGACACTTTGACAGAGGGTCAGGCTTGAGAGCTCTGTCAAGAGCAGGTAAACTGTAGTAGATGTGGCCAACACTGTTAAAAGACCATTTATTGATACCTCCTTCCACCAATGAAACTTTCACGAATGCCAAGGATTAATGGGGTCTGGATGCTGGGCACAATTCCACCTTTTATTCTCCTGTTATTCAAAGACACTTCCTGTATATATCAAAGGCTCAGAGCCATTTTTGGAATTGTCAGAATTGAAGGTTCTAAAGATTTAATTTTTGGAACAATTCTCTGACAGGCATTTTCTTTCCTTCAATAAACACACTCTGCTCATTTAAAAAAAAAAAAAAAAAAAGACTTAATTTTTAAGTCAGCCACAAAACATATTTGCCATATGCTTTGGGAATGCCTTTGATATGCACATTCCACCCCTTGATGTGTTATACAGCTTACTGGTTCTTCAAAATATAGTATTGTTCACCTTCTCTGAGGGGTCAGCAGCTTCAACTCCAGATCTCTGGTGTTTGTTCTCTAGTTCCTTGATGTGCTGTTCATTTTGTTCTGTGAGGGCTGTGACTTGGGCTTGGAGGGCTAAACACTGTAAAACAACCAGACCATGGCTGTGGGCTCAGGAACATGGACTACGATGTAAAGGTCAGGAAACATAAGTGGAGGAGACTCATCGTAAGCATCAAGCCACAACCTCACATAGATTTTGTAGGACTACCTCCTCAGCTCCTACCCCAGGCCACTGATGTAGAGCCCTCTATTTCCTCATCACCCAACTCAAAAAGAGGGAACAGATTAGAACTGTAGTCACATACACATAAACAACATAAGTAGCAACCCATGCACCTCCAAGATGGCTTTGAAGATCTCTGAGTTATAGGTTTCTGACTAGCTTCTTTAAGCAAATAAGCTAACCTCCAGATATGGGACCTTCATACCATGACCCTGGGACCTTCATACCAGGACCCTGAGCCACCTTCCTTTGCATACAGGAAGCCTTGATCCTACCTCAAAGCCTTTGCACAGGATGTTCTGCCTCCCTATCTGCTTATCATAGCCACTTGTCCTTGGCTTGGCTTAAGAGCTACCGCCTTTGGGAAGCCTTCCCAAATCCCCTAGGCACTTCCTCTTCTTGGACCCACAGTACTTAATGCAAATCTCTGTTTTCTTTATTAACTGAGATTATTGAAGACAGAGTTCTTTGTGTACCTGTTCTCTGGCACAGTGGCTGGAACACAAGTGACACTAAATATATATTTGCTTAATAAATAAAGGATCAAACAAAAATGGAAGATTTGTTTCCAAACATTAGTGCTGTGTCTTCAATTTTTCCAGGTCACTGATCTGTCACTCCACATCAACATATATATAAAAGATAACTGACAAACTGAATAGCAATACAAGCATGTTTTTGTTTTCAAGCTATTAACACATCTAGGATCAAGCAGGTAGAAGACTTGAGCACCCTGCTGGCCTCAAATCAATTGGGCTGCTTAAACTGCCTGGTCCTCGGAAAATAGCTACCTTTTCCTGAAGGTATGTCAGCTTCTGCTGGTGGGCATCCCTCTCCGCGCACACCTCCTGGTACTGCTGCAGATGCGCATCCTTGGCCGAGGCCAACAGATGCTCGCACTTTGCTTCCCAGTGGGTCTGCAGCTCAGCCTGCACGAGAGACAGCTGCCAAAAGAAAGCAGAGGCCATGTCATGAGCAGTCCTATTGCACTGAAGGGAGCCCATTCTTCATCAGGCAGCAGAATATGCTAATGGACTGGATTTAATCAAGAAACAACAGCCCGAAAGACCTTAATTACTTTTTAAGTACTTCTTAAATAAAGGAAAGTATCACTGCTTGTTAAAACTCCAAAAGTTGCTCCAACAAGACGAAGATGTGAATGTCCAGACGGTCCCTGAAAGGCAAGTCCATGTGATCCTCACTTCTTAGTGTCTGCACCCTAAACTTTACAGGTTCAAAAACATTTTATTTTCTACCAAAATTCTCAAATTGAGGGCACCAGTGCCGCTAACTAAACTGGACTTACACATAAAGGTTTTAGAGGTACACTGAGAAAGACTTGCCAAAAGGACTAGACATGCAGCTGGATCCTGCCATTGCCCATGATTTCTGATTTTTGGGGCTACTGTCAGTTTTACCTGATTATTTAAATAAATGTATCCTTTTCAAGGTTGATGATGTATCTAGAGGACATCTAGCTGCTGAGGACTTACATAGCTAGAATTTTTAAGAGATTTTTTTTCATGTTTTAGTTAAATAATTAGATATTAATGAATTAATCTTTAAAGGAAAAAAAAAAGATTCTCCATTTGACCCCTGCTATCCTGAATATATTTGGATTACTTTTTTCAACCTTTCTCCAAGGTGAAGAATATCAACTGGAAAAAATGATACTGAAGGATGAGGAAGAAACTAGAAGTTTTCTGCCTCCTTCACACCTTTTATTCCTAAAGAACTTCATTTTCCCATTACCTGCTCTGCAGCTGCTTGGTCTGTGGACACACGAGTCTTTTTCAAGAGCTGTCGAAGTTTGTCCAGTTCCTCCTGGTACGACTTGCGGATCTCATCCATCTCCTCCTCAGCCTGGCAGCGCTCTTGAGCTGACTTCTTCTTCCTTTCTGAGAGGTTCTTAGGAATAAGAAAACTGCTATCAGCTCTAACTGGTTATCAGAAGGTAAGAGGGTAGTTACTCAGATGAGTCTACTCCATTTCTGGGATTATGGTGTATTTAACATTCTTGACTATGAGTAAGGAAGACTGCGATAAGGAAAAGACAAATAAGGACTTTAATACTCCATTAAGAGGTAGACAACTGTTGGTGAGAGCACTGGGAAGCTGATATTTTCACAATTTGCTGGTGGAAAAACAAATAGACATACTCTCTTGGTATGGCAACCTTTGGGGGTATTTTTGGTACCAGCAATCAAACTCAGGACTTTGCAATTGCCAGGCAGGCACTGTGCCGCTAAGCTATATCCTCAGTTCAGGATGTTAATCTTGTGAAAAGTTTTTAAAAGTACACACACCCAGAAATTTCAAAATTGTAATTTACTTTAAGAAAGCAATTAAGTCACGTTCCTAAGGTTATACTGTAAGGATAGTCACTGAAAGCAGTAAAACCGTTTCAGATAAAAAGTGAAAGCAGCCCCCAAAATCAGGGGAAAAAAAGGTTTTAGTAAAAACAAAACTGATAAAATCATAGAAAAAACTGTAAATGTAGACCAAGATTTCCCCTAAGAAGGCACTAGGCTTTGTTAGTGTTTGAACCCTCAGGAACAGTATGTTCTTTTTATATTTAAATTGTTCTAGAGATAGAAGCATTCTCACTTTTTTCTATGGCACTAGTTATCCTGCAACCAACAAAGATAAGATATGCTACAAAGTAAAGAGACAGCAAGCTGCCTGTCCAACAGTGGTGCTCAAGACAGCACGACTGCTGCTTGTGATGGTACACACATAACCTCAGCACTCTGCGAGGCTGAGGCAGAAGGATTACAACATCCTGGGCAATTTAATGATTTACCAAGACCCTGTCTCAAAATAAAAATGAAAAGAAGGGCAGGGATGTAGCTTAGCACAGAAGTCAGGAGTTCAATCCCCACTACTGCAAAAACAACAATAAAAAAGAGTAAAATGGAAAAATATTTGTAGACTAACAGAGGATTAATACCCTTAGTAGGATCTGCCAATCAGATTTACCAATAGGAAAGAGGGTGAAGGACGTTAAAAGGTGAATAATTCATAGTAAAAATATAAGTCACACTAAAGACATGAAAGATTGACTTCTAATAAAAATATATAGCAAACCAAGATTATTACATTCCAGCTGTGACATAATAAGGGTTAGAAAAGTGATGTACGTACTGAGAAATGAGCTTATTCACACAGTACTGGAAGCGTGAGTAGCACGTTGAGAATAATCTGGCAATACTGATAAAACAATTTGAGATGCATGACATTACCACTGATCCTATGACTCTCATTCAAGCAATGTACCCTTTGAGAATGCTCGAATTCACTAAAATAATCATACAGTATAAGGATGTCCACAGCAGCCTGAAATAATATAAAAGTACAGATATAAATATATACTGAGGGCCAGACGTGGTGGCACATGCCTTCAGTCCAGCAAAATGGAGGCTGCCTCAGGAGGACTGCTGTGAGTTCAAGGCCAGCTACATAAGAGAGTTCAAGGCCAGCCTACACTTCATACGCAGGCCCAAGCAAAATAAAAAAGCACTGATAATTAAATTATGAGGTACAGCCTCATTATCATGCAACAACTACAAAACAGTCAGGCTGGGCTATAGATCTGTGCTTACCTAGTGTGCATCAGGACTTGGGTTCAATCCACAGCCCTGTCCCACCCCCAAAATCTCATTCTAATGTAAAACACATATCCACAGTACTTTTTAGAGTAAAGAATTAAACACGAGCCCATTATTGTTTAAAAAGTTTATCAGCATATCTATAGGTATGTGAAATGAGTATATTTTATGCATATAGAAAAGAATCTAGAAGGATCACACGTTACAGTATGTACAGTTATCTCTAAAAAATGAGAGAAGGGAGAAAGAAAAAAAATTTTATAATTTTATGTATTATTTCTACTTGTTTTTTTTTTCAGGGAGTAAATTATATTTATTTTCAGAAAGACAAAAAGGAACATAGAAGCAAATATAAAAGCATGTTAAAAATTTGTTAAAGCAGGCCAGGGAGATGGCTCAGTGGAGTAAGCGTTTCCCTGTCAAGCACAAGGATCTGAGTTCAATCCCCGGTTCCGCAAAAAAATTTGTTAAAGCTAGGTCATGGATAATCATTATATTATTCTTCATACTTTTTCTGTCTGAAACATTTCAAGAAATAAGAAACAAAATCAGACCTAATGTACCAGATAAAAAGCATTGGTAGACAATACATGTCCTTCCTAAGCCCCCCTAGGCCAGCTATAAAATGCTGGTTCTCTGATGACTAAAATCTCTGCTAGTTTGACATTTTTACAGCTTTGTAAAGCTAAGATACAGAAGGATGATGCAAAGAAAATTCTACTACTAATCCTGTTTCTCTTGTTTTTAAACTACTGAATTAAAAACAGGATTTTCCAGTTACTAAATCTGTTCAGAGGCAGTATAGTAATTTGAAAAGAGCTTAAAGTCCAAGGGACAGTTTGAATCCCAATCTTGCTGCTTAATATTCCCAAGACAGAGAACAAAGTACGTCTTAACCTCTGAGCCTGTTTCCCTGACCAATCTCATAGGATTGCACATAATTGAGCACATAATAGGTACTCCATAGTAGGTTGTTTCACTTGGCCTCAGAAGCTCCATGCTAAAATTAACTCCATGAAGTTGTGTCCTAAATACTTATCTCTGTTTATTTCTTGCACTCCAGGCCCATGGCTATCTCCTCTGATCAGGCTACATGGCTACCTCACCTGGAGTTGATAAACAGACTTGGAGCGGACTTGATACAATCTGGCTGAACTGGCTCCCCTCAAGTGGATTTTGTTTCTCTTTAGTCAGATCTTTCCAAAACCTACATTAGACCATATCTGTCTCCCTTGCTTCTTCCAGTCTTTGCTGTTGCCTGAGTGCTCCTTCCACTGTTCCCGCCTTAGTCTTTCTCACTGCTGGCACGCAATGGAGGTTGCAATGGAAGTTACATAAATTCAAAGTTCCCTATCTTCTCTGGCTTCCTCTTCTTGTCATCTTTACTTTCAAATCTCACACCTTGCTCCAACTCGGATTTCATTATAAATCACCTTGCCCTGAGATCTACTTGTTTTAATAGGTATGTTCTACTGTAATTTCTTAAGGACAATAATAAAGTTTATTAAGTAGCAAATGCTGGCTACTTGGGTCCAAGAGAGAAACTCAGCTTGTGGAACTTACCTTTTCCAGGGACTCCTTCTCAGCTCGAAGATCTGACAGTTCTTCCTCCAGAGCGGTCATCTTGAGTTCCAGCTGCCTCCGGCCCTGCTTTTCATTTTTTAATTTGGACTGTGCTTGCTCAGAGGTTTCTTGAAGCTCTGGGGAGGAGCAGAGAGACTCACTGCTGAACTAGAGTGGCAGGGGGTGATCTGGCATCCTAGCAGCTCTTCCAAAACAGCAGGCCTCAGACCGCCCACCCTACCACACAAGCATCTGGCCTTTACTTCCTTCAGCCATCCCCTCCCTGGCCTGCAACATTTTCTAATAAGCACTAAGCTGCTCTCCCACAAACCCTTATTTACCACACAGAGAGCCATCTCTAACATATGAATCACCTTCTACACATGCAAAATGAAAAGAAACATTTCAAGGGGTCAGAGATCACCTTCAAAACTGATGACTTTTTTTTTAACTCATCACTCTGGGAGCCAGGGAGATAGTTCAGTAGAAGAAATGCTTGCTCAGCAAGCACAAGGTCCTGAGTTTGATCCCTGATACCACCAAAAAAATAAATAAAACAAGAATAAATTCATCACTCCTTTTTTATAATACAGGATGTCACTAAGCAAATATAAAAGCATGTTAAAAATTTGTTAAAGCAGGCCGGGGAGATGGCTCAGTGGAATAAGCGCTTCCCTAGCAAGCGAAAGGGCCTGAGTTCAATCTCCGGTTCCGCAAAAGAAAAAAAAAAAAAAATCAAGAGTGCATTCATCCTCCCAAGTGCTGAGAGTACAGGAGTGCGCCACCACACCCTGGGGGCAGGGCTGGCATGGCACACCAGGGATTGAACCCCATCCCTGAGACTGCCCAAGCAGGCTAAGCTATCTGGCTGCCTCCCGCCTTTTTTTTTTTTTTGTGGTACCAGGGATCGAACTCAGGACCTTGAGCTTGCCAAGCAAGCACTTATAACACTGAGCTATCTCCCTATCTTAAACTCATCACTCTTTGCAATTCCATTTGCATTACCATCTGACCACACCAAAGAGGTTTTGGCTTAGTATCGGTTCTGGTCCTCTCTCACTGGCAATGAAATACATATGCTCAATTTTTTTGGTAGCCAGGACATTTTGCCAGGAATTTGCTTTCAAAACATTCCTTCTCAAAGAGGACTTTTGGGGAATTTTAAGTTTAGTGCACCGAACTTTGAAGAGTTGAAGACTCTTATGGCTCAAGAGGTAACTTATGGCACCATAAAAGCTGAAAGGAGATAGCTGTACGATATCCAATACATATTTGCCTCATAAGAGATGCATCTTCAAAGTACCATTTCACTAAATGATATCAGTGGCTTGGTTCTCTCAAGCAGAAACCTGTGCTTCCATTTAGCTCTGTTATCGCTCTGGTCCCACCTGTGCCTTTGCATTGGGTTCAATGTAGCAATATTGGAAAGTAGATGAATCGGTATGCTAGTCTTCCCAAATCTATTCAATCACCCTTTCCTGTTTTTGACACAGTCTTACTAGGCAATTCAGGCTGTTCTGGAACTCCCTATGTAGCCCAGGCTGGCCTCAACCTCTCAATGATCCTCCTTCCTCAGCCTCCTGAGCGTGGAAATTATAGGCAATGTGCCTCCACGCCCAGTAATCATATTATCTTTAGCACCACTGTTTTCTCCTTCCTTCGTTCCTTCCTTCTTTCCTTTTCTTTCTTTTTATGGTACTAGGACTCCAACTCACAACAAGCACTGTGTCACTTAGCTATATTCCCAGCCCCAGAACCACTTCTGCAATGGGCACATAACTAGCAACCGTGGAGGAAAGGACTTCAGGCAGCTGAGTAAAACACCACCTTTGCAGGGCCGGGGAGATGGCTTAGTGGAATAAGCGCTTCCCTGGCAAGCACAAGGGCCAGAGTTCAATCCTCGGTTCTGCCAAAAAAACAAAACAAAACAAAAAAAACACCACCTTTGTCCTCTAGGATCTTGAATTCTGGAGGGGAGAACAGACACATAAATGGTGCTTATCAAAGGTTATCTGTGACAATGGTCATAGTAATTCATTAAGCAAAAAAATACTGTAAAAGAGGGATCAAATACTCCAGGAAAAACTAAGAAATCTTCTGGAAGGAACAGAATAGAGAGAGGACTGGAGGCAAATACTGCTTTGCACAGCAAGCCCAGAGAAGATTACACATAAAAAAGCAAGACAGGATGAGCAGAAGTGTAGCCAGGTAGGATTACAGTACAGCTGGGATGAACTAGGCAATGTAATGGGAGATGAGCTAGGCAGAGTGTGACTAAAGAGTTGCAACCCATTTTCTAGGAATGAGGAAACTACGACAGGAAGCATCTCTTCCTCAAACATCCACTGAATCAAGAGTGAGACGAACATATAAATACAAACTCTTGCAAATATATGGGACCAGTCATAAGTATCAACAATGTTCATATAAGACTTCTTCAAGAGGAGGGAAAAGGTGGCAACTGACCAACTCTAAATGAATACATTCAATCTTTTTGTTTTCCTTTATGTAAAATAATCATACAGGCTTTCCGTTAGTCCACCTTGACTGCTGGTTCAGTCCTTCATACACTTTAGGAGCATTATGTCAAAAGGGCTGAGAGGAGGGAGAGTTAAATGCCTTAAGTTTAAACGAAATGACGCCAGCTTCCCCACTGTGCACATACCTGAGAGCTCTGTCTGCAGCTTGACGAGCTGGCCTCTGAGAAGATCTGTTTTCTCCAGGCTTTCTGTAAGCTGCATCTGCAGCTCTGTTTCCTTCTTCTGCTGAGCTGTCACTTTCAGCTGCAGGTGAGAGACCTGTGCAGTAGATGCTGCTAGCTCCTCTGTCACCTTCGCCTGAACAGTAAAAAGAATGATACTATTTTAAACATTGGTGTTCTTTATCTGTAAGTAGTGACCTAATCTCACAGGACCTTAGGCTGACTGAATTGATGGACAGGAAGGGAACTAAGGATACCATTAAAATTATACAAAATCTCTCACCCCATTCTCATGCAGAAAATTTGTGCTTAGGAAATGTTACAAAAGACTATAGAAAATTTGCTACAGGGATGTTCAATACTGAAGTTGTAAAAAACAAAAAAGGAAAACTACCGTAAAATACTAAAAATTATGATATATCTATC
>NW_004524674.1:9919713-9920966 GCF_000260255.1 Octodon degus | reverse complement strand
ACTGTTTCTATCATTTTGTACACTCTGATTTCTTCCATGAACCATTCTTAATGTCTACCAGTTTCATGAACGCCTGCCAAAAATTTGAATGTCTACCAATATGATAGACGAGAACAGTATTCTTATCATGTTTCAACTTTTCTATGGTAAATATGCATTTTCAAAATAAGAAAATAATATTCTGGAATTTAAATATCAAATTTAAATGAATTTGAATACCTGCAAAAGAAATTAACTTTTTATTTTATTTTTTATGATACAGAGTCTTGCTATACAGTTCAGACTTATAGGGATCCTCCTGCTTCAGCCTCCCTATGGATAGATTACAGGCGTGCACCATCACTCCCGGTTCTGGGGTCAGTGGCGTGCTCTGGGTTCCAGAACTAGCATAGCATGTGGTACCAGGAATTGAATTCAGGACCTTGCACTTGCCAGGCAGATGCTTATGCCACAGAGCTGTCTCCCTATCACCAAGCAATTATTCTAAGTCTTCAGTTCTTCCCATAACTACAACAGTTTACTTTCTTTGACTACTTCAAGAATTTCAAATGGTGCTCTGTATTAACCAAACATGGGCCAGGTTTACTTTAAAGAATCTAAGTGTGCTGAAGTAACATCTGATGAGACTAAAATATCTACCCTGGAAAACTGCTCCGATATTCTGATATTATGGACAATATGATAATGATGACTGAAAGGATGATCAATAAAAAAGAACAGTAAACAGAAGACAAATATCATGCATTTCACCTGAATTGATGCACTCCCATAACATGTAAGAGAGGTCAGAGGGCAGAAAGGCAGTGAGTGTTGCTCTGTGGACAACTACTCTTGATCTTCAGGCATTATTCTGAGATTGGACTATCTCTTCTAGATACCACCACTCTACTCTTACACTTTACATATTCTTGTAGCTATCCACTGTTACTATTATTTGTTCCTTCTTACAGTGTTCATTGTGCCCACCTGTCTTAAACATATTTATTCCTTGCCTTATCCCAAGACTTCAGTTTTTCAGCTTCCATTTAAAGTTTGATAGTTTGATTTCCCCGAAGGTAGAATAAATTAAAATTGTATGTAAAATAAAAACAAACAGGTTATAAATGAAGTATCTTTGCATATGTCTGACTGGCTTCTAGGATAAGCTTTAAAGTATTTTTGTTGTCTGGCAGCCTGAGGTTTTTATTGCTAAAATACAGATGATAACGGCATCCCAGGCTTTCATCTACCCTAGATAGAAGTCTGAGCTCCAA
>NW_004524674.1:9885683-9909005 GCF_000260255.1 Octodon degus | reverse complement strand
AATAAAAAAAGATACAAAGGAACGATCATTTTGTATTTATATAAACAAAATAGGATAAATTTACAGCTACTTTCGCTTAATTCAAAGAGAAGAAAGAGGTGTTCTAACAGTGTTTGGACAGAATATCCTGTCTGCTTCTTGTACTATGGATAACCACTAAGAAGATAACAATGTACAATGTATTGATTATCAAAACTGTCCTATTAATCAGCTGTGAAAAAAAAATCAGCTGTGAAACTGTCTCATTCATATTTATTTCTCAATAAAAAAAATAAAAAAAAAAACCTAGAAATAAGAAGTCTGATTCACTGTCATCCTTCAAATGGTCAGTGAAAAGTAAACTATCACAGAGCACAGAGACTTGCATCTATTTGTGGTTCAGAGGATTCATCAGTATCAGAGAAATTACCAACTGCACAAGAACTTGCAGGACCTGAGAACCTGAGAGAAACAGTGGAATGCTGATCATTCTCTTGCCAAAGGACATGGAGAGTCACCCAGTCATTAGCTAGCAAGGCCTACTAGAAGCATAAAAATTAATATATTCACCCAAACACACATGTACATAGACAAGAGAATAGTAATATATTATAGTAACAGTGATTATTTATGAGTAGAAAGATTATAGGTAATTTATATTTTGGTTTTATTTATATTTTTTGAATTTTGTAGAATGAACAGATGCAACTTTATAATTAGAAAAAAGTATATGTATATGTGTGTGTAAATGAATATATGCTGATATATACATGAATACAATTTTGTAAAAAGGCAATGTACATGAATACAATTTTGTAAAAAGGCAATTATCATGTGAAAAAGGCAAACAGTAGAAACCTAGACAGACGGTGGAATGCTGAGGGCTCCTAGATTCCTACCCTGGGCCAAACTCTCATGCTGATATGGAAAGTTGGGAAAAGAAAGTAATGACAGGAAAAACTCAGAATTCAGAAAAACAGAAGACATTAAGCTAGAAATGGGAAAACAGTATCAGAAGAAGCTAGCAGGCGTGCGAGATAGCTCAGCGGACTAAGCCCATGTTTAGGCAAGCACAGAAACCAGGGTTCAATCCTTGGCACCACATGTGCTGCCGGCCCTGCCCCTAGGAATGCTGGGCTGGCCACTGAGACTGGGCGTTGTGGTGCATTCCTGTAATCCCAGCACTGGGTAGGCTGTGACAGAAGGATCACTATGAATCCAAGCTGTGTAGTGAGACACTGTACCAAATGACAGAGAGAGACAGAGAGAGACAGAGAGAGAGCGAGAGACAGAGACACAGAGAGAGAGAGAGAGCGAGTGAGCATGAGTGAGCAAGCTAGCAACTGCACAGGGAAAAAGAACACCACTGACTGGAAGTGAGATCATGAGCAACTCTTCTGCCCTTTCAGAGCCTGTAATCCCACTGTGAAAATAAGATTAAACTATATGATTCCTACTAGTTTTTCCAGCTTTAATCATTATTCCATTGTTTTATATGAAAATATTAATCCCATCACAGAAAAAATAATTTACCAAACATTCACTGACCATTTAACTGTGTCCTGAGCTGTGTCTGAAGGCACAGAAGTGCCTCCAGGCACAGGACCTTGCTTAACTCCCTTTAAGGAGAGATCACAGAGAGACCAACAGTAAGAAGTCAATAAAAAAAATTAAAAAAAATAAAAAAATAAAAAAAAAGAGGGAACACCCAGAAGGGAAGAAATAATGAAATGGTGGCAAGAGAAACATGTGGTACCTGGTACCCACAACATCAAAAATACTGGTACTCAGCATGGGAGATTCCCTCAAGCAGATCTACATGAAAAATGGACTGTAGAATTTAGAAGATGTTTGCTGAGTGTTAGATGTGATTACTGTTCTTACAATTATTATACTATTTTTTTGCTACTACAAACAGAGTATCTGTTGGGTCCAGGGTTAGTACTGTTCCAGACATCTTTGGGATTTAACAACATAAAAACATTTGGGTAGACTGATGAGCTAATTCAGGTGCTGGCAAACTATGGACCATAGGCACGTTGGCACACTTCCTGTTTCTGTAAATAAAGCTCTATTGAGCTGGCCTTAGTGGTATACGCCTATAATCTCAGTAGTTAGGAGGCTGAGCCAGGAGGACTGCCAGCAGTTCACAGCCAGCCAAGGCTACACTGTGTGTTCAAGGCTAGCCTGAACTACACAGGGAGATCCTGTCTAAAAACAAAAACAAAAATGAAACACACACACACAAACTTCATTGGAACGTATACGTCCACACACTCCAGTGATACTCAGTATGCACCACATGCTAAACTTATTAAAAACAAAGATGTCCAGAAGCTGAGTGTAGCAGCATATGCCTGTTGTGACAGCTACTTGTGAGGATGAGACAGGAGGGGCACTGGAGCCCACAAGTTTGAGACCAGCCTGAGCAATAGATCTAGGCCTATATTTCCCCCAAAAAAAAAGTGCTGACTGACACCTCTAGAGACTGTATGAAAATCAGTGAATGTACCTGAGTAAATATCAGAATAAAGGGGAACTTTAAAGTTTTCTCTTGACTAAATATATTTAATTACAGCCTCTGGAGATGATAGTTTTAGTCAAGCTCCCCAAGTGATTGATTCTGAAGCAGCCAGCAGTGTTTGAGGACTGCTGATAAAGAACAAGGATAATAATCATTTATTCCTGAAAAACAAAGTGAGAACAAACACCATATATATTCAAATGTTCCGTGTATACCTAAGGGGAGGGGAAAAGCAAAAAGGAAAAGACTGAGAAAAAAAAAAATTAAAGCAGAGATAGGAGAAATAGTAAAAAGTATATTTTGTGGGGAGTGGCAAAGTGACAGGCTGCCAATTTTGATCTAGACACGAGCACTAGACCACACAACAAACAAGAACTGGCTTAAAGCAGCAATGGGAAAGCAGCAACAGCAGAAATGGACAGCGTTGAGGAGGGCAAGGCACTGCTTTTCTGAGGATAAGGAGTCAAAGATGTGACTTGCCTGGGTACTATGGTTAAGCAAACACAAAGATTAGCCTAAGACCTTAGTAAGGAAACCTTATCATTACCAGAATATGAGAAAGTCAGTGAGTTCCACAGCCCAAAAGAAGGAATATACTTTGGATAAAAGTGTTACTGGAGGGCTGGCCAGGAAGCTCAGCAGACTAAAGCGCCTGCTTAGGCAGACTCAGGGAGCAGGGTTCAATCCCCAGTAGGCTGTGCCAGCCCCACCCCCGGGGTGCGCTGAGAAGGCCACTGAGAATGGGTATGGTGGTGTACACCTGTAATCCCAGTGCTTGGGGAGGCTGAAAAAAGGAGTATCACTATGAGTCCGATCTGTGTAGTGAGATTCTAAACACATTAAAAAAAATGTTACTGCAGCAGTGGCCCACCCCAACACCCACCAGCATCTTCCTGAGTACAACTCCAACAACTATCGAATTCCTCATTCTGAAAGGATCAAAGTCACTGTAAAACTTTAAAACACTTTGGCACATTCAGATAAAAGAACAAACTATGAATAAAGAGGGACAATAGACAATTCTGAAGTCTAATAAAAACAATCTACATACTTGTTATGTTATGGATTTTGTCAAAAGAATCAATAGTTCTTAATGAGCTTGTGTAATTCTTACCTTAGTCAAATTACTAACATGAGCGATTGTTTGAGTCAACTTAGTGCAGAGCACATTATACAACAGAGATGTAGATGATGAGCATATGGACTCTGTTGAAATCTCTAGTTCGCTTCCCAAACATGACAAGAGTTCTGCTGAAAGGCCAGCTGCTAAAGACGTACAAAGGAACACTACTCAGCTCAACATGTCCAGACCTGGGCTTTTCTCTGCACAGTTACTTTACCTTCTCTTGTTCAGCATGCAATACTCTTGCCTGTGTGTTTTCTGTGGCTGTTTGAAGTGAGTTGTTCCTCTTCTCCAACATCAGGTTACTCTGCTCAACATACCTATAAAAGAAGTAAGCCAAAAAAAAAAAAGAAAAGAAATAAGCCAAAAAAAAGCATTCATCGAGCACTGAATGTATGTAGGAGCAACCAGTGCACACTCAGTCCTTGTAACATTGCTCTACACCTTCATCAAAGCAATCCGAAAGCACTGTTTTCCTTAGAGCTGTAGTAATCATGTTTGGAGGTAGCAACCCAGATCAGAGGAGAACTGCTCTGCATAAGGGAAAGGAAAGAAGTTTGAAGGGTACGTGGTAAAGGAGGAATAACGGGGAAAAGAGAAGGAGACAGCTATAAAAAACAGGAAAGAAGAGGAAACTCTGTTCTCTGTCATATGGGAGATAGGAGGCACTGGGTAAGAGAAATAGGAGAATTTTTTAAAGTGTTATAATACTCTCCTGATCCCCAAATCTTTAGAAGGATCCATAAGAATCATAAAAAGCTTGGATTTTATACTGAAATCAGTGAGACTATCATTGGGTTCTGCCCAAAAAGAAGACAGAAGAGCTGCTGTCAGAATTTTCTAAGTAGAAACAGTATTTTAAAAGATGAGGAAATGAGGGATAAATGAAAAGATCAAAGCCAGCAATAAATGAGGGGCAGAGCCAGGAGTTAAGTTAGCCTTCTGAGCTCTTTTTACTGAAAAAGAAAATAAGTAATAATTTATAACAGGCAAAAAACCCAAACAGCAAAACATAGGGAGGCTTCGTGACACAAGCCCAATATCTCAGTACTGTTTTGAGCCTGAAGCAGCAGGTTAGACCCTGTCTCAGAATAAAAAGAGCCAGGACCATAACTTAAGTGAAGGACTCTGGGTTCAATCCCTAGTAACACTAAACAAAAACAAAACAAAAAGATAAAACAATTGGGACTGGAGGTACAGCTCAATGGTATTAACACATGTACACAGAAATATGCTGCCCTTTATAAACATGTGTATTAAACTGGGTATCTGCACATTTAAACCCTTTTATCTATCCTAGCCAGACCCCGTACCTGTCATTACCTCTGATTCCGTTCAATTAGCTCACTAATCTTGTCATTCTGTTCTTCTATCCGACTACTCTTCTCAAGGATCTCTTGCTTTAATCTTTCATTTTCCTAAATGCAAAGTACAGGACATACAAGGTAAGTATCTTAATGGAAAAGTGCCAAATAAAAGGCAATTAACTTGTGACACCGCTAACATATTTTAAATGATAAACTTGATCGTATGTCTCCAGAGATAGAACAGCTAAAGTAACACATCAAAATAAACTGTGGATAAAAGTCACTCCAATGGATTGTGTGTGTAAATGGCTATCAAATGAAGAAAAGTTCTGAAAATAGGGCCAAAAAGCAGTGTTTCCTTCTCACTACATGGCTAAGTCACTTAGACTAAAGCCACAATAGATGCTCCAGAACTTTGTCACCACATGCTCTGTTTCAGGGGTAGAGGTTTTAAAGGGTAGCTCACCTAGGAAGAGAGCAAGGCCAAACGCCATGCTCTTTAGCCGGCTCACCTGAATGATTCGCTGGATGTTGCTCATAATCAGGCTCGTTTCCATAGTAACTGACATGCTAGGCATAAGCATAGAATTGCCAGCACTATGCTTCTGTAATTCTTCAAACTACAAAAATGATGCAAGAGACCTTGTGAGAAAGCTTAAAAAGAGAAATGAGATTTACCCAAGATCCTACAGCTTTTTGAAAGGTTAAGTTTCTGAGGCAACTGTTAAATGTAGCTAGAGCTTTTTCCTGCTAAATGCTAGAGTTTTTTCCTGTTTTTCCCCCAAAATGATGACAACTGGGCTCCTAGGGAAATAACTATGACTCTGAATACAGGAAACCAAGCAAAAGTTTACCTAATGCCCTGTGTACAACCAGTTATACCCCATCTTTCAATATCATCTCAACCTTGACTTGGTTACCTTAGTCATAAGATGATCCATTTTATCAGCCACTTTGCTGACTGCCATTCGAACTTCAGTGTTGTGTTGACGGGCTTCAGTCATGAGAAATGAAGCCATGTCACCTGATCCTAAACAAACATAAGCCAAAAAAAATTTACACAACAGAAGCAGAGGAAACTATAGGATGAAACATCAATAGCTCTTCTACCAGAAGGAGGAAAAATACATCCTAGGAAATATCATAGGTGATTTTGCACTGTCAGGAGAAACGTAAAAGAGCTAATAAAGGAAAAGGGGTTCAGACTATAACTAAGCTGTGATCTAGAAAAATGAATTGAGGGCTATTGTCTGGTCCAAAGGCACCAGTATTCCCACTTCTAGACTGCTAAAGCCCTGGCAGCCTACTCTATTTCCTCATTCATCCAACGGCATGCCAGTCACTGTACAGCAGTGAATAAGTGAACACGGTTCCTGGCCTTGGTGGGCTCTCAGTGTGATGCAGAAGCTGACATGTAAACTCAATGAAGTACTTTAAATTCAAAAAAAGGACAATGTACAAAGTCCGAAAAGGTGAGACTCATTCACCACTGTGTCCCTGGGATGGACAGATGATGCCAGTCAGAGAATGATGGATGCAAAAGGGCTTTCCAGATGGAGAAGGGAGAGGGCTCCTGAGCAAAGGGTGTATCCAGGAAGCAATTACCATTCTGGAACCACAAGTCATGTTGTAGGATGTACCTGCTTCTTCCTGCCACAATTCGAATACTAAAGGGATTGCTAAGCAAAAGACAAACTGCAGAACAAAATACCATCATCACAGATATTTACATTTTTTTTTTTTTTTTTTGCAGTTATTCCTACATGATACCCACCTTGTATGCACACAAAATAGCAGAAAGGTCACCAAAGTAAATGTTAACAATGGCTTCCTATGATCAAGGGGCATTAATGATTTGGAAAGAAAGTAACTCTTTATACTCCTTTGAATTGTTTGAAATTTTAACATTTTTATCATAATTAAAAGTTTTAACAAAGTAGTTTTCATTGAGCTACTCAACACTCACAAGCAGGTTTCATGCTTTCTCTCTATAAATTGTAGCTACCCTGACAGGAGTTAAAAGGGCTGGTAAGAGAAAATGCAAGGAAAAAACAAATGGGCATAAAGAAACTTTTGAAGATAATAGAAATGTTCTAAGAATGGGCTGTGGTAATGAGTATACAGTTCTCCAAATTTCCTTAAAAATCTTTAGTCTATGTATCTAAAATGACAGAATTGTATGGCACGTTCCAAAAAGAAAAGGTAGAGAGCTACCAGGTACAAACAAATACAGGATGGAGAAAGGACAGTACAGTGAGGGTGGAAGACAAGAGAAGAGAGAATCACTCCATACCTTGAAAATGGGGAGGCTGGGACAGTGGTGCTGGGTACAACGGCCGAACAGACTGCAGCTGTGAGGTTACTGAGGATGCCTGAGGATACGTGTAGGCTTGCATAACTGCATAGGGCTGAGGGGGAGCCAAGCTACCGGTACCTACAAAATCTTCTTGTCTTTCTTTATGCCTTGCGCTTTCCTATGGTAGGATAAAGTAGACAAATGATAAGGAGACTCACACCCACTGAAGTTGGAGAAGGATAAGATTGGGGTTAGGCAGGGGTAACAAGTGCACCAGTAATCTGGAGGACCCAGGGGTTACTATCAGGAAGTCCGGCCCAGAAATTGAGGGATGATGTCATAGCTCACTACGCAGTCCTCCAGTAATAAGCATCAATGAAGTAGGATTAGGTCCCCACCCTTGGGGCCTACTGTTTTAAGAATTTTTAAACTAAGAAAACTCTCCTTAGTTTCTACTGAGGCAAAAAGATACTCTCACTGAGGTTCCAAGACAAATCATCCAGTTTCCAAAGGCTGCCTCTCCCTTCCTAGTCTGTGATGCTTATCTGTGTGACCAAGAACTCTTTTCTCTGAACCCATCACCTCAACTGTAAAATGGAGACAATAATATCACTCTGTACCATTATACTGACCAAATAAAGCGATATAGTTTAAGTTCTTAACAACTAGTAAACAGACTGCCTAAAAGATAGTACATAATAGCTGCTATCATTTTAATGAGGGCAGTTATTCGTCCCCAAAATATAGAAAGCCAACCCATTTCCAAGAACAGATACAATGCTTTATCTATTGTTTAAAGAAGAACAACAAAATCTATATTTGACAATGGAGTAGGACTTTTCGGTTTTGATGCCCCCTAACCTAACAGAGTACAGCCTCCCAGTATCACTCCCACCCCTCCATCTAGAATTGCCAAGGAAGGCTCTGATGTCACTGAGTGTACATCTTACTCATCAGGGCAGAAGAAAGAATCCACTGTCCTAGCAAACAGGAGAGGCAAACAGGCTACTTCCACTATCTTCTGTGGCAACAGAAAAAAATAAAAACCTAAAAATCGTACTTCAAGAGATCACTTTCGGATCACACTGGAATCCGGCTGTATTTTCTATTCAGCCTTCACCCTCAACTGAAAGACATCCTGGCCAGTACCATGCAGAATACTACCCTACCAACTGTGAGAAAAGAACACAGAAGATGTGAGTGTATATGCCTCACCTAGATATGTATGAAAAGGAAAGGAAATGTGCTGAGAGCTGATGAAGTTGGGAATAGGTCAAATATGTAAGAGCAGGACTAGGCCTCCCTGACTAAATCTATCAAGCTACCTCAGTCCCAAGAGAAGCATCCAGCCTGGTCAATGTCAGCTATTAGTTACTGGGCAACCTTGTCACATGATATGAAATTGGCACAGGCATAAATAAACCCCCCTACTCAGGCCACCACCTGACCCAGCTCTTGTCTATCTGTTCCTCATTCCTGCCACTGTTTCTCCCGGTGGAGTCCAAAGGATCCCTACCAAAATACACTGATTGGACCTTTGCTAGGTGCCAGACCCAGGCCTAGGCCTTAATTTTCACATCTTATAAAGCAAGTAATTCTTTGTCTGGTTTAGAAATAACCAAGTTGTGATTCAAGAAAGGAAGAAAAAAATTACAAACTCTGACTTTAGGAGACAGCTACTATGTGAAAAGGAAAGAAATAATCTTCCTACAGGTGTGCAGGAAGGAGAAAAGAGACTCACTAGAATCATAATGAATTATAATTTATAATTACTATAATGTTTTAAAATGTTGTTACCTGAAAGGACTGGGTATTTCCAGACACAGCTGAATGGGAATCAAGAGATGCAACTTGCACCAAGGCATCAGTGAGTGCTTGGAGCTGAGAAACAGATGGCTGAGGTGCTAGGATAAAGCAAAACATTTCTACTGTTAGCCATCTTTGTTTCTTTTTTTGCGGAACTGGGGATTGAACTCAAGCCCTTGTGCTTGCCAGGCAAGTGCTTATTCTACTAAGCTGTCTCCCCAGCCCCATCCTTGTTTCTTGGTATGAGTCTAGACTAGCACTTTAAAGACCCCTGTGCTTCAAACCCACTTTCCTTACACTACCTCCTAAAACCAACTACACTGGTGTTCCGGGAATGGGCCAGTGGAAGGAAACTAGGTGTTCTCACGTGTATCTGCCTCAGGTCTGTGATCCCATCAGCTGACAGGAAGTACAGAATAATATACAGGGAGATGTCTCAAGTAGCTGAGTTCACATGTCTAAAACTGGTAATGTGACACAGCAGAAGTCATAATAAACAGACCAAATGCATCTCTAGGTAGGAAAATGCCCTACACAGGGGCAAACTGATTGAGTTAGGTACCTCGTCCAGCCTTTAATACTAAAATAACAGTATAAGGAACACTGATCACTGATGATTGTTTTGGTACTGACCCAATTCATAGACACAGAACCTCAAGATGTTTCTCTTCTTACCTTGTGAGGACATCTGTGGTAACACTGGATGGGTGGCTCGCTGAAGAGAGGGCTGGGTAGGTGGCACCACCAGGGGCTGCCCAGGTCCTCGAAGAGCATTCACATCCTGAAACAGGCAAAAGGCTTTAACTACATTGGGAGTCCTTAGCTGAAAGCTAGAGCTGACCGTCTACTTTTAGCCTGCTTCCAAAAGAATGTTTTCAGTACAGGAGACAGGAAAAGCTTTCTGCTTAGAAAGCTAAGATTTGAGGGTGTGGGTTGTGGAGAAGAACTACTCAATTATGCAATACAGCAAAAAGTGCTTCCCCATGGAAATCATAAATAACTGAATACAGTTGATTTCCACAAATGTTCTAATATTTTCTTGTCTGAAACAGCCAATGAGTAGTTCTCTGTAATGCATCATTTCCCAAACCAGCTGCCACCTTAAGACTGACCTAATCTATTCCCACAAAAGAAGAGCTCTCTCAAGGAACCATGAATGACTGAACCTTTCCTCTCCCTCCAAATCATCTCCACAGGCTTCAAAGCATCCAGTAAAAATCAGATACAGTGGTTTCACAGCACCTCATTAATCACGATAATGCTTAAAGTATCAGTTTGGTTAATACAGCTTTAGAGTGTTTCCCGTTCTTTCTTTTTATGAAATCCAAACTTTACTCAAAATCAAAACTAAATAGAGTCATCTCTATCTTCACACTTTATACAAAGAACAGAGCATCTTGAGGCACAATATACAGTGACTGTAATATTTTTGCTATAATGGTTCAAGGGCTGAACTCTCTTGGTCATTCTTTTACTTCAGAACTTCCTCTCATCTCAGATGTTTTCTGGAAAAACATCTCCACTTTACGTCATTATTGCTCAACATCAACCTAAATGTTTAACAACAGAGTAGAAGGCTGTGATAAATCAACATAGAACGCTGAGTTACTTTTAAAAAGAGTATTTTGTTTAATTATTTGACCTATTGATATTAACATAAATGTGTATAACAGTTAAAAATTCTGGTTACAAAGCAATATATAAAAACACCCGGGGCCAGGGAGATGGCTCAGTGGAATAAGCACTTCCCCAGCAAGCGCAAGGGCCTGAGTTCAATACCCGGTTCCGCAAAAAAAAAAAAAAAAAAAGATTTAAAAACACCCTTTTCATGAAATATGATTCTTATTTATAATGCAGAATTATTTTACAAATAGCACTTCAAATTTTTGTTAAGAACACTATACTATTCAACTTTTGTTTCAGGGTTCAAACAAACAATAATAAAATAAAAGGTCTTAGAAATACTGTCTTCCTTTAAAATGTTAAGTCTACTTAGATCTTATTCAAAAGGAAATAAGACAAAATTATAAAAAACAAAGGCTATTTAAAAAAAAATTGGGGGCTGGGGAGATGGCTCAGTAGAATAAAAGCTTCCCTGGCAAGCACAATGGCCTGAGTTCAATCCTCGGTTCTGCCAGAAATAAAAAATAAAAATAATAAACAATAAATAAAAAAAAATTAAGAGCAACATCTTAATTTTATATTAAAGAAAGTCTTAAAAGTCAATCTTTCTCATGTATTCAATTAAGAAAGTGTGGATTTATTCAATAAGGTACTAACCATCAGGAAAAGAATTAAGTTAAAATTGAGTTACTTCGTGGGGCCAGGGAGATAACTCAGTAAAATAAGTACTTGCCTCGTAAGCACAGGGTCCTGAGTTCAATCCCCCGTACCACAAAAAAAAAAAAAAAAAAAAAAAAAAATTGCTCAGGGATGGGGATATAGCTCAGTGGAATAAGCACTTCCCTGGCAAATGCAAGAGTCTGAGTTCAATCCCTGGTTCTGCCAAAAAAAATTAAATTAAGTTACTTCATATGATACACCAAATAGTAGAAGAATTAAAAATTTAGATCTTGGGCTGGCGAGATAGCTCAGTGGAATAAGTGCATGCTTAGGCAAGCACAGGAACCGAGGTTTGATTCCTGGCACCACAGGTTGCCCCAGCTCTGAACCCAGGTGCACTGGGCCAGCCACAGAGACCAGGTATGGTGGCATACACTTGTAATCTCAGTGCTGGGGCAGCTGAAAACAGGAGGATCACTAGGAGTCCAAGCTGTGTAGTGAGACCCTGTACCACATACATACATACATACATACATACATACATACAAATAAATATTTAGACCTTAATATGAAAAACTTTCTAAAAGGTACATGTGAAAAATGCACATATTTTCTAATATCTGAAAGTGGGACAGCTTTCTAGGTGCAATGTCAAAAGCAAAAGAACAAGGGAAGAAACATTTAATTTCAATAAAAGTCTTAAACTTCTAATTAAAAACAAAAAGTACCATACGCACAAAGTTAAGAGACACAACAGTTTGATCTTTAAATGGTAAGAAACAACACTGGGAAAACCAACACTAACCAAAAAGATCTAAATGTTCAATCAGCAAGTATGAATTGGGCATCCTGCTGCCTAATGACTGATATTTAATATTTGACAAGATTTTACTGAATGAAGATTAACTTAACTACTTTAAACTGCCCATTTCTTTTGGTAGCTATATGGAATTACTTCTGTTTTTTCAGGGAAAAGCTAATTACAGTAGAAACATATACAACAATATTGATTTCTGAAATTTTGCACAAAAGCCTTCTAAATAATTGCTCTGAGTTTCAAGTCAGAAAAAAGTCATTTAAATGAAAGGAACAAAAGATGGCAGCATTTGTGCTCCTTATTCTAACACGGCAAGGGGCACATACTTCAGTTTCTGAGTCATTGGAATCCAGCTGTGGTGGAAGGATGGGCAGCATGGGCTGGCCCATTTTAGCCATCCGAGAGATCAACTTGGCCTTGGCAGTATCAGGACTCTATAAAAGAAAGTCACACAAATCATTTTCATTAAGGTTCATAGCCTTCAGGCAGCTCTCTCTTTCTTTGGCTCTCGTATCAAATCCTCTTCAAGTCCCCTACCATATCTCTTTGAAACCATTTTGCCTAAAAATTGAAAATTAATGATGTCTTGCACAGAAGCATATAATTAATTACAGCAGTAAAAGTAATTCCCTACTTGTTTGGAACACAATGGCTTTATATGTATTATCTCTTCATTATTTCTTTAAGTCTCCCCACTGGGCATAATTATTCTCACTTTGCAAATGAAAAACTGTTGGAGATCCAAGCTACACAAGGTTAAGTTGCTGAATACAGGGACCTCTGGCTGTGATGGAAAAAAAGCATATGCACAGTGCTCTGAAGTCAAGATAAACATCACAGCTGAAGCAGACAAGGACATGGGCTGCTGACACCCCCTGTTCCACAGCAATAACACTGCCAACCTGAGAGATAAGATAGTTTTTTAATTAGCAAAATTTACTGCTTTGAGAGAAGTCTTTGTACTGACTCCCAAGGTCCTGCTCAGTACCCCTTTCCTTTATTTAAAATCAAATAAACAGGGCTGCTCAGAAAAGTTCGTCTCTACTCCCAGAGAGTCGCCAAGTCCCTGAGCAAATTTTGACTTTCCTGGGTGCTCCAAAATCACAATTCTAATCTCTTTTACATAATCTGTTCATCATTCACTTGTTTAGAAAATTGGGGCTAGGTCAAGATCCTGATAAAAAACTAAGGCAGAGATGGTAGGGGAAGAGGCATTTTTGGAGAGAATCCTCTCAAAAGCCTGAAGCAATTCAGTAGGTAGATACTCAGAAGACATTTATGGAGAGAAGGATACAGGAGCTCTTTGTTCTAACTTGGGTTTCATTTAACTCTGACTTAACATGGGCCACACACTAGGCTCTATGCTAGAAGCTTCTTTATCAACTGGTCCAAACAGTCTTCAAAGTGAGAGTACATGACCCTAAAGGTGCACAAGATGATCTTGTCGGTGCAGAAAGAAATGATCATTTCCTCCACCTGTAGTATTTTTCAGCTATCAACATAAAACATTGTTTGTTTACAGGGATTACAACTATATAACTTGTCAACAGATGTACCTGGCAGTCTATGTATATTGTTTTCTTAACTGATGGATGTACATAATTAAAAGAAGTTGGATACATCAAGAGAGGGAGACTAGACTAATTATATAAACCACATTCACACAAAGAAATATGACCTACAGATTATAGAAAGATTAAGATTAAAAAAATAAAAAAGAAAGATTAAGATCACTCTCTACACACTAAGATGAACAGATACCGTATATATCTATACAGCTATATATAAAAAGCAAGGTACATAATATATATAGCATGCTATTTTGTGTGGGAAAGGAGGGAACATGAAAATATACATTCCTATTTGCTTGCACCTGCATAGATACACTGAACAACTGAAAGTAGTTACCTCATGGGTATGAGATGGAATATGGTGGGTAGGAACAGGAATAAGAATGAGAAGTTAAATATATTTGTTATAATACACTGATAATTGTACTATATAAACATAATACCTATTTAAAACAAAAAAATAAAAACTAAAAAGAGCAAAATGATTTAAAAAAAAAAAAAAAAAGACTTGGGAAATCCTTACAACCTACCTGAAGATACTGATGCTCAGAAATAGGTGGCAAGAGGAGCTATGAATGGAGTAGAACAAAACCCATATTGGACAGTTTTTATAACTAAGATTACAATTATTTTAGTTTTCTTCTGATTCTTTAACTGAACTAACTGGGTTTAGGAGGTTTAACACATCTCAGATAATTATATGCTGTGTGATTTCTGCTTTCGGCTAAATACAAACAGGTGAACTAGGATTGGAGTGAAATGAAGCATCAACTTCACTCAGTGTTCCTATTGCTTCCCAGTGTGGCATATGAAGGCCACAGGGCTTCAGAATTGAAGTGCCATAGCCACCACGTGGTCCACACACAACACACTTGACTCTTCCCAAACAGGGAGGATTGCAGTAAAACACCCTATCTATCCTTCCTAAAAACAGTTCTTACTAAACAGTACACTATTTCATAAAATAAAAACAAAAACAAAAACAAAAAAACAGTATGCTGTTCCTTCCATCTCACAATTGGGCAAATACAAAAGTCCAATGACCTACTCAAAGACAGTTAGTTGGTGAATTTAATTTCAAATTCCTCTGAGCCAAGAAAAGTTTGAAGGAGATATGTAGCATTAGCAATAATTATAACAACAAGGGCTAATATGTATTGAACTTTTACAATATGCCAGACACAATAATAAAAACTCATAAGCACTAGTTCATTTAAAATTCATAAACACATCTGAGACCAGTAACTATTTCTACTTTACAGACGAGGAAAACAAAGAGATTACATAAGTTAAAGCTGCTTAAAATAGCAGAGAAAACTGAGGATTAACCACTAACATACTCTTGGAACAATATTTTTTAAATCAAAGTTCCTTTAGCTGTAGGGCTTCTCCCCAACATAATGTCATTCTCCTAATAACATGTAATCATAGCTACCACTTTTAAAGCTACCATATTTTACACAGGCTCTGAACTTAGAGCTTACAAATATCTCTTATTTGGACAAAAATTGTAATAGAGGGTTTTAAAAATTATTTCCATTCTATGACAACCCACTCAGAACCTCTCCTATCTCTCAGGAGATATTCTTTTCCCCATTCCTATTTCCTATTCCTTTTCTTCAATGAATTTTTCTACACTTAATTTTTAAAATTTCCATCCTAACAACAAAGAAGCTAAAGATCTGACAAATGAGATAATTTTCTCAAGAACTGCCTATGTGAAAGTTAGGTTAACTTACACTTATAGGAACCATTGATTTCTAGGTAAATTGAGTATTTGTAATTTTTTTTTTTGTCCTCTAACCCACTATCTTTCAGGCATCTGAAACCTAAGCACACTGGGGGAAGGACAACAGATTCTTATACTCACTGAGTTCACTGTAAGCTGTTCATTCAGGGAGTTAGACTTGGCTCGAAGAGCTGGTTCTCTAAAAGAAAGAGGTATCTTGAGATAAAAACAAAATCCACAACCACAAACCTAGATTATGCTGGGTGAACAAACTGTTTTTGAAAATGTTCACGTCTTTAGTTTGCATAATCTTTGAATCCTGGTGCAGATAAATGTTTGTTTTTCTTTTTATGTACACTCTTGAAAAAATATACATTTTTTGCTCAATTTTTTCCCATTATTTTGTAAGTGTTCTTATGTGAGTTAGTGGTTTTACAGACCATGAATATTTATTCTTTATCAGAAATACTTTTCCCATTTCCCTGATTCTACTTTTCTCCAGTTATTTAAAATTACTATAGTTCAGTCTTTCTTCTGAAGCCCTCCATGAATCACTTTTACAAACAATGAAAGGGCTTGGTATCAGGCCAGTGACTTACCCTGATCTGAAAGGCACTGACGTGGGTGGTGACACAAAAGGATCCGCAGCATGGCTGTCAGCACCAGGTGTGGGAGAAGGGGCTGCAGAGTCCCGGGAATTAACACCATGCCCATCACAGCCAGAATCTCTGGCAAACTTCACCTGCAGAAAGAGCCAGCACAGGTAAAACAGGCTATAAATAACCTTTCCCATCCTCAGGCCTCTCATTTTACTTATTCTTTATCATACAAACCATCACCTGTTCATTGCAGGCAAATCAGAAAAGTTAAAAAAAAGGAAAAGGAAATGGTCACTTGGGATTCAGGCACCATTATCTGTATATGTACATACATGTATTTTTCTTTTTACAAATGAGTCATCCTATTTTGTAACCTGCTTCTGCATTCACTGACATACTAACATACTTCTGTCACTAAATATTAATTGTCAACATTATTTTTACTATCGAAGCATATGTCTGCCTCTAAGGGTCATGTGCTTTGCTGCTATGATCTACAGGGAAGTCTCCAGAGTGTGTTTAAAATAGAAGCAATAAATATCTATGGCATTACAAAATATAGTTCACCAATTCCTGTTATATAGCTTAGCTTATATAAATAATGCTTCTATGAATAGCTTTTTATCTACATCTTTCAAATAATTTAAAAAATTTCCAAAGTAGAAATTTCAAGAAGTGCACCTATGATCCCAGCTACCTGGGAAGCCAAAGCTGAGAATGGGGGATCACAAATTTAAGATCAGCTTGGGCAATTTAGGGAGATTCTGTCTCAAAAAAACAGAGCCAGGCATGGTGGCCCACATCTGTAATCTTCGTAACAGGGAGACTGAAGTAGGAAGATCACTGTCAGTTCAAAGTCAGCCTAGGATACATAATGAATTCAAGACCAGCCTGAACTGCAGTGAGACCCTGTATCAGAAAACTAAAATAAATCATTTTTTAAAAATTCAAAATCACTGAGCATGGTCGCACATGCTGGAAGTTGAGGCAGGAGGACTGCTGTGACTTTTAGGCCAGACTGGGCTACCTAGGGAGTTCCCAGACTGGCCTAAACTACACAGCAAGACCCTGCCTCAAAGAGAAAGAAAAAGAGAGAGGGAGGGAGGGAAGGAAAGAAGGAGGGAAGGAAGTAGGGAGGGAAGAGAAAGGCAGATAGGTAGGTTGTTAGGTCTGGAGGCATTGCTCATAGGTAGAGTGCCCTGGGGCTTAGTTTCCAGTACGAAAAAGAAAAAAAAGTTTGACCATTTAACTTCATTTTCAATTTCATCAGCTTGAGAGCTACCCGGGAAATTAGCAAAACACACTTGTGGGTTTGTCCGGTGCTCGATGCTTTAAGGTCTACATCGCATCTGGTCACTGACCTCTTCCTCTCTGGTGCTGTTCCTCTATTCTGCTGCCAAACAGCCACCGCGAACTAAACAGCTTTGCTCTACTCGGCCCTTATTCTACGATGTTCCCGCCTAGGAGCCGGCCAATCATGAACTCAGTCTTGTGAAACTGTGAGCCAGGTATTGGCCAGCAAGCGCAGTGCGCTCTGGGAGCCCAGCAGAGGCGGAAGGACCTGCTCGAGCCCTCCTCCTGGGGGCGACGCCCCTCCCCCATCTACTGGCACAGAACGAAGGAAGCGGTTTGTTGTCGTTAAGTCTCCGGGATTTAAGGTTAACCTTTTAATACTAAAAGGGGAAATGCAGCCGTGAATGAAGAAAACATGGATGGAACAAATGAATGCAGTAAAGGTCGAACTGGTACGCAGAATGAAGCAGCACTGCTTGCTTTAATGGAAAAAACTGGGTATAATATGGTTCAGGAAAACGGACAGAGGAAATTTGGTGGTCCTCCTCCAGGTTGGGAAGGTCCACCTCCACCTAGAGGCTGTGAAGTTTTTGTAGGAAAAATACCTCGTGATATGTATGAAGATGAGTTAGTTCCTGTATTTGAACGAGCTGGGAAGATATATGAATTTCGACTTATGATGGAGTTTAGTGGTGAAAACAGAGGTTATGCATTTGTGATGTATACTACAAAAGAAGAAGCCCAGTTGGCCATAAGAATTCTTAATAATTATGAGATTCGACAAGGGAAGTTTATCGGTGTGTGTGTGAGCTTGGACAACTGCAGATTATTTATTGGAGCTATTCCAAAGGAAAAGAAGAAAGAAGAAATTCTGGAAGAAATGAAGAGGGTTACAGAAGGAGTTGTAGATGTCATTGTTTATCCAAGTGCGACTGATAAGACCAAAAATCGCGGGTTTGCTTTTGTTGAATATGAATCTCACAGAGCCGCTGCTATGGCTAGAAGAAAATTAATCCCAGGAACATTCCAGCTGTGGGGCCATACCATTCAGGTCGACTGGGCTGATCCAGAGAAAGAGGTTGATGAGGAAACTATGCAAAGAGTTAAAGTTCTCTATGTGAGAAATTTAATGATCTCAACTACAGAAGAAACAATTAAAGCAGAATTCAACAGGCACAAACCTGGTACAGTTGAACGAGTAAAAAAACTTAGAGATTATGCTTTTGTCCACTTTTTCAACCGAGAAGATGCTGTAGTTGCTATGTCTGTTATGAATGGAAAGTGCATTGATGGAGCAAGTATTGAGGTAACACTTGCAAAACCAGTAAATAAAGAAAATACTTGGCGGCAGCATCTTAATGGTCAGATAAGCCCCAGTCCTGAAAACTTGGTTGTGTACGCTAACAAAGAAGAGAGCCATCCAAAAACTCTAGGCAAGTCACCAGCTCTTCCTGCTCTTCTCAATGCACAACATAGCCCAAGCCCTCCTGAAATTGAAAGATGCACTTATCCCTTTTTTCCTGGGACAAAGCTTACTCCAATTAGTATGTATTCTTTAAAGTCCAATCATTTTAATTCTGCAGTAATGCACTTGGATTATTACTGCAACAAAAATAACTGGTCACCACCAGAATATTATTTATATTCAACAACCAGCCCAGATGGAAAAGTAGTCTTGGTATACAAAATAGTTATTCCCGCTATCACAAATGGCTCCCAGAGTTACTTCATGCCAGACAAACTCTGCTCTACATTAGAAGATGCAAAGGAACTGGCAGCCCAGTTTACATTACTTCATTTGGACAGAGAACACAATCTCTTCAGCCTGGACCTGTGTAGAAGAATTTGGAGACAATAAGCAGGTCCTTTCTGACGTTGCTTGAACTTACTCTCCTGCAGTTATCTCATTCTTATTGGCTAAAAATAATGCTTATGTGTTACAGGTCTACTTTATGGTACCAGGACAGTATTACAGAGAAAATAATTCTCTTATCTGTACAATAAATGACCTAATTTCTCTCCTTCCATTCCTTAAAACACCCTAAGTTTTATAAGTAACCACTTTATAGTCATTGTCATACCTTTGACTTACTTTACACTAAAGAACATAGTTGAATTTTTGAAAAGTACAAGATTTACCAATTTGGTCTTTAATACATAATTATTATAGTTAAAGCAGGAAATTATTGGTACATATGAATGTAAATTGTAGAAAAATAATATTTTGAATATAATTATTTTTAATAATTTGTTTTAATTTTTGAATATTTTTCTATACAAGTTGATAGTGATTTCTTAAACTTTGTCCTAAAGATGATTCATTTTACTGTTTTGTGGTACCAATGGTACTCTTACTACTAACCTGGTACATAAAATCATATAAATGTTTGCATTAGCATTTAAACAATACTGTATTTAATAATAATAAGTTAGTTTATGGCAAATATTTGTGCAGATTTGATGGCTAATAGTTTTCTAAAAAGTAACTATGAATTGTTATTTTTTCTTCATGAACTACCTTTCAATGTTATAAGCAAATTTAAAAGAAGACGCTTTGTGGAGCAAGAGAAACTTCCTCTCTCTATGTTAAAAAAGTACCAAGAACACATTGTAACAAGATCTCTGAAGCATTGTGTCAGTGAAGGAAAACAACGCTGACTTGATAAAACTATGAAGATTTGCAATGCGGTATACATAGCAGTAATCTTTACCAGTATCAAGATTTTGAATCTTAGAATGTTATGTTAAAATGTGATTATAGTTTAATGCTTTGTCTCTTTAAATGAAACTTATGTCCATAAAGATGTGCAGTGTAATTGTCCCTGTATTTATTTAGAGACTACAGTTTCCATTGCAGCTCAATAAACAGCTTTTGACCTGTTGGTGCTCCCTTCTCTTCTGGGATTCTCAGTGTGCTTCCTTATTCTTTAAGGCATTATATCTTTATCAAAGTTTTCCCTGGTCACCAATAATATCTCTTGCTACTTGAAGCTGTATTAGACAATGACTATGTATCGTTAATCAGGCCTCATTCCTGTACAGAAAAGCTGTGAACACTAGTATGAACATTATTTGGTGTAAAGCATAAAGAAAAAGTGTTTTAGGGGTCTGAAGAGATAGCTCAGAGATATAAGCACCAGCCTGGCAAGCGCAAGGTCCTGAGTTCGATCCCCATTCCAAAACATAAAATACTATTTTATTTTAGAATCAGATTTGCACATTTGGTTTTAAAAATAATATATGCCAACATACTAAACATCAGCTATAATTCAGATTAACAGAACTGTAGAATTTATAAAAATGCAATGATTGAAAAGTTATTCATTAGTTTAGCAAACTGCTACTCTTTTTAAACTTTGAATTTTCTTGTAATACCTGAGTGGGTAATAGATCCCAGTAGTTTATTTTTCATGTTACTATCTTTGCAAAATACAAATATTAAGCCACTGAAAAGAAGTTATGCTAAATTTGATAACCAAGGATCATTATCTCTATTGGAGACTGAAACAATTTTACATTAGGTAGGAAGAAATAATGATACAGAAAGATTATAAAGTGCATAGGCAAATGTCATGCAATACAAAAGACAATAGAACCTACCATTATGGTCACTGAAAATAGCTATAAATATTTCAGTCAATTATTTGTTACAGAAATATTATCTAAGTTGCTTTTAAGTAAGATATACTTAAAGTTTTTATAGTTATGCTCCACTTGTGTTCTTAATATTCACTGTATTTGAATAAGTGTTAAGACTTTTAATGCTGAAATTGTGCTGATTTTTTTACTTGAATTTGAACTCAGACATTAAATTTGTGATGGTTTTAGAAAAAAGAAAGATGGGCTGGGGAGATGGCTCAGTGGAATAAGCGCTTGCCTACCAAGCACAAGGGCCTGAGTTCAATCACCGGTTCCGAAAAAAAAAAAAAAAGAAAGAAAGAAAGAAAGAAAGAAAGAAAGAAAGAAAGAAAGAAAGAAAGAAAGAAAGAAAGAAAGAAGAGACTGTGAGCCAAATAAAACACTGGTTTAAGTTGTGTCAGGTAAAGCTGACCAACATAAGAGGTATGCTGATTTCCAAGACTTCTAATATAATCTTAAATTTCCCACCGTAAGGCCTAAAGCAGGAGCTCACATGTGTAACAGCAGCACTTAGGAGTTGATAAGGCGGGAAGGTTGTAATTCTGAGGGAAGCCTGGACTATCAAATGAGACTCTTATCTCAAAACATAAAAGCAACAAGAAGTTCCTACCAGAAAGAATGAGCTAAACTGGATATAGTGGCACACACCTGTACTCCCAGCACTCAGGAGGCTGAGGCAGGAGGACCACTGTGAGTTCAAAACCAGCCTGGACTACACAGCAAGACCCTGTCTCAAAAGTGAGCTAGTTTATATACTCCAAGTAGTGCATAAATCGTCCTTAACACTCATGCTATACTAGAGGCTGTCACGTTCTACCAGCCTTGTCAACATTAATATGATGTCAAACTAATTATCTGAATACTGGTAAAATAGTTTTTTTTTTTTCCTTATGTTTACAAAATGCTAGGGGAAAGAGAGGGAGGGAGGGAGGAAGAGACAAAGGGAGGAAGAGATCCTTTCTCCTATCCAAGCAGGATTAATAGCCACATGAAAAAAATGACCATATTTGTTATCTGTATTGTCTTTTTAGTTTACAGTCATAAATACTATCACATTCAAACCAAAAAGCAAAGTCACTCTGGGAAGAGGAGGTATTCATCAGAATTTTTTTTTTATTTTTAATAGAAATTATACAAGTTTATGACTTTTCTGTTTAATTTACGTACCTTGTACAGAGTCTCACTACACAGCTCGGACTCAGAGTGATCCTCCTGTTTTCGGCCTCCCAAGTGCTGGGATTACAGGAGTGCACTACCAGGCCCAGTCTTTGTGGGTGGCACGAAATGCAGTACTGGGGATTGAACTCGAGTCCCTGAGCTTGCCTAAGTGAGCACTTAGTCCACTGAGCTATTTGGCCAGCGCATGACAACACTTTTAAATGGTACAAAAAGATGGGATATGAAAAAGTTTCTGAACTCTATTTCCATTTTCCAATTTAGAGAAAAACTTTCAATCATTTCTTTTGATGTTTCTAAGGCCAGGAATGGTGGTACCTGCCAGTAATCACAGCACTTAGGAGACTGAGGGAGGAGAGCTGCTGTGAGTTCAACACCAGCCTGAATTACATAGTAAGGCTCTGTTACACACACACAACAAAACCAAACCAACCAAAAAAGCTTCCAGAAATTTTCTATAAATATGTGGTCATGGATCATATACATGTATGACTGTTTGTATACATATATGTGTATATATGTGTGCGTATGTGTGTATACATACACACAAAGAGACCATGCTATCCCTATTGTTCTGCCACTTGTTTCTTTCACTTAACAACAAATTATGCATTTTCTTTTCATAGGACTACAGCTTGAATCAGGACCTTGGGTCTGTTAGGCAAGTACTCCACCACTGAGCTACATTCCCACCCCTTCTTATAAAGTTTTTATTTTGAAACAGGGTCTAAGTTGTGCAGGTTGGCCTCATATTTTTCAGTCCTCCTACTTTAACCTCTGGAATAGCTGGGATTACAGGAATTCACCACCATGTCCAACTTAGTTTATGTATATCCTTTAGGGTTACATAAAGATACACTCTTAAAATAGATAACCTAACCAACGCTTAGGTTATTTCCAGTTTTCTACTATTATAAACAATTAGCAGAAAAAATAAAATATACACATGATATATATCTTCACATATTTATGTCAATGCATCAATAGGACTGATTTTTTTTGTTTTTGTATTTTAGGGAAGGGCCTACAGGGTATTCAGGGTCTCACTACTAGATTGGACTCATAGTGATCCACCTGTTTACAGCCTCCCAAGTGCTGGGACTACAGGTATGTGCCACCATGCCCAGTCTCAACTGCCGTCTCAGAGTGCTTACAGGTGCTTTAATCCACTGAGCTATTT
>NW_004524674.1:9882429-9884933 GCF_000260255.1 Octodon degus | reverse complement strand
CTACTGAACTATATTGGATTATTTTGCTGAATTCACACACCTACAATACTTAAATGGCAATGGAATAGCCATTTCTAACAAAACTAAACAAAAAAAGGGGATACAAAGGAAGGAACATTTTGAATCTGTATATACAAAATAGAATATACAGCTACTTTCTCTTAATTCAATGAGAAGAAAGATTTGTACTAATAGTGTTTGAACAGGATATCATGTGTGCTTCTTGTACTATGAATAACCACTAAGAAGATAACAATATGCAATGTATTAATTATTGAAACGGTCCTATTGATCAGTTTTGAAACTTGTCTCATTGCTGTTTCTCAATAAAATTGATAAAAATGTAGAATTATGAGACATTTAATTATTAAATGTCTTCTCATTGAAAATTTAAGGATATACTGGATTGCTATTCATACAATAAACAGAAAATGATAGTAAAAAAATAAATTTTACTGAAAATCAATAATTACATAGCAAATTGAAAATTGCAGACAAATATTGAAATGTGAAAGATGTAGACAGAGTGA
Organism: Octodon degus; assembly: GCF_000260255.1. Lineage (NCBI taxonomy): Eukaryota > Metazoa > Chordata > Mammalia > Rodentia > Octodontidae > Octodon > Octodon degus. The sequence continues at coordinate 9,884,403 of NW_004524674.1, read as the reverse complement.
ATTTTACAAAAATATTTCTGAAATGAATACATAATATAAGATTAATAACAGACTGCACATTGTAAAAAATTATTTACAAACTTAAATATAACAAAAATTGTCTAAAATAAAAAAATAAATCAAATAAAAAGTATGGTTTCAGCACTGGGTTTTCAAGCACATTTAGTTATTCATTTAACTAGCCAGGAGACACCTGGAGGACTCATAAGCATATACAAAAGCATCACTCACCCGCTTAACTTCCACCTCGAACACCAGGATAGAGTCCGTTGATTGAGTCCAGCCTACTAAGCCTTCAGAGCCAGCTGTACAGGCTGGAGGGACAATGAGCAACCGCTTTCCTCCTTTCTTCATGCCCAGCATTCCATCCTCCCAGGCCTTTAGAATTAGAGATGAAGAAAACCTCATCAGAAAAGAAACACCTCATAAAACAAGTAGAACACTGAGTTTCACTTATCTACTTTCAGGTTTAGGAATTTCCTCCACAGCTCAAGTTCAACTATTACCCATACTAATTATGAGTAAGCCAGTGGTGAACCACACCTGAAATCCTAGCACTTGGGTGGCTGAGGCAGGAGGACTGCAACAAGTTCTAGACAAGCCTTGGCTATATAGTAAGTTTATGACCAGCCTAAAACTACATAGAGAGACCCTAAAAAACAAAACAAAAAAATCAATCAATCAATCAATCAACCAATCAACCAAGTAAACAACCAACCAAGACTTTCACTTTAAAATCTACTGGTAAAAGAAGACATATCTAGGGTTGGGTAAAATATATTTATCTTAGATGTTGAGAGAAAATGAGAGCAATTAAATAGCAATAAGAAAACAATAAAGGCTATCATTTATTAAGCATGTTTCTCCAGACACCATGGTTAAATATTTTATATGCATTGTCTTGTTTAATCCCAATAATCTCAAAAAGTTGATGAAATTGTTTTACAAATAATAAAACTGAGTTTGGAGGTAACTTTGATAAATAAGAAAAGTGGAGGTTAAGTTAAATACCTAGCCCAAGATCATGTATTTAGTAAATCATTAAACCAAGATTAAACATGAGATCTGCCTAGCGTTAAAAACCATACTTTAACTGCTATGATTACAAGGAAAATATCTCTAAAACATTCTAAGAGAAGCAGCCATAAAGCAATGTGGAAAAGCTTTTAGTTACACAGATGGCTGAATGTGGCACAATGCATTGATGTCCTGACCTGACGAAACTACACATACATAAAATATTCTATCTTATGAAACAGACACAATTAGAAAAAACAAAATTCACATCACAAACCCAAGTAACACACAATTCCAAAAGAATTTTACCTTTTTTCCTGTTAGGCAATAGGAAAGATAGGCAATTGTCCACAAGAGTCACAGGATAAAAAAGAGGATTATAAAAAACAAATACCTATCTTCAATACAGAGACCTAGACTTCAAATCTCTCAAGTAGTAATAAGGTAACATATTCCTGCCCTCTTCCCTTTCAACAAAACATTTTCAAACTCTCATAAGTTATGCCCAAGTCAGAAATGATACAAATTTGATCTAATTCTAAAACACAGATTTTTACCTTGATAACTTTTCCTGATCCTAATTTCAGGCGAAGCAGCTTATCTTTGTTAGCAGTGGAGTCAAAAACCTGCAATTTGATCAAAGTATACAAGGTTTGACAATTTCAAAAATAATAATAACCACTATAATATTCAACTAACTACATACCAGCTCAGTACTTCTGCAATAGGGAATATCAAATATGAGAGAAACAGATCTTGCAGAACCTGAAAAGATGGGACCACATCGTGGCTAAGGAGTGTTATCACAGTGAATATCCCTGAGATTTTTCCAGATTTAAGGGAAAAATATCTTTTTCTTTCTTTTTTTTTTTTCCTTTTGTCTTTTTGAGACAGGGTCTCACTTTGTAGCCCAGGCTAGACTCAAACCTGTAGCAATCCTCCTGCCTCAGCTTCCTG
>NW_004524674.1:9880803-9881939 GCF_000260255.1 Octodon degus | reverse complement strand
TTTTTCTGTCAAATCATATTGCTTTTAAGGTCTTAATATTAAAACAACAAACTCCATATTACTTATAGTACCTGCTACAAGAAAAACTGGAACACTCCTAACAACTAAGATCTAATGCCAAAAGAATATATCCAAGTTTAAAACTAACATAGAAGACGTGTAACAATTGGTAAAAATAATACCTGGGAAATTGGTTTCCACTTGGCCTAGGTAGAAGACAAGAAGTGGCAATATGCAGATTTTACACGTAACAATTTCATGAATATGCCCTAAAAGCAGTTGTGAGGCAGGGCTAAGGCAGGGCTCCTAAGAGATTTCTATTTGCCAAAAGTTAATACCTTCCATGTGAATAATCTTTGAGTCCTTAAATTATAAAACCTTGCAGAGTACACTCTCTTACCTGGCCCAGAACATGATTCTGAAAAAGCCAGCCAGTGTAGGCCACTTCCAAAGAATCTCCCACTTCTACTGCAGAGCCCTCTGCCACAACGAGGTCCTGAGACAGCACTGCTTCCAAGGAGGAGGTGCTGTTGCACTTGGCAATGCATACCTGCAAAACAAAAATCAAAACGTTAATTTGGCGCATACTCAAAAAGTACTCATTCCTTTGTCAGGTGTGGTGGCACATAACTGTAATCTCAGCACTTGGGAGGCCAAGGCAGGAGGATTGCCATGAGTTCCACAAGAGCCTAGGCTGTGCAGTCATTGTAAATGCTGGCAAAGGTATAGTGAGAGAACTGATATGAATGTGAAATTCCTTTGACTTGAACTCTGAAAATAAAGTATAAGGAAATGGGGGAGGCAGGATATACTCATTTCTCAAATACGCACTTCAGTATCATTTATTGTACAGACGGAAAAACAACATAAAAATAAGGAAGTAGCTAAGTAATTAAGGAACACCTGTTATGGACTAAGTGTGCTGAAATTCTAACCTCCAATGTGCTGGTATTAGGAGGTGGTGGCTTTTAGGAGGTACTTAAGTCATGACCTTACTGTCTTGATTTCAATAATAAGCAATTTGGAGGGACACATACATTCAAAGCATAGTTAAAACTGCATAACACAATCTTCAAAACGTTTCAAATATTTTTTCATGAAATGAAAGAAGACAAAATAAACAAGATACAGAACCA
>NW_004524674.1:9877392-9879533 GCF_000260255.1 Octodon degus | reverse complement strand
TTCCCAAAGGGTGTCATATTCCAGTATGGGGAACTCTTACCGTTAACTCAAAGTTCAGATGGATTCTAGCAACAGTAACTGGCTGTTGCTGACTGATATAAAGAAGAATCCTGTACTGTACTCAGTCACGGAGGGACAGGAAAAAAAAAGAGAACAGAGTCAAAAGGCAATATACAAAAACCAGCAGTAAGACACAAAGTTGTGTTTCATACAGCTACAAAATACAAAACCATTCCTTCTTAAAAGTTTAGGACTTAAATTCTATCTCCCCACTATCCATTTTCTGTCTTTCTCATTTTGGCCTTATTCTTTAATAAATATAATTAGTAGTATCTTTAATTGTCAATTTCATTCCTATAAAGATGACTAAACACAGTAACTTAAAAGGAAATAACATTAAAATTGAGTAAAATCTTAAATGTACAAACTTGGTAATTTTTTATACACATATATGATCACATGGTCACTGAACAGACTGAAATATGCAGTGTCTGCAACACCCTGGAAAGCCCCTGCCTTCCTTTCAGTAATCACAACCTGAGGTGACCACTAGTCTGACTCTAATCATTAATTTTGTTACTCTAGGTCTGGAGAGATAGCTCAATACAATAAGCACTTGCCTGGCAAGTGCAGGGTCCTGGTATCGCAAAAAAATAAAAAATAAAAATAATTTTGTTATTCTTAAATTTATATAAGTGGGACTTTAGAGTGTACCCTCCTTTGTTATGTTTCTCTCATAATGTCTACAACACGAAGCCTTATTCCAAACACCGTAACACTGTTCTCTACTAATCTTTCTCTTGTTTATAGCTACTCAAGTTGTTTCCAGCCAAGGCTATTATGAACAGTGCTGCTGTAACACTCTGTGTGTCTTTTGGGGGATATAAAATTCATTTCCTTCAACTCAAAGAACTCAATGCTTCTTACAGTACAAATCTACTGGTAATAAATCCTCTCAGCTTTTATTTGTCTGAAAATTAATTTTGTCTTTATTTTTGAAAAGTCTTTATTTTGGTAATGAATTCTAGATGTGGGGTGTAGTTCAGGAGCAAACTATCTACTTAGCATGGGCAAGGCCCTGGGTTCAATCTTTAGCACCAAAAGAAGGAAAAATGCACAATAAAATACCACTTCACATCCACTAAAATGGCTAGAATAACAAATTAGCTACATGTTGACAAGGATGTGGAGAAACCCTCATATACTGTGGGAATACTAAACACTATGGCCACTGTAGAAAATAGTTTGTCAGGTCCTCAAAAAACTAAACACAAAGTGCCATATGACTGAGCAAGTCTTCTGCTCAAATACAACTCCTTCTGCTATATTTTGCTTTATTATGCCTTGCAAATATTGTACTTTGTACAAGTTGAAGGTTTTTGGGAAGTCTGCATCAAACAAGTCTACTGACACCATTTTTCCAGGCGCATGTACCCACTTCATGTCTGTGTCACAATCTGGTAATCCTTACAATATTTCAAACTTTTTTCATTATTATTTTATCTGTTATGATGATTGACGATCAGTGGTTTTTTAAGACAGAGACTAAGTTGCTAAATTGCCCAGGCTGGACTCAAACTTCCTGCGTCAGCCTCCCAGAGTGCTGGGATTATAACAATGTATCACTATCCCCTGACATCAGTGATCTTTGACATTTCCATTGTAGTTGTGTTGGGAGTGCTATAAACTCTGCCCATATGAGATAGTCAACTTAAACACTGTTTGTTGTAACTACTCCACCAACCAGCTGCTCTCCATCTCTGCCTTTCCTCCACTCTATTCTGAGACAACAATATTGAAATAAGGCCAATTAATAACCCTACAATGCTCTTGGAGTGTTCAACTGAAGGAAGAGTTGCACATCTCATTTTTGAACCAAACACTAGAAATGGTTAAGCTTAAAGAAGATGAACCAAAGCCAAGCTCGGCCTTTTAGGCCAAACAGCTAAGCTGTGAATGCAAAGCAAAAGTTCTTAAACAATCTAAAATTGCCACTAAACAATTCCATTAAATGTGAATGATAGCGAAGCAAGACAGCCTCGCTACTACTATGAAGGAAATTTTAGTGGTCTGCCTAGATCAAAACTATAACACTCCCTGTAGCCAAAGCCTAGTCACCCTGATTCTCTTCTGTTCTACGA
>NW_004524674.1:9867084-9876447 GCF_000260255.1 Octodon degus | reverse complement strand
CAGGCTGGCCATGAGATCAGTTTGTAGCCAGGATGGCCTTGAATTCACAGCAATCCTTGTGCCTCAGCCTCTGCAGAGCTGGGACTACAGACACGTCCCACCACGCCCAGCTAAAATAAGCAAATTTATATAAATAGAAAGTAGATTACAAAAAAAGAATAGCAAATTTAAAAAAAATGTAGATCAGAGGTTATGTAGAGATAAGGAAATGAGAGGGTTATTGCTTCACAGTTACAGTTTCTGTTTAGGATTATGGAAAAGTGGAAACAGTGACAATCGTTGCTCAGAAGTCTGATGGAGTTAATATTACTGGATTATGCACTTAAAAATGGTTAAGTCACAAATTACATATATGGTGCTATTCATATATATGTATATTATATATACATACATACACTGCACTTTTTGCATATATTTTAGCTCACTCTCAACATCCATGGGTTCTGTGTCCATGGATTCAACAAATCAGATAAAATGTTTGGGGAAAAAAATTGTGCTTTGTACTCTAGGAGACTAAGGCAGGAGGACAGCAAGTTCAAGCCCTGCTGAGGCAACTTAGCAACTCAGACACTGTCTCAACATTTAAAAAAATGTAAAAGGGCTGGTTACAAAGCTCAGTGTGAAGGCTCTGGGTTTAATCCTTGGTATATACCACCCCCCAAAAAAAAATACCTATACTGAACATACACAGATTATTTTTCTTAGCACATTTTCTAATATAACAAATATTTACAAAGTATTTTCATTGTATTAGGCTTATAACTATAGATGATTTAAAGTACATGGGAGGGGGCTGAGGAGATGGCTCAGTAGAATAAGCACTTTCCTGGCAAGCGCAAGGCCCTGAGTTCAATCCCCAGTTCTGTCAAAAAAAAAAAGAAAAAAGAAAAAGTACATGGGAGGATATGTATAAATTCCTTATGCCAATCATCCAATTTTGTACCTAAAGGAGGGTGTGGAACCATTCCCATGACAATTGAACAAATGCAAAAACCAAATAAAGTTCACCCTTTGAAGTAGGAGAACTATGGGAACATATATGTGATCTTCCACCTAAAATAATTTTCTTTTTCTTAAGTTAGAGTGAAGCGCCAATCACCTCAATCTAATCACAGAAGGATGGTGATGGAGGGATCATAAACTAATATTAACAGTCAGTATATGTCAGCTATCCAGCTTCTCGAGCATGAACTTCCTGGCTTTTGACTTGAGAAAAGGTCTCTAATTCCTCAGTTCTGGAACTGCTACCCATCAGAGATTTTGAGCTGTGTCCTTTAGCTCTACAAGTCTGCCCCATGCAGTTCAAATTCTAGTGAATGTACTGAGGGAGACTTTTTATTACCTCTCCTATGCACCATTAAGACAGCAGAAGTTTCTCTGCATTTCTGGAACACCCCTGTGGAGGACCACCTGAGCAGCTCTCCTTGAAAGAAGAGTGACTGTCTCTATTTTGACTGAGCCTGACCCTATTTCTTTGTATTGTTCTGTACAGAGCTGGACGGGACTCCTGTTTATCCTTTAATTGGCCTTAAGCAATGTATATTGGTCTAGCTGAGGTGCTGGTGATAGTCTTTGAAGGTGGCGTGCGTGTTTCCCTGGTAACCTAAACCTGCTGCTCCTTAATGTGAGCCGGGTCGAGACAGGATGGTAAGTTAATGCTCCGCACCGCCAGCTGGGATCGAGCCTCTAGATAGAGGCTATGACTTCCTGGGGCTTGAAAGACTACATCAAAGCTGAAGCACCAGACTTACCAAAACATTAGATACTATATAATGCAGTTTACTCTCTCTGCATATCCTCTCTGCATATCGGCAGAGGTAAATGTAGGCCACCCACTTAGCTCAGCTCACAATGATCCCCTACTTCCCACAATTCTCAGTCAATCCTCCTCAAACCACTGCCCTACTGAATAAAAACTCAGTGAGGCCCTGGGTCACTCTCTTGGTTCCAGAAAGCCATCTTCATGGCTGGACTTAGAGCCCCTTGACTCCCCAATGATTGAAAATATAATTTAGTGTCTTTATTTTCACTGTGGGTTGCATTGTAAGTGGTAGACTGGAATTAACTTGGGATTCCAATAACGTAACTTTGGGATTATAAATATTGGCTTCTTGGACTGAGATGAGGACCTGGAAGTGTCTCCTACACACCTCCTAGAATTTCCCACCACTCCAGAACTCAGCAAATATCCCATGGGAAAAAAGCTAGTCCAGTGCTTGGAGCTCCTTTAGATCTGCTCCTTTCTCGTTTCTCTAGTAGTTTCTCTGCTTGGACCTATATGCTGACTAAGCTACAGCTAAAATCAGCAAAAAATAAAATAAAATAAAATAAAATCAGCAAAAGACTCAAGGCACAGAAATAGAGTTATCTCATTAGCTCTTCCTTCTTTGAAATGTTAGTCCATTAAGTCTTCTTTAATTCTTCATCTCTCCATTGAATTTTATTTATTTTTTAAAAAATTTAAATCTTTTACCTATCTATTTGGTACAGGGTCTCACTATGCAATTCTGACTCGGAGTGATCCTCCTGTCTCTGCCTCCCCAGCGCTGGGATTACAGGCATGCCCCACCATGCCGGGTTTCGGTGGGTGGCCGACAAAGCAGGCCTGGGATTCCCGGGTCAACACGGCCTGTGGTACCAAGGACTGAACCCAGGTCCTTGTACTTGCCAAGCAGGTGCCTAGATCACCAAGCTATCTTCCCAGCCCTCCAATTAATTTTAAAGTGTAGGGGCTGGGGAGATGGCTCAGTGAAATAAGCGCTTCCCTGGCAAGCGCAAGTATCTGAGTTCAATCCCCGGTTCCAAAAAAAAAAAAAAAACAAAAAACCTTTAAAGTGTAAGTTTTGCTCTTTTTCTGTTTGATAATCACTGCACCACTATATACCCATAATATCCCATGTGATAGGAATACTAAATTTTAGTAAAGCCCCAATACTAAATTTTAAACATCCATATGGTAATCCCTAATGAATAAATATAGGTAACCATCATCAATGGCTGCTAATGCAACAAAATGAGACAACCAGACATCATTTGTCTCCTGAAGAAAGAATAAAAAATTTAAGGGATATAACAACCAACTACAATGTATGACATTATTAGATCCTGATTCAAACAAATGATTTAAACAATGGGGTTGGAGGTGGGTATTCTGAATACTAAGTAACCTTCTGGAGAATGATTTGAGGCTAGATACAATCACAAGAAAATCAGTCTAGGGTTTTTAGCCCCATCTACTCTTCAACTCAAACCAATAATATGTTATAATCAACTGTCTAATCTTATTTTCAAAATTTCAAAGAATAGGGCCAGGGACATAGCTCAGTGGCTTAAGTGCCTGCCTGGCAAGCTCAAGGTCCTGAGTATGATTCCCAAGACCAAATCCAAAAAACAAAGCAATGCTTTAAGCAATACAAAATAAATGTACATTACCTATCCAACGACAGGACACTCTTACTGGTTTATGCTATCTCTCCAGATTCTTAAACTAGGACCATATCCCCAAAGAGCTGTGTAAAGATTTTTAGTGGTGAGATTTTTTTCAATTCACAATAGTAAGCAAACTAGAATTTATTATATTCTAATTGTGTACATTCATGTACAATACCAGTAATCATTCTAATCCTCTGACACACAAGAAACTGGACCAAGTCCATTAAAATCCAGCCCACTGGTATTATTTGGGACATTTTAAGAAGAATAAAATATGGGGTATTCTCACCTCTTTGGCTACGTGGTTCCCCAGAACTGCAGCACCAAATTTTCCCTGCTTTACATATTGACCATTTATGCTATTGAAGCAAGAAAATAACAAGCATTAATACTATTCTAAATTATAGACAACCAGATTTCTTTTGTGGCATACAGAAGTGAGGGAGCTTCTCATTCAGTCTCTAGAAGGGGAAAGAAGCAAGCAATTTATAACTTAAAGCTCTTTATTTCTTTACTTCAAATATCTGTTATTCATGTTATACCAGTGGAGTGGTTTTCTTTGAGTATTTAAAGTAAATTATTGAGGTTACAAGAGCTTAAGGAAAGTAGACAAGACAATGGCTCTGCAAGTTTTATGTGAAGCAATCTCTAAATGAAATGTTGAAAGTGTTACTGATACATATACAGAACGTGTCCCAACTCCATACAAGGAATGTAAACATTATGTACTGCATGCAGACATGTACCAAGAAAAGGAAAGGGATCAAAGATGGGTGAACAGGGAAGACAGAGGGATGCCGAAAGGTATGAAGAAAGAATTAAGATGTGTTATGTACATGTACCAACTTCTCACAAGGAACATAAACAAGACATTCTACACATGTACAATGAACTAAAATTTTCAAAATAATCATAAAATAGTGTTACTGATGCTTTGTGGAAGAGCTAAGTAACATATTTGCAAGGAATACAGGCTTTCTGAGAAAAGACAGGAGCTCAACCATTCTCCTTTCCCATCCACCAAACTTCAGAGAGCTTTCCTTTTCAATTACTCACTATCGATAAGCAAGAACTGCTGTTGCAACCAGTACTGCAGAAGTGCCTGTGGTGGTTGGTGCTGGTTTGGGGGTTGCCTGATTTCCTGAAGATGAAGAAGAAAGTTATCACTCATTGTTGCTTAAAATTAATTTTAGCCACTAACCTAGCTTCTAATTCTTCTTTACATCTTATACTTAATATTACAATGCTCTTGTGACCATTGTCCTCATTTGATCTACAAAACAGGGTGAGGAAAGAGGCTCTAAGCACCCAAATGCCTTACATAATGACAGTGGCAAAGTCGAGGCCTAGAATTCATGACTCTAATTCCAAACGATCCACCATAAGTCTTCTGGCTGGTCAAGACAAGCAAGGTCTCATTCCATGTATTTTCTTTTCTCCTTTCCAATATTTCGATAGCTATGTCACATAAACATAAACTTATTTCTCTTTTTTTTAACATTTAGGGCAGGAAATTTAGGATGAAATTTAAATGACGCTTAGTACTGAACTGCACATGCACTACACAATAACACTAAAGTTTTAAAATAGTATATTAAGACTAAATTCCTGGCTGGGGATATAACTTAGTAGTAGACCAAGTGCTCAGCGTGCATAAAGTCCTGGGTTCCATCCCTAGGACCAAAAAGAATAACTGCTTATTTACACTCACTAAGAAAATGTGCTATTACAATAGTAAGGTAATAGTCACATAAAAATCAACTTTTTCTTTTCTTTTTTTTTTTTTTAAGACAGAGTCTCATTAAGAAGTTCAGACTGGTCTGGATTCACCATGTGGCCTGACTTGGTCTCAAACTTGCAGAAATCCTCCTGCCTCAGCCTCCCAAGTGCTAGGGTTACACATGTGTCACCATACCCAGAAAAAACTTATTTTCAAAAATCTTGTTTTCTTTTTCTGGTATTGCTTTTTTTTTTTATTATAAAATACATTGTAGAAAACTTAAAGAAAACATAGGAAAGTATAAAAGTGACCAATAACCTCATCAATCAAAACTGAACACTGTTAATAATTTGATGTTTATTCCTAGTACCTTATATAGATAAACTGCAGCTTCCTTCTTTTTTAAAGAAAATAATACACCTTGGTGTCTTCCTTTCCTCACTTAATATATTCATCTCTCCACTCTTCAGAAAAAAACTTTTCAGCACCTACAGGAAATACTGTGTACCAGAATATATTCAACTTCCTATTATTTAAAATTTCTTTAGGCTGTTTAATTTTTCTTCTTTACCCAGAATGCTATAGCAAAGACACTGTGCTTAAAACATACCCCTTTGTACGTATTCTGATTACTTTTTTTTTTTTTTTTTTTTGTATTTTAGGAAAGGGTCTACAGGGTGTTCAGGGTCTCACTACTAGATCTGACTCGTAGTGATCGGCCTATTTATAGCCTCCCAAGAGATGAGATTATAGGTGCACACTGGCACAGCAGGCACAAGGATCAAATCCTCAGTCCCTGTGCCTGCTTGCAGGTGCTTTAATCCACTGAGCTATTTGGCAGGCCCTACTTCTGATTACTTTGTGGGACTGAATTCCTAAAAATGGGATTATACAATGAAGGTGTATTCAAAAATTCTAAGTTTTGCTGCATTCTGCCCAAATGTTGTTTAGTAATACAACACCAAATCTAGGTGCAGCAGCACACACTTGTAGTCCCTGCTGCTCAGGAAGCAGAAAACAGGAGGACTGCAAGTACAAGGCCAGCCTAGACAGCAAACAGAGACCCTGTCTTGGGAAACAAAAACAAGAGAATCATACCAGTTTATACTTTTACCTCCTGACAGTGGAAGAGGGTACCTTATTTTGTTACCAACGCAAGAAGGCCAGTACAAAAAAAGGAACATCTCTTTAGTACCTATATTTGCCTTTATTGTTAAGAAATTTTAACATTTTTTCGTACATCTTTCAAAACATGAATTGTCTGTTTTTACCGTTTGCTTATTTTCCTAGTATTCATGCCTTCTGTATTATTTTGTAAAAACCTACAATAGTTCCTAATTCAATTAGCATTTACTGTGTATAATACAAAAAAAAAAAAAATCTTTGCACCTAATAAGCAGTCTATAGCATGGGGGGGGCGGGCAGGCAGCTAAGGCCAGAGCTACATTAGTTGGAGAAATCTGGACCACTGAGAAAAATTTCTAGTATCTCCCCAGGAGAGACACATATCCACCTATAAGTTAGTTCAGCTTCTCTCAATGTACTCAGGCCAGTATTATCCCAGCTGATCTCTAAATAGAGAAAGCTGTTTGTTGGTCTGCCAGAGGGACACAGGCCTACACTTGTATAAGGCTTCATTTAACATTCTTACTTCTTTGATATCTGTATCATACAGATTCAAGGACGTTTTATTTCATTTTTTGAGACAGTGTATCACTATGTAGCTTAGATTATCCTTAAACTTAACTATCTCACCATGGAACCCTGGCCTCAAACTCAGTGATGACTTCTTTCAGTATGTTGTTCTGAAGTTTTCCTATCTTCACATTCTATCTTCATTGTCTTGACTGTTACTTTCTCTTGACTCCTTTTTATCATTTATTTTAAAAATATTCTGTTAATCTTCTGTCTCTCTAAAGGCAAAATGTCTGTTTATTTATTGCTATGTTCCTTGTATACTTAGGGTGCCACAGTGCAGGGATTACAGGCATACAGCACCACATCCAGGCTTATTTTGTTAATATTGTGTAGAAATAGGTGGTTATAGTTTTGCTCTATTCAGCAAGATATCCTCACTGAACAGAGCTCTCACAGTACAAAGGGATGTTGTTCTTTTGTTCTGTTTGTTCTTCTAATACCTTTCATAGGACTTGACCTTGCTACTCTTCTGTTGCCATTTTTGTATGGTTTGAGGTTTTTAACTGCAGTTTTAGAATTCTAACTTGACAGAAAACCTTCTTTAGGCCCCAAGATAACTCAGCGGACTAAGCGCCTACTTAGGCAAGCACAGGGACCGGGGTTCAATCCCTGGCACCACATGTCGCACTGACGTCACCCTCAGGTATACTTAGCCAGCCACTGAGACTGGGCATGGTGGCACACACCTATAATCCCTGCACTGGGGAAGCTGAGACAGGAGGATCACTATGAGTCCGAGCTGTGTAGTAAGACCCTATACCAAATATATTTTTAGAAAGACAGACAGACAGCCTTCCTTCCTCTGCTGTTTTTATACAGAGGTCTAAAATATGGTGGCTCCCTCCCGATGTTTCCCATTTTTATCCCTACTTTTTGCTACATTTCTCTTTATCTTCACCTCTAATACACCAATCCTCAACTTTTATGCCACTGTCATGATTCGTCTCAGTGTGGGTCCCTACCCTTGAGTCATCCTTCCAGTAGTTTCAGTAGTTCACGGTAGCAAGATTATACTAGGTTTGGTTGTTAGGTTTGGTTTGGTTTGGTTTGCTTGTATTCAGGGCTTTGCACTGAGCTACAATCCAAGCCCTTTTACCTTTCTAAAATGTTGAGCCAAGGTCTCACTAAGTTGCTAAGCTTTCCACACTAGACTCAAATTTGCCATCCTCCTACCTCAGTCTGCTAGAGTACATGGGACTAAAGATGTGTGCCAACAGGCTTGGCTGCTCCAGCTTTTCTAATTCCCAGCATCAATCTCCTGTACATACCACAAGTACAGCAGGTAAACTCCTTTCCATTTTTAGTTTGCCTGCCATACTTTCCATGAACGTATGTAGGCTATTCTAGAATCTTCCCATTCAGATTCAGACATTTCATTTCTTCCCTGTTTTTTCCCACACACATGCTGATACCAAACAAGCTTTGTTGCTGTTTGTGGCTTGTCCATACCTGCTTGTATTTGAGTATAAGGATATCTTTCAATTGGCTTTATTGTAAATATTATCCATAACGTTTTTCTTTTTATATCTAAAGTTTCTGTGTTTATATTAAATTTTGAAGGGGCCGGAGAGATGGCTCAGTGGAATAAGCGCTTTCCTGGCAAACGCAAGGGCCTGAGTTCAATCCCCAGTTCCACAAAATAAATAAATAAATAAAATAAAATTTGAAGAGATTGAAGAAACATGCTGCAACCATCTTTCCTGTTGTTTCCTATAAAAATTTCTCCACCTTCTTTTTTGTTTTGTTTAGTACTGGGAATCAAACTCACAACCTCAAGCTTGCCAGGCAAGTGCTTGTGCTGCTGAGCTACATCCCCAGCCCAAAATTTCACTTCTGTATTGCCACTTAATTTTTTATTTGTAAATGCCTGCAGAAGACTGTATAGCTCATTTTTAAAGTGGAAATGCCCCCACAGCTTCCTCTTGAAGTACAACTAAGTCACACTTGTGGTTTCAAAAAATCAAGTTATTTCATTAAATTGTGTCTGAGGTTTCTTTTTCTCCATACCCATTAACTCAACCACTTAAACTGAGTAGGAAGCACTCATCAATGGTGAGATGCACCACAGGAAATGAAAAGACATCAGCTACTAGAAATACACAGCCACAGGTTTTCTGTTACTGGTGAAGTTATTCACCACAAAACTGCCAAAAGTTACATGTAAGATATAAAGCAGGGGTCAGCAAGTATTTTCTGATCAAACAGCAAATATTTCAAGATTTACGGGCTATGGCATAAAATATACTGCTGCTTTGCCTCTGATCAGGGGACTCCCCAAATCTCTTCTCATTTCCTGGGAGCAAAGATGACAGAGGCTTACACAAAGATCTGAAAATCCTCAAAATTTCTTAATGAACAACTCCTGTGTTTGTGGCATGTGTGCGTATTTAAAAAAAAAAAAAAAAACTCCTTGAGAGGTTGGAGAGATAGCTCAGTAGAATAAACGCTTGCCTGGCAAGTGCAAGGTCCCGAGTTCAATCCCCAGTACCACGCAAAAAAAAAAAAAAAAAAAA
>NW_004524674.1:9865037-9866984 GCF_000260255.1 Octodon degus | reverse complement strand
AAAAAAAAAAAAAAAAAAAAAAAACTGTCTTTGATAATACCTGAATTAATGTTGGTAAGTAAATTTTATAGGAAGCCACTGATTTGGACTCAGGTTAACAGGAGGCCAAATAGACCAAACTGAAACAGACTCTTATGCTGAAGTTCTATAACACCGAGAAAAAACTGAGTTGTTTATCTGACCTTCCTAAAAGATAAGAGACAAGAATAGCCAAATGTCCAAAAAAACCAGTTTTGCCAGCATGATAAGTGAAGTTCCCTATTTTACAAGAAAATCAACTTTGAAATGAGCAATCCACTTTTTGTTGTTTCTGTTTTCTTCAGTCTTTTGCACCTATAAAGCTGACCTCCTAGACATCAGAACATTCTATTTTATAGACCTAGGCACTGCCCAATTTCTGAATGGCAAATAAAACCTAGTTAAGAAAGATGTTAAAACTAAATTTGTTGTAATTTTGTCTTTTTTTTTAAGCTTTTAAATTTGTATTTTATATACAAAGAGTTAGCATGGTCCCTTTCATTGAGTGGATGGATATCCTGAATAATCCACTGAAGGAAGATCACTTAGTCCAAACTGATAAAGCCAATATCCTTTGCATACTGACAGAAACACTGGCAGCACATTTCTGAATTAGACCATGTAGGTTTAAGCAGATATGGCAAGAGCAAGAGCCCTAGCCAGATTCCTCAGGTGACTCCAGCAGAGCTGCTGATGACCCAAGATGCTTCCACAGGTACAAGGAAGCAAAGCTTTTTTTTTTTTTTTTTTTTTTTTTCCAGACAAGCTCCTCCTTTGTAGTTCAAACTGGCCTTGAATTTACTATGTAGCCCAAGCTCGTCTCTCCTGCCTCAATCTCTAAAAGGCTGGGATTACAGGCATGCACCACTGCACCCAGCAATGTAGTTCTGTCCTTTTTAATGCTATTGAAGTGACTCACAGTATAGCACCAAAACAGTATCAGGATGAAGCAATCACTAAAAAGAGCAAGTTATTAGAGGATTAGTGGGTCATAACTTTCAGCCTGACTTACCCATCTCCAGGAAAGCAGGACTGGGGGTACCAAAGATCAAGCTTTATAAAAACTCTTATACAATATTTGATGAGTTTGTGAGTTACTGAACATGGAATGGTGGGAAGGTGGTATACCCAGAGGACACAGAAGCTCTTGCCACCCGCACTCCTCAAACTTTGCCCTATTCATCTCTTCATCTGTATCTTTATAATATCCTTTACAATAAACTAGCAAACTTAAGAAAATGTTCTCTTGAGTTCTATGCATGAATCTAACAAAGTAATTGAACTGCAAGTCAGGCATTGTGGGAACTCTGGTTTGTATCTGATCAGTAAAAAAAATAATCACTTGTGAAGTAAGTATCTTATGGAATCAAGTCCTAGGTCTATGGGATCTGATAGTACTCCCAGGTAGCTAACTTCAGTGTGAATGGAATTATACAGCACAGAATGGGTGGAGAGAATCCAAACACATAACTACGGTCAGCAAAGTGTGTTGTCAGTGAGTACAAAATACATGGGGTAAGAAAGTAACTTGTTTTTTCCTCTTATGGAGGAAAGAATAAAATCTTTGCTGTTAAGTCAGCTCAGGGTTAAAATTTCAGTTGTTACTTCCTATATTTACCTTGATCAAGTCACTAAACCTCTCTAAGCCTCTAAAATCTGGACATGTCACCTACTTCACAGAACTGCTGTGAGAACAAAGATAACCTACATAAATCACTTCAATCTAGACATATAACAGGGATTTTAGAAATATTTCTAAATACTTCCTTCTCTTTCATTCAACAGATGTTATTCAATGCTGTCTCCTGCATGATAAAAGGTGCAGCACTTACTACAATACTTGTCACTCTCTAACTGGGTAAATTCAGCACACAGCTAACTTATCCAAGTAAAAATTAATTCTTCCTTCTTATCAAAACATTGAGGGGG
>NW_004524674.1:9849860-9864729 GCF_000260255.1 Octodon degus | reverse complement strand
GCCTGGGCTACAAAGTGAGTTCAAAGCCAGCCTGAATTTATAGTGAAACCCTGTCTCAAAAAGACAAAAATAAACAAATAAATAAATAAAAATTGAACAGTGCCTTGGGCAGTCTTGAAAACTGACTGATGTCCACGGGACAGAAGAGCTTCTCTGCAGCCTCTGTAACAATTCCCAACTAAGAGCACCCTATCTAGCTGCTGAAACTCAGGATCCCAAAGCTCAGAGAGCCTAACCAGACTGAGGAAGGGTGCATGACTTGGCAGGTCACTTTTGGTTTTTTTCTTTTCTTTTTTTTTTTTTATTAATTTTATTGAGAAACAAATAGCAGTGAGACAGTTTCAAAACGAATTAGTAGGACATCTTCAATAGTTAATACATTGCATATTGTTGTCTTCATAGTGGTTATTCATAGTTCAAAATGCAGACATGATATCCTGTCCAAACACTATTAGTACAAATCTTCCTTTTGGAAGGCTGCTTGTAATTCCAACTAACCTGTGAAGACACAATCCTACTAATGCCTAACTTACCTGTTGCTGTTGTTCCCTGGCCCTTCTTAGGCTGTTTTGGGGCTGTATACTGGAAGAATTCATTTCCATGGCCAGCAGCTGCCTGATCCAGTCCAAAAAGAGAGGCCAATCTGGCACTGTCAGCAGAAAGTAAAAATAAATTTTTATTTGACACATCCCAAACCTGGAATCATCATAAAGGTTGGTGGTAACCTTCAACCTTGAATAAATACCCCCTTACTATATATCCCACAACTTAATAAAGGAAGCACCAGCTAACTGTTTCTGAAATCAACACTGTTTTTGTGATCTGAAATTATTTAACTGATCCTATCTACAAGACTATGGTCAAGATTACCCCCATCTCAGTTTCTCCACCTGTAAAGGGAAATGATTCGTTCAGATACTCTCTATAGCTTTCTCAAACTATAAATTCTTCTACTTAACAAATCATAGTTTTCTGTCACCCCTAATGATCAGTGCTTCTCCTGCTTAATTTATTAGATTACAATGCAATTGTATTATAAACTCACCCATCAAACATAAACCCTTCTATCATTTTATCTAACATGCAGGACCTCCTTTTATCATCTTTTAAACAGTATACCTCCAAATTATACTAAAACTGGGGTGTTAATATGGCAGTAGGAGGGGCTAGCCAAATAGCTCCAGAGATTAAAGCACCTGCTTAGGCAGACAAAGGGGTCTGCTATGCTGGCCCCGCCCCTGGGTTGTGCTAAATCAGCGATTGAGATTGGGTGTGGTGGCTCGTGCCTCTAATCTTAGCACTTGGGAGGTTGTAAACAGGAGGATCACTATTGAGTCCAATCTATACAATGAGACCCTGTACAACCTGTCCTAAAAAAACCAAAAGGGCAGTGTGAGAGTACTTGCCTAGAATGCACAAGGTTCTGGGGTCTACCACCATCAAAAGAAAAGCAAAGAAGATAGCCAGGCATGATAGTGCATACCTGTAATCCCAGTTTCTCTGAGGGCTGAAGCAGAATCTCAAATTCAAGACCAAATGGGCAATATAGCAAGACCCAGTATCAAAACCAAAACCAAAGACTGATCTTGCTTAAGCAATCAACAACCTCTTTTTTACTAAACCCAGTTTACCAATCACTTATCTGACCTCATGCTATCCTTTTACACCATCAACTAATCTGTCATCAAACAAATTCTTCCTTTGACTTCTTTGCGGATGTGTCTCTTTCCACAGGTCCAACTAAGACATTTTATAACACCGATTGGAATCCTCTCTTGTTCTCTTCCCATTTCTCTGGCTTCTCATTTAACTTCTTCAGGTCTTCTTTATATGTCCAGTCTTTAAATGCTCATGTCCTCAAGGTTTCACACTCCCTTGGCAATTTCATTTATTTGTCTCGGTATCAAATACTATCCAAATGGTGACATATTAAAATCTGTATCCCCAGCCCAGAACATGGTCCTGATTACTGCACAGCACACACAGACCACATGCCCAAACTAAAACACATATCCTCCAAATGTGAGTTCTAACAACCTGTGTGAAGTATGAGCTAACTCATTAAAGACCCAGTGACTGAGGGTTTAGTGAGAACAGATCATGTATAAGACACCTTTTTGCCAAGCATGTACCAAAAGTCTAGATTCCAAGACTAAGGAAGTGTTCATTCTAAACTATATTAGGCAGAGTGTGCCATTTAATGAGAGCTTTATATCAGTGTGAGGAAGTGTTTACCAATAAATTCTCAGATGCCCATTTTTTAAGCAGGATTTTCTAAGGATAACAGTCTCAAACCTGGTATATTAATTTTTGCCTACAAATATCCACAAGCAAAGCTGAAATCTGAGCACTCTTGACCTCACCCCTCCCTTCATTTGACAGTCATGCTCTACATCCAGGTCCATTTGATTTTATTTTCTAAGTATTTCTCAAACCCATTCTTTGTGCCCCATTCTCATTACAACTTCCCTAGTTTAGGCCACCATCACACACAGCTGACCTTAAGTAATGAAGAAAAAAAAAAAAAAAAACCCTCTGGGCTCATCTCACTGTCTTGTTCTTCCCTGCTTCTTATCCATTTCCCCCATTATATCCAATCATCTTTTAAAACCAAATCTGACCATTCTCTCCTCCTTAAAATACTCATATCTCAATACTACCAAGATAAAAATCTAAATAGTATAATATACGTTTAGAAGACCTCTTTGCTTCCCCACCTTCATACCTAGCCATTTCTAATCTCCAGCTGTGTACAACAGCCACCCTAAGAAACTTTGCTTATATAAAGCAAGATTTTTTCCCTTAGCCTTTGATGTGCTATTTTTATGATATTCCTGTTCCTCCTCTCCCTGGAATCTAGTTTTAATCTAAATTGGGCATTCCTATGGTCCTCTAGATTTCATTCTAGAAATATATATCCAATACTATGCTAAGTGTTAGGTATACATTGATGGCAAAATTATATTCTATTTTCAAGCTTATAGTCTAATGAAGAAATCAAACATTAATATATAATTGTAAGTTGTAATATGAGATATAAAACAGGGCATGATAGTTAAGTCAACTGTGCCAACTCAACTGGCTTGGGAGCTGTCAAAGGGATTATCAAAGCACTCTTCTGGGTATATCTAAGCGGGTCATGGAGGGATGACACTGGGTAGTGTATCTGGTTCCTAGCCCCTTCCTCTCTGGCACTGTTCCCCTGCTTTGCTTCTGGCTGTAATGAAATAAGCATCACTTCTCTGCCATACCTTTCAATCATGATTTTTCGATCTTGTAGCCAGCTGACCAGGAACTAAAACCTCTTAAACCACTCTGCCTTTAAATTGTGAATTTGAGTATTGTGCTTTTATTACAGGAAAACAGACTAGTACACAAAGGAAGCTTTTGTATAGGAATAGACACTATTTAATCTATCATTAAGTAAAATGATGATAATTGATTATTCATTATAATCACTAAATGACTGTACATTTTTCCTTGTTTAGTATATAATATGCTTAATAAATACTATGGCTTCAATATGATCCCCTAAAAGTATATGTTAGAATCTTAATCCCTAACACAGCACTACTGGTATATAAGACCTAAAGCAAGGTATTTTTAGGTCATAAACTGATTGTTATGGTTTGTGTCTAATTGTCCCCTGAAAGCCTCATGAAGTTATGGGACAGACTTCTAGAGTTTGTGACTAACTCATGATCCAGTGCTGGGATTATGGGTGTGAGTACTATACCCACCCTGGGGCTGAGATCCTGAATGCAACACAAGGGAGACAGGCTTGCTCTCTGTTTTCACTGCTGCCATTGCTCCTGCCGATTTGCCCTTGCTGTTTTGCTGCCACCATGAAGTGTTGACCTCTGCCGTGGAGTCAGCTAAGTATGGACTGAAACCTCCACAACTGTGAGCTGATAAATAAACCTTCCTTAATTTTGGGCGTTGGGTATTTGGTCCCAACAATGAGAGAAAATCAACCAAGACACTGATTAAAACTGAATTATTGGGGCCGGGGAGATGGCACAGTAGAATAAGTGCTTCCCTGGCAAGCTCAAGGGCCTGAGTTCAATCTCCAGTTCCAGGGGAAAAAAAAAGAAAAAAACTGTATTATTATAAAAAGAGTTTAAGGCTGTGAGTTTGCAGGAAGAAGGCTTTCACAGATACTGGCTCCATACTGGAAGACTACCCACCACCCAAAAGGGTAAAAAATAAATTTCTTTTATTTATATATTTACCCATATATGGTATTTTGTTATAGCAACCTAAAATGGATTAAAGGACAAAGGAACTCAAAATCTAGTCTAACTCAACTCCTCTTCTCCAAAAATACTCTTAGCCTAGGTGATATAAACACTATGAATTCCCAATAACTCCTTTTGGTCTTTTAAAAAGAATTTTAGGGCCTGGGGAGATGGCTCAGTAGAATAAGCACTTGCCTGGCAAGCGTAAGGGCCTGAGTTCAACCCCCAGTTCCATAAAAAAAAAAAAAAAAGAACTTTAATGTACACATAAATACATACTAGCACTTTACAAAACAAATTCATTGTACTTTGAAAATACTGTCTTGTTTCCTCAAACAGTCTACTGAAAATTTCCTGTAAATGTGGTCCAGAATGGTTAAAGATTAATAGGTTTAAATGAGATTAAAGTACACTATTTGAGGAAAGCAGAGTTGGCTTAAATATCAACAAATGCTAAAGAACTTACAAGCTTTTTCTTCTTAGCCAGGACAATTTGGACAGATTTTCTGAAGTGGTAAGATTCTGGGAGAGCTGAGCATTACCTCTCATATAATGAAAATCTATAGCACTTAGAATCTATTTAAAATATAATTAGCAGGGAGATAAATCTTTCTCAAGTGGCAAAGGGATCAAGAAAGGAGGAAAGGCAAAAGAGAGAAAAAGAAAATGAAGATGTGTTATGTACATATACCAATCACCAGGAGGAATGTGATCACTATGTACCACAAACAGGTACTAATAAAAAATATGTAATTGCTTATGTGCAAATAATTGATAAAAAAACAAGAATGTTCAGTAAACTATGGACATGGGTTTGCTATTTTAATGTTACAAGCATGTTCTATGAGATCAAAGAGGATATCAGAAAGTGGAAAGATATCCTTTGTTCATGGGTAGGAAGAACCAACATAGTGAAAATGGCCATACTCCCAAAATTACTATATATTTTAATACAACCCCAATTAATACAACCCCAAAATGCCATTAGCATAACTCCCAGAACTAGAGAAAACAATCCTAAAATTCATTTGGAACCAGAAGACACCTAGCACAACAAAAACAATTTTTTTTTTTTTTTTTTTTTTTTTTTGTGGAACCAGGGATTGAACTCAGGCCCTTGCGCTTGCCAGGGAAGCGCTTATTCCACTGAGCCACCTCCCCGGCCCTCAAAAACAATTCTTAACAAAGGCAAGGCAGGGAGCATCATAATCCTTGACTTAAAATTATATGACAGGGGCTGGAGAGATGGCTCAGTGGTCTAAAGCACCTACTTGAAACAAGCTTGGCAAAGCACAGGGACTGCGGTTCGATCCCCCAGCACCACATGCCAGCCAGCCCCGCCCCCTGGTGGGCTGAGCTGGCCACACACACACACAATAAATAAATGTAATAAATAAAAAAATAAATAATTAAAAAAAATTATATGACAAAGCTACTCTCCCAGAAACAAGATGGTATGGCAAAGAAAACAGATCTCGGGATCAATGGAACCAATTAAAAGATGCAGAAAAAAAAAATAAAAATAAAAAAATAAAAAATAAATAAAAGATGCAGAGACAATTCCAAACAAAGTCAGTCAACTTATCTTTGACAAAGAAGCCACCTTCACTGGAAGAAAGACAGCCTCTTTAATAAATGGTGCTGGAGAGCCAGCCAAATAGCTCAGTGGATTAAAGCACCTGCTTAGGCAGACACAGGGGCCAGGATTTTGATCCTGGGGGCACTGAGACAGCAATTGAGACTGGGCATGGTGATGTGCACCTGTAATTCCAACACTTGGGAGGCTGTAAACAGGAGGATCACTACAAGTCCGATCTAGTAGTGAGACCCTGTACACTCTGTACACCCTGCCCTAAAAATTAAAAAAAATAATAAATTAAAAAAATGGTGCTGAAAACACTGGTCCTTTACAAGCTGAAGACTTACACTAGGCCCATGTCTCTCACCATATACTAAACTGAAATTGAAATGAATCAAAGATCTACATATTAAAACAAAACACTAAATCTGCTGGAACAGAATAGGTAGAACTCTTGAAGACATAGGTGTAGGCAAAGATTTCATGAACAAAACCCCAATGGCACAGGAAATACTAGAAAGGATCAACATTTGGGATCTCATCCTATTGAAAAGCTTTTACATAGCACAAGGAACCAACAGGGTGAACGCAGTCCACAGGTAAAAAAATTTTACCTATTTGTCCCTCAGACAAAATATCTAGAATATAAAAAAAATGAAAAAAATCCAACCCTCCAAATTTAAAGACCCAATCCAAAAATGACAATCTCAGGTGAATACACACTTCTCAGTTGAAAAAATAAAAGCAGCAAAATAAATATATAAAAAAATGTTCAAAAAAAAAAAAAGTTCAACATCACTGGTCATTTGAGAGCTGCAAGTTAGAACAACACTGAGATTCCAACTCACACCAAAAAAATGATTATTATGAACAAATCAACTGATAAATGTTAGAGGGGCTGTGGGTTAAAAGGAAACCTCCATTATTTGTAGTAATATAGACTGGTGCAATCACTGAGGACATCCATGTAGAGATTCCTAAAAAACTAGGATTAGTCAAGGAACAGCTCATTGGTGTAAGTGCCCACCTAGAATGTACAAGGTCTTGAGTTCGATCCCCAGGACAAAAAAAGGGAAAAGTTTGAAAAAGCTAGGTTAGAGATTTCATTTGACCCAGTTATTCCTCTTCTGGGTATGTTCCTGCAAGGATGAAAAGCATTGTACCACAACAATATATGAGCACCCATATTTATAGAAGCACAATTTGTAACAGCTAAATATTGGAAACAACCCAGTGCCCATCAACCAAGGAATCAATAAAAAGATGAGGTATTTTTATACAATGGAGTACTCCGCAGCCAGAAAGAATGGTAAATTTAAGACATTTCTAGGTAATTGGATGCACCCTGAGACCACATTCCTTTAAGTGAAATAAATTGAGCACACATGTATAAATATCACATTTATATATCATGGTGTGACAAACTGAAAGAGTAAATAAAGACCAAAATATACAATAGATATTGTAAAACAGGAAGAAACTGTTCACAAAAAAAAAAAAGAAAGTAGGGAAGGGGAAGGGTAAAAAGGAAGGAAGGGAAAAGAAAAATGATGTAAGAAAGATAAAATGGAAACAAAGCTTTGTAAATAAATGGGGAGGGATTGAAGGGAAGGGAGAGGAATGGTGAAAAAACAAGCATCAAGATACATCATATATAAGTACAAATTTCCTATGAAAATATGATCATTATGTATATCTAAACTGTACTAATAAACTTAATTTTAAAACGTGTTCTTTTTCAAAGTAAAGTCTAAACTGTCACTGATAAACTGTTTCCACAGATGCCCTAAAAGCTAGGTGATTAATCATGGTAAAATCAATCCAAAACCATGCCCATCTAATTATCTTTCAGATTAATTCCATTTCTTATAAAGATTTAAAAATGAATGCTATACACTTAGTAATAAAAGCTTTTTGTGAATCACTACATTTTTCCACTTCTAAAGTGCTATCAAATTCACATAATCTTCCTATGTTGGAACCATGGGCTTGCTGAGGCTTGACTTGAACATCTATGTTAGTAATTCATGGGAAGCCAGGCATGATGACACTCACCTGTAATCCCAGCACTGGGGAGGCTGAGGCAGGAGGACCATGGTGAGTTTGAGGCCAGCCTGGGCTATATAGTGAGTTCAAGTCCACCCTGAACTACACATTAAGACTGTCTCAAAACAACAACAAAAAACCAATTCATAGGAAAAGTTATTATGGCATTAGTTATATTTTTAAAATAAATGTTAGTTAATAAATTACCAAGGACTTTACCTCACCTCACTTTCATATTTCTTTTCTCATTAAGACCAAAAATATGCATTTATGTTTTATGATATATTTTAATAACTGCATCTATTTGTTGGTAAAGGGCTTCTTTTATGAACCATAGCATCAACATCTACTTGTATAATGATGATAATGTCAAGTGGATAGTTTTGCTGGAATCTGCCTGCCTGACTTTAACTCTAGGCTCTTTCTGTTGCTTTCTAGCTGCTCAACCTTGAGCAACTTACCTCTCTGAGTTGTTTTCCATTTGTAAAATGGTTATAATAATTAAAACTACTACCTCATACAGAAGAAAGGAGCAAATATGACCATATCTATTCATTTCTCAGTACAGTGCCTAATAATATAAACTATTTTATATACTTTGTAAACATTCTATTATCCAAATGCCTACTCAACAGAGACATTCCTGTAAGAATATGCTTAATCAATGCACAAAGTGACCTGAAATTATAAACTGTTAGCAGCATAAACACAAAACTACTGAACTGGCAAAGATCTCAAAGATCACCAAAAGCAAATCTCATTATTTAAGAGAGTAGGCTACGGCAAGATAAGAATGGGAAGGGAGTTGTCCCAAGTCACACTCCTAACAGGGGGAAGAATCAACAGAAGAATGAAGGCTTTTCCATATGTTTTATAGAATATACAA
This sequence comes from Octodon degus, assembly GCF_000260255.1. NCBI lineage: Eukaryota > Metazoa > Chordata > Mammalia > Rodentia > Octodontidae > Octodon > Octodon degus. Next base: position 9,855,980 of record NW_004524674.1, on the reverse strand, counting down.
TGCCTTCTGCTGATCAGTTCTGGGGTTATGTTTTTGTCACCTTTGTACTTTAACATCACTATGCTAATCAGCTTTCCCTAGACATACCTCTTAAGCTGAGCATGGTGATATGCTATGAAATTTTCAATTTTACCTGAGCAACTGTATTTGTAATATTATTGGTTGACAATAGTTTTGTCACACCTCATGTGCGAGCTCCCATGTTTTCTACCTTAGACCCCACTTCATCTCATGGTTTTGCTCTACAAAAAGCCCTAGAAGAGACAGGTTATACTCAGCTCTTTTCTGTCCTTCTCTCAGACAGAAGCTTTCTTTCCCCCAATAAATATATTCTGCTCTTAACCTCCATGGTTCCGAAAATTCATTCTGTAATGGATCAACTCACATTTTAGATTATAAATATAAATCTTGTGTTTTCTGTTGTATAAAAATGTATACTCACCAATGTTTTAAGTTGTTTAGTAACTAGAAATTGGCTGTTTCTTGCTATTTGCTAAGATAAAATTCCTGTAACCTTCACCAATTCCTGTAACCCTCACCAATTCCTGTTAACAAAATTAGCTTACGTAACTTTTTTTTTTTTTTTTTGGCAGAACCGGGGATTGAACTCAGGCCCTTGCTTTTGCCACGGAAGCGCTTATTCCACTGAGCCATCTCCCCAAGCCCCAAAGTTAGCTTACAAAGATGACTTCAAAAGGAAATTAAGGGGGCTGGGGAGATGGCTCAGTAGGATAAGCGCTTCACTGGCAAAGGCAAGGATCTGAGTTCAATCCCCGGTTCTGCCAAAAAAAAAAGGAAATTAAATGGACTTTAACTTCTTGTAACCTTGGGCTATGCAAGGCTGCCTACAGGTATTCAGGTGCAAGATAACCAAAAACTAAAGGAAAGCCCCAAGAAATGTAGTTTGAGTAGTGGTTACACTGACCCTGAAAGTATTGTTTTGTGTCAGACAATGAATGTGTTTACCAAACGGAATGGGGTTCCATGTTTGAAAATCTCCCTGCTTGGGCTAGCTGCCTTTCAGTCTTCTCCTGTGTGAGAGCTGACCGGGGGCCCTGAGCTCAGTAATAAATGGTTTTCCAAATCCCAATCTGGCTGATCTGGTTCCTATTCTGAGCAACCCATAACACATTCTTCAGTTTTAGAGAACACGAACTCATCCCAGGTATCTTTCAGGTAGGGAGTTCATTCCCCTATATCAGATCAAGTCCTATAGTAAGGAGACATGAAATTTAAGTAAGCATATTTAGAACAAATTACAGTTATAAAAGAGGAACTGAAAAGCAGCTGCAGTGTCCACTGTCATGCGTTCTACTTCCTTGGAAAAAACCACAGGAGAAATAGCAAAATCAGAAAATGCTGATTAATTTTTCCTATTCTCAATCTTAAATTTAATTCAGTTTTCCTACTTACTGTGAAGAAAAACATACATTATATAACCTTCTTTCATAAGTCTTTTATCATCAAATTAGCTGTTGTCTATGTCTAGTGGCACAGTCCCCTGACTAGACTTTATAATGCAGTACTTTATACCTCAGAATATTGATGTGTCTGCTCAGGAAAACAATAGTTCACTCACCAAAAAGTTATCTTGGATCTAGAATCTGAAAAAAGATACAGAAATGTTTATAGAGACTTGAGTGAAATAGGGAAGAAAGAAACCAAAGCACAGCTTAACTCTTAAATAAGAGCAATTTAAAGAATTCAGACTGGAACTAAATGGATGCAGGCCATTTATCATGGGAGTAAAGGTGGAACAAAATAGTGAAAAGAAGATACAAAGTGGGTAATACAGAGCTATTCAGTGAATGTCAAAGATTCTACTTAAGACCAAAAGAAAGCAAAGCACAGAGGTACATGCCTAAGATCCCAGCATCTGGAAGGCTGACGCAGTAAGATCAAAGATTGCAGCCAGGCTGGAACACATAGTGAGGCCCTGTCCAAAGAGAAAGGGGGAGGAGAAAGAAAAGGAATGAGGGAAGGGAGGGAAAGAGAGAGGGAGAATGAATTAGGGAGAATAAATGAATCCTTCTATAGTCATTCATATGTTGAATTCTCTAACAGGTCTGGAAACAGCCTAAGGGCAGGCACCACAGCTTAAACATCTTTGTAACCTCTTTACATGTATAATGAGGAGCATATGATGATGTGGTCACAATTTTTTAGTGCATTCTTCAGTATGCACAAAATCTGTAATGCTTAAATTTTCAAAGAAGGCTCTTCAAAGACCAGAACTTGGCAGCTAATAAATTTGGAGTCAAGGTATCCAAACATAATTTAAGAGAAAATGTAGTCAAGATGTCCACAGACACAACGTAAGTGAAAACATTCATTACTAAAAGAAATAAAAGTTTTGCCTGTCTTTGAAGACTTCTACCCACAGCATGTGTGTGTGTATGTGTGTGTGTGTATTATATATATATAATTTGAGGCCAAAGGCTAATGACTGTAGTCTTTCACACTGGTTTTAAGCTTTAAGACTTAGAAAGTACAATTTCACAGCTCTCAATCATTCAACAGGTACTTTCTGCGCAATCAATATATGCCAGGTATCACGCTGAGTGCTAAATAAGCAGTTCCTTCCCGTCAGGGTTTACAATCTACTAGCTTCAATGTGCAAAGATGGTAGTGGGAATAAGTTAGAGACAGCAATTTATTCTGTTGGGGGCTGTGGGGAAAAAGGAAAAGTACCATAAAAGATGGCATCCTTAAGTTTTTAATGATACTGAGGTTAACTCACCCGGTACTGATTCTAAAATGTCACCGTTTTGTCTTTTTTCTGTGTCTCTGTCTCTATCTCTGTCTCCTTCTCTGTCTTTCTCTTTTTTTAGACAGAGTCTTGCTATGCAATTCATGCTGGCCTTACGCTCACTTTGCAGCCCAGGCTGGTCTCGAACAAGCCACGATCCTCCTGCCTCAGCCTCCCACGTGCTAGGGTTACAGGCGTGCACCACCACGCCTGCCCAGTGTTACCGTTTTCTCCACAGAGAAGAGAAAGTCTCATGCTGGCCTCGGATGACTCCCATAAATACTGAAGCAGGAAGTCTCCTCAGCAACCTAAAAGTGTGACTCAGAAAGCAAAGGGCAGAACACTGAGGGTCACGAGGGATGCTGGCCCTGGACCCCGATCCACAGACTCTGCCCAGTGGTGAACTCTACTCATGGGAAGTCCAAGCCCCGGCATTGGAGGCTAGGACCTAGACCCGGAAGTTCAGGTGACGCCTGAGAGCGATCCCCTACAACCATCCTCCGGCCTCAGCCGTGGACTCTGGCCCACGCTTCTCAGTCACTCACCCGCCGCTAGGCGAGAGGAAGTCAGTGTCGTCCTCGTCCCCGGCACCGAACATAACGCTGGCTCTTCCCCGGGGTGCTGAGGAGACCGGATGTTCCCAGCGCCTGTCACCGAAGAAGTCGTAAAACGCCGCGGGGCGGCGTGCTGCTTTCCGGCCGGGCAAACTCTCTCACCCTTGCTCCGCCCGGAGGAGACTGGACTCTGGAGAAGGTGGAGCGAAGGCAAATGAGAGGTCGAGCGCCTCGTGGCGTCAGGCCCCTCCAAGCCGAGGAAGGGGCGGATTTCCGAGGATCCGTGCGTGGATTGGTCGGCGAGCCTCGGGGGCGGGTCGTGGCGGGGGCGGGAACCCGCGGCCTCTGTCTGTGGCAGTGGTGGACACGTCGCGCCGGACAGAAGTGACGGGGGCCTCTGAGAAGTCCCGAGAGGGTGGCGGATTCAGGTTCTGAGAGGGAGGAGTCTGTGGCTGAGCGCGACCCAGGAAGGTAAGGCCTCCCGCCGCCCTGACAGCGCGAGAACGGGCCGACTTTTCCCCTCCGAGACAAGGACCCTCCGCCGCCTCTCTCCACCGGGCGGAAGGAGAACAGCCCGGGACTAGAAGTCTGGGGGCCCGAGCCTTGGCCTGGCCCATAGGGCCACAGCGCTGGGTGACCTTAGGCAGGGTGACGGACTCCCCAGCCTGCCCGAGTGTGCAGCGGCCGTGTGCCCGGTGCCTCCAGGTGTCGCCTTGGCGAGGAGCTTTTAAACTTCAGAGATCCTGGAATCCAATCTCGGTCTCCTACTAATCCCAGAATTTGCAGATAAGGCAGGGAAGGAACTAAGCACTTGGGTGACAGAGAAAAAGGGCAGGCTGGGGATAGATTCCTGGTCCTTTGATTCAGGGTTTAGCTAACTGGTGAGGTATGAAAACCTTCGTAGCCCTCAGCGCCGTGTTCTTCTAGAGTGGTTATTGCTAGAGTGACGAACATTTTGAGCTAAGACCCCTATCTGGAATCCACGCAGGTGAGATGCCGAAGTATTTTGGAGGTGAGTGATGGAAAGGAGGAAAGTTTGGAGGTAAAAAAAATTCCCAAATCCCCAGCGTAGCTTGGGCCTGGGTTTTGCTGAGCTTTCCTGCTCAGGTCTTAAGTCAACATCACTTGTGATCGACTTCTTTGCCTCCAGTTTCTACCGTATTTACATTTTACATAACTATTTCCTTAATCCGGTGTCATTCGTGGAACAATCTTGTATGAGGTCGGCTTAGCCAAGCTGCAGATAAGCAGAGTGTCGTGGTGTAGGGTCCATTTCCACAGATCTCGCTGGAGGACTTTCACCCAGGGGTTCCCCTCTCAGTCAGGCTGGTACTACAGGTGCCTCTTACCTGCATGTTTTAATCCATCAGCATGATAATGAAGTGACTGGTAGCTTCCTTGTAGGGGACTCTGCACCTCTTGGTACCTCCCTTGTTGAGGTTTTTATTATGGTTTGTATTCTACTGAATTGTAAGCCTTCTGACCAATAATGGGTTCTCATAAATTCTTTATTAGATTGAATAATAGAATTTATTCTTGTTCCCTTATTCCTTAATTAACTCTTCCAGATTTTTTTTTTTTTCCCGTGTGACCCAAAGAGCCCTGCAATGGCTTTGCCTTTTATAGGTAGCTTCCAGAAAGATAAAAATGCTGTACTGGCTGTGAACTATCTGGGTAGCATGGTTTCTTTGTTAATTGAAGGTGACTGTACTATTGTCTAAAATTCTAGGGGAGGGAGTAGAGAGGAATAGGATAGCTAGAAATATTTTATGTAGCTATCATTTTTGTAATTAAATTCTCTGTTTAACTGAGGATAGGCCTGCTTCCTGTTTATTTTACAGATTAAGATAGGAAAAGCTGACATTGTTAAAATAATAATGCACTAGAACTAGAACCTGTTGCTGTAGCTCTGTTAAAATGTGAACTTCACTGCTTCTCAGCAGGGGAAAAAATGAACTTAATACATAGCCTTCCTAATCCTTCTTCCCAGTATTTGTCACTCTAGCACAGAAACATTTTCATGGTGCCTTTTAAAAATGCCAAGGAAACATTTGAGCTCCTACACTGTTGTTTTGTTTTCTTTTGTTTTGTCTTTTTGAGACAGGGTCTGGTTATGCAGCTCAGGCTGGCCTTGAGCTCACTTTGTAGCGCAGGCTGATCTCAAACTCAAAAAGATCCTCCTGCCTCAGCCTCCCCAGTGCTGGGGTTACAGATGTGTGCAACCACATCTAATTTATCTTGAATTTTTTTTTTTTTTTTTTTTTTTTTTTGTGGAACCATGGATTGAACTCAGGCCCTTGCGCTTGCCAGGGAAGCACTTATTCCACTGAGCCATCTCCCCAGCCCCTATCTTGCATTCTTGAGTGGAGATATTTTTTCCTCCACGGTGTTTAAGTAACTTATTTTACATATTCAGAAATCCTAAAATTGGCCTTTTTGGTGATTAAAGCCACATGCATATTCAGAGTATTATTGTGGAAACACAACTGCTCTTTAACAGTACCAGGAAGAGAAATGTGGTGGGGAGTCTTCCTCAGTCTTTCAAGTGTGGAACTACAGGTTTGGGTGCACCTGAAAAGCCCCTGCTTTCCTGAATTAGAGTATTTCCAGACTGATAACATTGGACTAGGAATCGGGAAATCAAAATTCCTCTTCTACCCCTTCTTATCCACTCAGTTTTGATCACACTCCCTAAATACTGAATAAAAGAAGTGGATGTTGGGGGCTGGAGAGATGGCTCAGTGGTCTAAAGCACCTACTTGAAACAAGCTTGGCAAAGCACAGGGACCGCGGTTCAATCCCCCAGCACCACATGCC
>NW_004524674.1:9827681-9849760 GCF_000260255.1 Octodon degus | reverse complement strand
GGATGTTGAGCTGTAGTAGTGGTGGTTCATGCCTAAAATCCCAGCACTTGGGAGGCTGAGGGAAGAAGATCATAGTGTATTTGAGGCCAGCCTTGGTTATATGGGGAATTCAAGGCCAGCCTGAGTTAAACATCTGGGTTTTGCTAGATATACAAAGGTAAGTAAGGCTCAACCCTCACCAAGAATTTGAATCAGGTATTTTTACTTATTTGTTTGTCTGAAGTATGTAACATTTAAATGTTCTTAAAACGTATTGATCCCCTGAAGATTGACTAGGAAGCAGGAATTTTAATAATTACTTTCAAATTATCAGTAATTTTGCAATACGATTATCAGGGGAGGTATTTTGTGGTTTTAGTTTGGTTGGTTGACTGCTTTTTGATTTGCAGGGGTGGGAGTTGTTGGGGGAAGGGGTTAAGTTAGGCTCTGTGTAGCTCATAACTCAGGCTGGCCTTGAATTCCCCATATAACCAAGGCTGGCCTCAAATACACTATGATCTTCTTCCCTCAGCCTCCCAAGTGCTGGGATTTTAGGCATGAACCACCACTACTACAGCTCAAGGATAAGTTTTATACACAGGTATATCCATACTAATCTCAACTGCTTTTTAAAATTGACAAAGTTATAGACCAAGTTATATCATAAATGTGATATAAGGTTATGAATTGAATAGTTTGAGAGGATTAGCATAGTGTTCTGTTCACTTGTACACTAAAAGCAAAAGAATGCCTGTGTTCAAAACTAGACATGGGCCAGGCAAGGTAGCACATGTAATCCCAGCACTTGGGAGGCTGAGGCAGGAGGATCATGGTGAATGATGCATTCAAGGACAGGCTGGGCTACATAGTGAGTTCAAGGCCAGCCTAAAATACACAACAGGATCCTGTCTCAAATAGAAATAAACACCTCTCTTCCCCTAAAAAACAAAGCCAATGTGATGGTGCAAACCTGTAATCCTGGTGGGCAGGACAATGGTCTGAAATTGAAGGCTAACCTGGGCTAACTAACAATGTCAAGGTCAGCCTGAATAGTGACACCCCATCTCAAAAAACAACAACAAAAATCAGAATATAATTCAAGAGCAATGAAAACCTGTAAGGCATTGTGCTGAGTGTTGTATAGTTTAAGATGTCCTCAAAGAGGGTATAGTCAAGTAGAGGGTAATTAAAATACACAAATAACCATAAAGTAAACATACCAAAGTAAGTAGTGTCAGAAGAAATTAATTTTAGGATTTCAAAGGAGAAAGAGATCTTATCTAGTCTGAAGGAGATGGTAAGGTTAAATAATGGGCTTTGAAGAGGAGTAGGATTTCAAATAGATGTGAGGAAGTAGGACTTTCCAGGTTAAAGTGGCAGCTTTGGCAAATACACAAAGGCAGGAAAAGAGGCACAAATTCCTTACAAGACAGGAGTTGCCCTCATATATTAAGAACTTAGGACAATTAATTGGTTAACCAGCCTCCAGAAAAAACTTAAAGCAAAGAATCATATTAGTTACTCACATATTTTGTACTTCTAGTTTAAACTATAAAAATTATTTGACATTCTTTTCTTAGATTGTGGGTCTTATCAAATTACATCCAAATCTTGTCTCAGCCTACTACCTGTTTCAAAGTTTTACTGAAACAGCCATGTTCATTTATTTGCATATTGTCTATGGCTATATCCTATAAAGCAGAATTTAGTGTTGCCTCAGAAATCCACATGGCCCACAAAGCCTAAAACTAGTTGACCCTTTATAGACAGAGCTTACCGATCCCTACCTGTATCATTTATGATTCTTTAACATAGAGCAATTAAAGTCACTTGCAAAGTAGTATGAGTACAGAATCTTTCTGGGTGTTTATAAAATTTCCTCTCAATCTTTATAGTCACTCTCCCACACCCAGCAGCAGATTGTGTGTGTCCATGTGATTCACCTTTGTTCTTTCCAAAGCATACAACTTGATTTTCATAGAAAACAACTACTACGATAGAGGCTAATTTGAATTAGTAACTACATTCTTAAGAGTTAAGTTGTTTTGCTACTTGTTACACTGGCCTTGGGCAAGTTGTTCACTTTCTTCCTTTATAAAACAAGCATAATGATAGTGTTATTTCCTAGGGATCTTGTGAAGATTATTAGTTAATTCACATAAAGCACTAAGAGCAATGCCTAGCAGGTAGTAAGTGCTGAATTAGTGTTAGATGCTGCTATCATTTTTTCCTATTCATGCTTCATTGCTTTACATAGAACTAAGTTAAATTATATATTTATAACAATAACCACAACTGGAATAAATTGTTCTGTGAACAAACACAGTTGGCACCCTTGATAAGAATACAACTTCACTAAAGGAAGAACAGAAGTGTTGATCCTGTGATACTGGAAAATAGGATAGCAAGTGTCTTGTCAACTAAGTTGGGTAAGAGAGTGGGATAGTTTATGAAGAGTATAATAATGCACACAAAAAAGTTGTATATTAAAATTGAAAAAGGGGGCTGGTGAGATGGCTCAGTGGTCTAAAGCGCCTACTTAGAACAAGCTTAGCAAAGCACAGGGACCACGGTTCAATCCCCCAGCACCACATGCCAGCCAGCCCCGCCCCCTGGTGGGCTGAGCTGGCCACACACACACATTAAAAAAAAATTAAAAAAAAATTGAAAAAGGAGCCAGGCATGGTGGTGCAAGCCTGTGATCACAACACTCAGGAGGCTCAGGCAGGAGGATCGCTGTAAGTCTGAAGCTAGCCTAAACTACAAAATGAGATGAAGGCTAGCCTGAACTGCATAGTGAGATGCTGTTTCAAAAACAAACAAACAAACAAAAAACCTCAAAATATAATAATTAGTTAAAAAATAAAATTGAAAAAGAAATTTCACAACCATATGAATTAGCCACTTTGAAGTCCGAGATGGCAAATTTGTACTTAAATCAGTAGGAAATAAAATTTTTGCATTCTAAATGATATGATTAATGTAAAAAATATCAAATGGTTTAGGAATGTATCAAGTAAAAACTAGTAGTTTGAATAGTCCCATTCCATGTAAGAAACCTTTCTTTAATATTCTTTTAAACAGGGACCGGGGAGATAGCTCAGTAGAATAAGTGCTTGCCTGGAAAGCTCAAGGGCCTGAGTTCAATCCCCGGTTCTGCAAAAAAAAAAAAAAAAAAAAAAAATTCCCTTAAACAGGGGGTTGTGAGGATTAAGTAAAATAAAGAACACTTAGGCCACTGTTATTAATTTATTAAAAAGTCAATCCAGTTTCTCTTTGGATTATAATTTCAAATTTGAATTGAGGAAAGGTTCCAAATTGTGAAATAAAATGAAATGATTGCTCTGAAGGTAACAAGTTTATGCTGTACTTAGAAGAGTCTGTCATCTTAAATCAGTTCCTCTCCATTTGCATCTTGGCTATTGATTCCTCTTGAACTTTCCTACCAAAAATGCTACAAATGGGGGGAAAAAAACAGCACAGTTATCAGTAGGAAAACATTTACCATAACCAGATGACTTGACCCAGTAGATGTCAAGTAAGTCAGTGACTGGGCAGCATCCACATAGTTCTGCCAATTGGCCAGGCAGGTGTGATTAGGGGCCCAGTAGACTAATGCCTGGTTTTGGTTTTTTTGTTGTTGTTGGGTTTTTCTTGGGGTTTTTTGTTTGTTTGTTTGTTTTGTTTTTATGTATTTTAGTACAGAGTCTACAGGATCTCACTACACAGATGGGATTCATAGTGATCCTTCTGTTTTCAGTCTCCCAAGCGCTGGGATTATAGGCACACGCCACCACACCCAGTGTCAATCACTGTCTCAGCAGGCCCCTGGGGCGGGGCCAGCACAGCACACCGGGGATCAAACCTCTGCTGTGGATCGAACCCCCAGCCCCTGTGTCTGCCTAAGCAGGCGCTTTAATCTGCTGAGCTATCTGGCCGGCTCTGTGATGCCTGTTCTTGCATGTGCAGGTCTTAGGGTAACAAAGCCATTTTTAAAACTCACTGCTTACCTGTAGCTTGTGACTAAGTATAAAAAGCCGTGACAAGTCTGATAATTAATACATTAAAACACTTTATGCCAAAAGAAATCTTATAGTAGGCACTGGGAAGGAAATGCTTTTGAAGTTCTACTGCTTTGAGTAATATCATTTCATGATTTAGGTAACATCCCCAAGCAGGGTGGGGGGCATCCTTAGGAATGCAAAGCCCTGCAGAGAAGGAAAGGGTTGAAAAGGGTCCACCCTACCTCTTTTCCTTTACACAATGGCCCTAGAGTTTTGTATACAACCTGCTTTTGTAGGCTGAGGACATTATGCAATGCAGTATAATAAGGTAGAAGCCCGCTTCTCAAAAGTAATTATGAGAAATTGTTTGGAAGGAACACAGCAAAATGCTAGCAACCAATGACATGTCAGAGGACCTATTTTATTGATGTTATCTTTCCCTAAATAGGTAATAGAATTATTCTACAATTGTGATGAATGTTTATGTAATTTAAAGCAGTATAGAGCACCTAGAGTGTAGTTACTCCATTTAAGAAAGAAGAATGCTATAACTGTGTACCCACAGGCCCTCATTCCTCTCCCCTACCTCTTCAGTTGCCTTTTAAAGCAACTCCCATGCATAATTAACTCTTACATAATTTATATCTTATACATCTCAGACTTAATTAATTACATTTCCCTCTTCCACCAGATTTCTTCTTTAGAATAAAGATTCATCATCGTTCCTTCATTCAATAAATATCAAATGAATGAATGAATGAATGAATGAATGAATTCATAAAGGTCATACAGCTAATAATTCTCAAGAGCCAGTTCTCAATCCTAGGTCTTCCAATTCCTACCCCAGTACTTTTCTCAGCACACCATACATCTTCTCCCTGAGGTTCTTAGAGTTTGTTTGTTGTGATAGGGTCTCACTATGCAGTTCAGGCTGACCACGAACTCTTGGCAATCCTTCTGCCTCAGCCTCCATGTGCTGGCACTACAGGCGTGTGCCACGATAGCAGCCTCTCCAAGATTTTTTTGAGCAACTCTTATTTTCATTCGTATTCTGATGCACATTCATCAAATCATGCTTTCTTAATTAATGTTTTGATGAGACATAAATCCTATTATCCTGTGTAATATGTTTGTTTTCCTATTGAATGAAAAGAAAAAGAACAGTTCAAATGTTTTCTGCCTTATATCACATTAGCATGCCAACAACATTTTTATCTAGATAGTTAAAATCCTATGTACCTAAAGAAAATTTAAAATAGTTTGTCTGTTTTTCTGTCTTTTTTTTTTTTTTTCAGAACCAGGAACGGAACTCAGGCCCTTGCCCTTGCCAGGCAAGTGCTTATTCTACTGAGCCATCTCTCCGGCCTGTCTGCTTTTCATTATATGAAAATAATGGTTAAAGAAATGATTTGCTGAAGGCCAGCCAAATAGCTCAGTGAATTAAATACCTGCAAGCAGGCGCAGGGGCCAGGGGTTCGATCCCCAGGCCTGCTCTGCCGGCCCCACCCCTGGGGTGCACTGAGACAGCAGTTGAGACTGGGCATGATGGCGCACACCTGTAATCCCAGCTCTTGGGAGGCTGTAAACGGGTGGATCACTATCAGTCGGATCTAGTAGTGAGACCCTGAAGACCCTTCCCTAAAATACAAAAAAAAAAAAAAGAAAGAAAGAAATGATTTGCTGACATATATGTATCTGACCAGCTAGTGTTCTTTTAATCAAACTATAAGAGGCTATATATACCAGTGGTGGCAAACCTGTGGGTCATGTGCCACAGCAGAATGTTTCTATCATTAAAAGCTTTAAATGGTTTGCCATCACTGCATTTACTTTAAGTGACATGAAAGTGAGCCCCATTTGTAACTTGGATGTCTCCAAAATTATTTTTTCCATCTAAAAAGCCAGTAAAATATTATTAGTATTTCATACTGAATATACCTTAGAGTGAGAAAGTGTTTAGTATACGTTGTTTTATTTAATCCTTATAAGCCTGTGAGAGTCTCAGAGTAGATATTTTTATATCTATTTTTTTTTTTTTTTTTTTTTTTTTTTTTTTTTTTTTTTTTTTTTGGCGGAACTGGGGATTGAACTCAGGCCCTTGCGCTTGCCAGGGAAGCGCTTATTCCACTGAGCCATCTCCCCGGCCCCTTTTATATCTATTTTACAATTAAACTAGTCTCATTGGGTTTGGGTGATTTGCTTGGTATTACTTGACTGATAGGTGGCAACTTTGGGTCAAGTCCTCCCAGTACTATCTATTAAAAAAAAAAAAAAAAAAATGAAATCTTTACATAAATCACACTAAAGTAGTTGTGGTTAACAGACAGAAAATGTGTCAGGACTACAAAAGGTCCAGAAAGAGCAGTATGAAAGAGTGCATCTCATGATTGCATTATTCCAGGATGTGGCTTAGCCAGCAACAAAAGGTATCAGAGAAGTGGAGTATAGTAGCTGAAAGATCCACTCCCCAGTGGACTTAGGCCCTTCTATCATTGCATAACTAAAAGTCCTTTTCAGTTTGTTTGTTTGGCATATCAAATTTGAGTTGTGCTATTGGGCCAAGCAAATAAAAGCTTTTCTAAAGGCCTTTGTGAACTGTAAGTGCGTATTTGATCTTCTTTGTATAGAAAGGTGGGAGTGGGCAAGAGAAATAAGAGCTTCTATGTTATTTGCCACCACAACAGGATATGTGAAGCTAAGAATCCTCTTCTGCTTAGTGGCTTCCCAGCAAACCATCTGGAGAAATGGGACAGTTGAGAAAGAGATTAATAATTTTTTATTTCATTTTTAAAAATGGAAATAATATGTTTTACAAATTGTTGCAGATAGTGCACCCTGATTTACTTTAGTTCATGATACATATATCTTGGCAGTCATTCTATATCAATGTGTAGAGCTTCCTCATTCTTGTTTATGGCTATATTCTCCTTTGTGGAAATAGGATAGGCTGTACTTTCAATATTTTGATAATACAGGCATTCCTGCAATGAATAACTTTGTACATATAATAGTTCACACACATATGAGTATGTCTGTAAAATAAATAGAAGCTATCTTGAAGTCTGCATCAGACTTCTGGTTGTCATCTGTTTTCTGGTTTGTTTTTTGTTTTTTGTTTTGTCTTTTTGAAATAGGGTCTCACAATGCAGCTCAGGTTGGCCTTGAGCTCACTTTATAGTGCAGGCTGGTCTCAAATTCACAATGACCTTCTCGCTCAGACTCTCAAGTGCTAGGATTTCAGGGGTACACCACCACACCTGACCTTCTGGTTCTCATCTGTTAAGACTTTAGGGAGCCAGAAAGATGGCTCAGTAGAATAAGCACTTCCCTGGCAAGCACAAGGGCCTGAGTTCAATCCCCATTTCCACCAAAAAAAAAAAAAAAAAAGACGTTAGTTCCAGTGGCTGGGGAGATAGCTTAGCAGTCTAAGCACCTGCCTGGCAAGCACAAGGACCCACGTTCGATCCCTGGTACCACATGCCCTGCTGGCCCTAAAATCCCTGGCATGCCATGTTGGCCTGAAACTGGGTGTGGTGGCGCACACCTGTAATCCCAGCACTGGGAGGCTGAGACAAGAGGAACACTAAAGAGTCAAGCTGCGTAGCCTGTACCAAATAAATAAATAAAAAGATTTTAAAAAACAAAGAACTAACAACTGGGATTTCATGTTATTAAAAAGAAAAAAAAAAGTTTTAGAAAAAAAGAAAGTTCCAGTGAGTAGTGAAAGAGATGAAAAGTATTCAGTGCTTTTCAGTATACTATTGCTAAAAAAAAAGTTTACTATTGCTCAACAGCTAATTTGAAAAGTGAATATTATAGACTCAGAACAAAGAAGATTGTCTCCCAACTATGTTTACCAGTTCTTATCTAATAGAACATTTGCTTTTTAATACAATCCATGAAGGGAATTAAAATTAAAAGATAAAATCAAGTCAAATCAAGTCATAGTATTAGATAAAATCTAATACTATGTGTTTTCAGTCTTCCTAAGTGTTTTGATGATTATGGGGTGTGGGTGTGTAATAACTTTGTGAAGCATGCAGTGCTATCACAATCATTTGTCTTTTGGAGAAAATAGATACCATAAAGTAGGACAGTATTGTGTCATCTACTATACCTGCTAGGTATTTTCCCCAAAGAGCTTAAGTCATCATACTACAGCAATACTTGCGTACCAATGTTTATAGCAGCATATCTCATAATAGCTAAATCCTGGAAGCAGCCTGTATACCCATCAACAGATGATTGGATAAATAAAATGTGGTATCTATATTTAGTGGAATACTACTCAGCTATAAATAATGACAAATTTGAGGCATTTGTAGGAAAATGGATGCACCTGGAAAATGTAATGTTGAGTGAAACAAATCAGACACATGAGCTTGAATATTGTATGGTATCTCTCATATGAGTGAGGCAAAGTACCCACAAAGAAAATGATAAAAGATGGATAGAAGGGAAAAGGAAACTGATCATATCCAATAGTAAAATGGTCCAAGGGAACAAGAAGAGAAATGGGAAGGAGGGAATGAGAAGAATTAAGAAATGCCATGTATAGGAACATAACAGCCAAAATCAATATGCAGTATAAACTATAACATGTGCAAAGGCAAAAGTATCAGCAGGTATGAAAAAGATGATTGGGGACCCATAGGAGGAAGGAGAGGAGAGAGGAGAAAGGGAAGGGATTTTAAAAAAACATTTACAAACATGTGCTAATAAAATAAAAGCACACTCATGATATAGCTAGATGCTGCTGTCCCTCTTTTAGAAGAAACTAACCTTTCCAACACCTGTGTTGTTTGTTGCCTTAGTGAGCTCATTGAGGGAGTGATACTAACGCTTAAAACAATACAGTGTGATAGGTTACTTTTGTCATCCTTAGTTTAGAACTGAGGCACAGAGTGATTAAGTAATTTGCCCAAGGGCCCACAACCAGTAGGTACAGTTTTACCAGCTAGAGAATGAATATAGATCCCTTGCGTATATGACAAGTTGCTGTAACAAAGGAAAAATACCTTTTCTGCCCACAACTTCCTTCTCATGTTTTTTTGTTTGATTTTGGTGGACTTCTCAGGATCTCAGCCTAAAATCCAATGTTAGAAATGCAGTTTTTAATTAGGGAGAGACAGCTGGGAGCAATTTTTTTTTTCTTCCTGTGCTAGGATCAGATTTTCAAGTTTAGAGCTACATTTCCAGCACTGGGAGCAAATCTTAAAATTATTAATTATATTGGAAATTACATGCCACAATTTTTCACATAGAGAATTAAATTAACCTCACTAAATCTCAAAGATGACATTCCATCTTAACCCAGAAGCTCTTTAAGTTTTAGGTGGTGGTATGTATAAATTTTAGGTGAAAGTAGGGTAGCTCTGTGCTATTGTTGGAATTTGGAAATAAACAAATGTTATTTTTTATTTCCTTGTTGAATCTTGGCTTTCTTTTTGGCTTGCTTTTTCATTTTTAAATTCTCACGTGTTAAATTTAATCCAGTCTTAGATTCTGTGTATAGTATCTGCCCCCACCCCTTATCCTTTGGAGATTTGTTCTAAGCCCCTAATAAATGTCTGAAACCACAGATTACCAAGCTCTCTCTGTATATTTTTTTCCTTTTCATTCATATCTGTGATAAAATTTAATTTATGAATTAGGCACAGTAAAAGATTAGCAATAACTAATAAAACAACAATTATGATACATGTAATTAAAACATATAAATATAGTCTTCCTTAAGAATATCTTAGTGCATTGAAATCACCTCTCAAATCACAGAAAGCAAAACTACAGATAAGGAAGCACTATTGTACCATATATCTGCGTTGCATATCTCTGTAATTCAGGATTGTGATTCTCAAGTTTCAGAGTGCAAGTGAATTCCTACGTACCTTCATGAACATCTAAATTTTGAGGCCTTATTTCCTAAATGATGACTCACTGATGTGCAGTATGGTTTATAATATGCATTTTTAGGCAGATTCCCTGATGATTCTGACCCAAATTATCCTTTAAAAAAATTTTTTTTCATACGTGTGTGGTACTGGGAATTGATTGAACCCAATGCCTTCACACTTAACTATCTTATATCACCAGTGCTCTTTAATGTTCTGTTTTGAGACAGGGTCTCACTAAGTTACCCAGGCTGGGCTTGAGCTTGCAGTTCCTCTGCCTCAGTGTCCCAGAGTGCTAGGATCACTATTAATCACTACTAAGTCTATCAACATTATATTATATGAGAAACATAACATTCTCCCCGTGGTTTCCCGCAAAGACTCATACACATCCCTTTATGCAAAAGGCACTTTAATCTACCTGCAAGAGTTGCCAAGGTTCTAACAATTTCAGCATTGCTGAAAAGTCCAAGTCCTAAGATCTAAGGCAAATTCTTAGCTGTGAGTCCCTGTACCGAGACTTCCAACATTCGGTGGCACAAAATAAAACATTACCATTCCAAAAAGTATATACAGGAGGACACAAACCACTGGGACCAAAGCAAGTCCAAAATCCAGAAGGGCAAACATTAAGTCCTGTAGTTCCATACGAAGCAATCTGTAACGAATTATGAGCTCCAAAAGCCTTACATGGCTCCACACCTGTGGCTCGTCTGTTGGTAGCTCCCATGGCTTTTCTCTCAGGCCTGCTTTGCTCCCTTTTTGCAGCTTTCCTTAGACAATCCACATTCCTGGCATTTTCAAACTTCTGAAGTTTTCATTGAATAGGCTTCTCACTTACAGCTTTATACACTGCTTTCTCAGGGACACGTTGCCTGGCCTCCCAGGCCTTCTGAAATCTAGGAGGAAGCCTTAATCTCAGAACTCCTGCATTGTGAATGCACCTAAAACCGATGCCGCATAGATGATGACAAGGTCTGCTGACAGCTGGAACAGTAGCCAGGCTTTCTTCTCTCTTGGCTGTAGGGGCTGAGTTCTTGGATTGCTGAGCACTCTGAACATGACTCTGAGGAACAAATTCTCTATGCTGGCACCATTCTGAAACTTGATGTAGCCACTGCCTCCATTCTAGAACATGGGGCTCTGCAGCTTTCTCCTCAAAGCAAAGTTCTTCACCCTTGCAATTCTGAGACTGCAAAGGGTGAGAACCTGCCACCTCCTGTGATGCCCTCAGAACATCTTTTCTACTCTCCCATTCCTCCTGGGCAGTAGAGATCTCAGCTTTATCTTTGCAGTCCACAGCCTTCCTGGCACTTCCTTTCTGGCTAAACTCACAGCATTTTAAATCCTTCTGGGGGCCGGGGAGATGGATCAGTGGAATATGTGCTTCCCTGGGAAGCGCAAGGATCTGAGTTCAATCCCTGTTTCTGGGGAAAAAAAAAAAAATTGTGCCGGAGTTTACTGTCCTACCAATTTGGTTTGGAAAAAAAAGTACATATCTTATAGTGAAAAAAATAAAAATAAAAATAAAATAAATAAATCCTGCTGGGCTCTTTGCTCTTGACTCTCCACATATGTCTGATGAAAAGCCCCCAGGAATAGCCATGCCACTGCCTCAACATATGACTGCCTTAAGATTTCTTTTACAAGATTTGCAAGATTAACTAGTCCACTTTGCTTAATCTCAGTCTCAGGGAAAGTATCTGGGCAGGAGCAAATGCAGACAAACTTTCTGCCAAGCCATCACACAAATTATCCTCAGTCCAACAACCAATGCAGTCCTTCTCAGCAGAAAGCTCCCCAGCCTGGTCCTTACAGGCAGGCTTTCTATCAATATTCTGGTCTTCTGAGCTCTGACCAGAAGCTGCCATGCAAAAGAGCTGAAGGCATTCCAGCTCTTCACTAGTAGACAATATTTCCAAATCTTCCTTATCTCTTCCCCTGAGCCATTCCCAATGGCTCATAATCTACATTGTTAAGTCACAGTAATGACTCCACTCTTTTCTGTTGCTAAATTCTGTCTCAGTTACTTTTCACTCATCACTGGGACAAATACCCGACACCCAAAATGAAGGAAGGAAAGGTTTATTTAGCTCACAGTTAGTGGAAGTTTCAATCCATACTCAGCTGGCTCTAGAGCAGAAGGCAGCAGTTCATGGTCACAGAGAACAGCAGAGAGCAGAGAATGAGCAGCAGCTATGGCATCTATCAAGCCTCTCTCTCTTCCATCTATGCTGACTTCAAAGACCAAAGCTCCTCCCAGAAAGTGGCTGCTGTGAAGATCCGAGCTCCTCCACAATAGCCTGCCTGTGTTGATCAAGCACTTCCAAGAAAGTGGCACTGTGAAGATTGGAACTCCTCCAAGGACGTGGGGCACTCAGAAGCCTTCCTCAACCCTTTTATGTATGCTTTTTGTGCTCAGTCACTCTGGGTCCGGCCCGCCCCACCCAAGAGGCAAAGCCTCCATGCCCTAGGGTGTAGAATCACAAATGAATCCAGGCAAGCTTCAGACATCTCAAGATGACACAATGTATCAATCATCACAATATGTATATTTACATATTACACTTATAATATTGTGAGATTTTATTATCCCAGTTTTATGTGTGTATTTATCTCACAAAGTTTTAGTAACTCCATTCAAGTTCAAAGATGTCAGGGCATATTGGTAGCCAGCAGTCTAATTCCAAGGATGGGGAAGGCTTTTATACCTGCTGTTCCTACTTTGGCAAAGTGACTCTCAGAGGAGATAATTTATTACATGGTCTGAAATGTGTTTGATAAGTAAATGTTAAAGCCCTGGAAATGTTAGAATGTCAGAAGTTCATCAATTGTTACAGTCCATTTAGAAAAGACAGATAAGCATATGCTTCTCATTAAAATTATTTATTCACCTAAGTTTTTCTAACCGAATAGACTCTAAAGATGAGTTCTTTCATCTCTTGACTGAGGGAACAGTGACCAGAAAGGCTAAATTAGTGTAATGTGAAAACCTCAACCAAAATTTTTAATCTTACATTCTTTCAAATTGTAATTGTTATGAAGCTTAAGGTAGGCTCCAAACCACTTGCTGGCTGAAAATTATCCAGAAAACTGTTGAGTCAGTGGTTGGAAATCATGACTCTGTGACAACATTTAGCATTTGACAATTCACACAAGCCATTATAATCAGAGGCGATCTGATTTTTAAGAGTAAAATAGATATTGACAATTTAAGAATTCTTCTCCAAGGTTCTGTTTCTTACACTTCAAATATGGATAATAGCATTTGAGTAACACAGTGGTGAAATGAGTCCTGGTGCTCACACACCTTGGAAGCCTGTTTTCATCTCACTTAGAGCCACACAGAAGTAGAACAGCCAAAAATAATATTTTTAACAGTACTAGTGTAAATTCTGGGTCTTTTTTTTTTTTTTTTTTTTTTTTTTTTTTTTTTTAGGGAAGCATCTACAGGATGTTCAGGGTTTCACTACTAGATCGGACTCCTAATGATTCTCCTGTTTACAGCCTCCCAAGTGCTGGGATTACAGGTGTGCGCCACCATGCCCAGTCTCAATCTCCATTTCAGCATGCCTTGGGGGCAGGGCCAGCACAGCAGGTCCAGGAATCAAACAAGCAAACCAACCCCTGTGCCTGCTTGCAGGCACTTTAATACGCTGAGCTATTTGGCCAGCCCAAAACTTTGGGGGTTTTTGGGTTGTTTTTTGTTTTGTTTTGTTTTGTTTTTTGTTGTTGTTGTTGTTGTTGTTTGCCGTACTAGGGATTGAACTCAGGACCTTGTGCTTGCCAGGCAAGTGCTTATTCTGCTGAGCTATCTTCCCAGCTCCTATTTTGGGTCTTAAGCATGATACAGATCATTATAAGACAGCTACTCTGAGGTAGGTAACAATTAGATTTAGCTCCTTCTGGACAACTTACTGAGCAAGAATCTCATGCCCTTGACAGAATGCTTGAATAATTTGAAATTGGTTCACTCTGAATGTAGACTATCGAGCAATGCAACTTAACAGAAATAAGCCTACATTACTTGCTAAACCTATCAGAAAGTAACATTACTTTCTAAACTTATCAGAAAGTATTGCTGTTTCCTTATCTTTTTTGGAGTTGCCTCTGGAAAGCAACAAGCTAACTTTGTGTAGAGACAGGGGCACAAGATAGTTGTAGAGAAGCACTATGCTACAAAAAATAAAAAGACTGCTTGAGAGAACAATCAGGGTCCTAATGACTGTGTCTTAGTGTCTCCTTGCTGAGATACAGTACCCAACGCCCACAACATTAAGAAGAAAAGGTTGATTTCAACTCACAGTTTATAGAAGTTTAAGTCCACAGGGGCTGGAGAGATGGCTCAGTGGTCTAAAGCACCTACTTGAAACAAGCTTGGCAAAGCACAGGGACCGCGGTTCGATCCCCCAGCACCACATGCCAGCCAGCCCCGCCCCCTGGTGGGCTGAGCTGGCCACACACACACACAATAAATAAATGTAATAAATAAAAATAAATAAATAATTTTTTTAAAAAAAGAAGAAGTTTAAGTCCACAGACCAAGGCAGAGGGCCACGGCAAAGGAAAAACAGTTTGTGACATGGCAGAGAGAGGGATCAGTGGAAGGGGACATTTCCTTGCACTTCAAGTAACTTGTAATCATTTATCAGTCTGTGTAAACATCCCTTTCTTAAAGAGGACTTTTTTTTCTCTCTTCCTACCTGCCCTCACCCATATAAATGTGTTCTTTCTCCTCCTACCTTTCATGTTTTACTTTCTTTATACCAATTATCACAAATTGTAATTAAGTACACCTACCGACATTTATTTGCTTACATATTTAATAAAGATTTCCACCTCTGAAGTAGCTCCATAAAGACAAATGCTTTGTATTTGTGTCTTGTTTTGTATAGATAGATATTTAAACCTACATGGATTTTGTAAGACTTGTTTGTTTTACGACAGAGTCTCATGTAGTTGAGTTTGGCCTTGAATTCACAATCTTTCTGCATCAGCTTCAAATGCTAGGATTACAGGTGTGCATGACCACACCAAGCTAATGTATGCCTTTTAAAAATTTTTTAAATTTTTATTTATTTACTTGGTACAGGGTCTCCATATATAGCTTGGATTTATAGTGATCATCCTGTCTTAGCCTCCCCAATGCTGGGATTACAGGCATGCACCACCATACCCTGTTTTGGTGACTAGCGAGGTGTGCCTGGAGTTCTGGTGCAGGCATGGCATGAGGTACTGGGGATCGAACCCAGGTCCCTGCGCTTACCAGGCAGGTGCTTAGACTGCTGAGCTATCTCTGCAACCCAATGAATACCTTTTGAATGAATAAATATTTTTTTGAGTCTTCTTCCAGAGTCTGTAAGAAGGTGGAAATTAGGTGAGGGAGGGTTGCCCTCCAGGAACTTGCTGTGTTTATTTGATATTTTAAAAATCATATCTTGCTGGGTCTGGTGTCACATGCCTATAATTCCAGCACTTGGAGGAGGATCCTGGGCTACAAAGTGAGTCCAAGGCCAGCCTGAACTATATAGGGACACCTTGTCTCAAAAAGACAAAAAAAGAAATCTTACATCTCAAGAACTAGAAATTTAAATTTCTACAGAGAAAAAATTGCTAGGGAATTTTAGAAAAAAGATTCTTTCTGTTAGGAATTCAAGCAAAACACATACAGGAATGACATTTTAACAGACCTTTAAAGAATGAGTTCAAGAGTAAATCCACAAGGGCAAGGGCCATGTTTTAACTTTCTCCTTAATTTTCACATATTATAATGCATGATAAATGTAGGATAAATAGCATACATACAAAAAATGATTTTTTTCAAAAGGAATCCCAGGGAATGGCACAGCCAACAAAAGTATACAAGTGTCAGAATGCTAAATTTATTCAAGAAAAGTGAGATCTGCTTTAGAGGAAATCATGAATGTGAAGAGGATTAATTGAGATGAGACTGAAAAAAATACATCTGGAACAGAGACTTAAATGCCACACAGTAAGCACAAAATTGGTATATCAGTGCCAGAGGTAGAATGAAGATACTGAGGTTTGTCTTTGCAGGCAAAAATTAGTTTCTGGTAGTGGAGCTTAAAGAGCAAATCAAGACTGAGAAATACATGCAAATAATAAGCATCTGGAGTACAAATACTAGTTTGTTTACCTTGGAGTACTAGTTCTTTGACCAAGTTCGTCACTATCAAATAGCAAGATTCAAATTCCTATGGAAAGTTCTGTATTTGGCATGGCTGGAAAAAGAACATTTATGTTTCTGGAGGGGAGAAACATATTTACCTGACTATTCCCTAAGAAGTGTTTGAAAGCTTATTATAGAATTTATAGGGGCTGGTGAGATGGCTCAGTGGTCTAAAGCACCTACTTAGAACAAGCTTAGCAAAGTCCTGGGACCGTGGTTCAATCCCCCAGCACCACATGCCAGCCAGCCCCGCCCCCTGGTGGGCTGAGCTGGCCACACGCACACACACATAAATTAATTAATTAATTAATTAATTAATTTAAAAAAAAAGAATTTATAGGGCGAAGGGGATAGTTGGGGAGTCTAAGCGCCTGCCTGGAAAGTGCAAGGACCCAAATTCGATCCCCAGTACCACATGCCATGCGGGTTGCCCAGAGTGTATGTCATGCCAGCCACCAAAACTGGCATGGTAGTGCATGCCTTTAATCCCAGTGCTGGAGAGCATGAGACAGGAGGATCACTACAAGTTCAAGCTGCATGGCAACATCCTGTACCAAATAAATAGAATTTTTATATTACTGAAGAACTCCATGCAGTGACTTTTAAGGCCTTTCCAATGCTTAGTGAGATTCTAAGACCCACAAAATTTGAGACAAATCTCTGATGTTTCAATTTCAGGTGATCTCCATGTAGGTTGAAAAATATGGCTCATGCATTTTTTTTCTGGACCTAATCCATTTTTAAAATATTTATTTAGGGGCCGGGGAGATGGCTCAGTGGAATAAGCGCTTCCCTGGCAAGGGCAAGGACCTGAGTTCAATCCCCGGTTCCACAAAAAAATAAAATAAAATATTTATTTATTTGATACAGAGTCTTGCTACACTGTTCAGACTCATAGTGATCCTCATGTCTCAGCCTCCCCAGCACTGGGATTACAGGTACATACCACCACACCTGGTTTCATGGCTGGCATAGCATGAGGTACCAGGTATCGAACTCAGGTCTTGCCAGGAAGGCGCTTAGACCACTGAGCTATCTCCCCAGCCTAGGACCTAATTCTTTAGAACTAGACATCTATTCTTACCTTAGTCAAGAAGCAGTAATACACAACAGGTACTCTTAAATATCGCCAGCTATTGAAAAGGAATTTTGGAGATATAACCTTATTCAGCTGTTCTCCTTTCCTCAACGCTATTGTTAGCAGAACAGAAATAGGCAGCCATTGAAAAAAACCATTAATTTTTTAAAGTAATTGGTCCCAGTTAGAATTATTAGGAAAGATACAATGTGGGCACAGTGGTGTAATACCTGACTCTTGGAAGCTGAAGCAGGAGAGTCACAAGTTTGAGCCCAGCCTGGGCAACTTAGTGACTTAGTGAGACCCTATCTCAAAATAAAAAAGTAAATGAAAAGAGAGGTGGGGATGTAACTCAATGCAAAGGTCCTGGATTCAATCCCAAATACAAAAGAAAAAAGAAAAAAAAAACAATGTGCTATAGTTGTTTAAAGATCTTAGAGTCTCAGAAGTAGGCCTTGGAAGATGAGGAGGATTTGTTGTAATACAAATTATAAGGATATATATTCCAGGCTGAAGAAACCTTGTAAACAAGGAAAAAAAAGTGTGGGATATATTGTAGGAGCCCTAGAAATAGGTTATCAGACAGGCTTGGCTGGAACACAAATTACATATAGGCAGAAAGGTCTGTTGGGGTGTGTGCCTTAGAAATTTGTGATTTCACACCAAGAAAGTGAACAGGCAAATGGAGAAGTTAATAGGCACTGAAATTTTTTAAGCAGGTAGATGGAACAATACATTAAGCATACTAACTTGTTGATGTATCATATAGAATGGACAAAGAACGAGGTAACATTAGGAAATAGTTTATAATATGTTTATAATAGAACTGCTGATGATAAAAAGCAGAGAGAGGCTGAGTGAATCTTGGGGCTTAAGAAAAATGACCATGACGGGCCGGGGAGATAGCTCAGTAGAGTAAGTGCAAGCGCAAGGGCCTGAGTTAAATCCTTGGTTCCGCAAAAAAAAAAAAAGAAAAGTGACCAAAACTAACATTCATAGATTTAAAATGTGACACTGGGGATACAGTAAGGCAGCTCAATGAAGAATAAGTCCTGCATTAGAAGTGAGGATACCTACCTTGTAGCAAAAGTATCTCCATCTAGCAAAATAACCTTTCTAGAATAGCTCCTTGTGCCTTGATTCTTCTCAAAAAGAGATAATGTGAGGATAAAATATTGGTGTTAGATTTATAGGAATAAAATGCTATTGTTTCTTACCATGTCATTTTTCAGGTTCTACATAGTTCTTTATTTGGTAGACATACAGAGCAAAAGTATTTTTGAGTTGACCCTATCTTAGAGTTTGCGCTGTTTACTGTCCTTTCATGTAGCTTTTGTCAAGGTTTAGGGGCTTAAAGACTTAATTCATTTGAAGAGCCTGGACTTCACATTTTGAGCCCACTTAAAGGTCAATAGCAGCAAATGTACTTTCTTCCCTTCTTCCAGTTTTAGAAACAGGAATGAGCTTTGTTTACAGACTTTCTTCATAAATGTTTTGTTTTGGTTTTGTTTTACAAAACTGCTATTACAACAAATTGTCAGAAAATGTAAACATTTCTATTCTTCAAAGACCATTGTGGTTTCAGATGTTAGGATTTTAAAATGAATGATTGTAGGGGCCGGGGAGATGGCTCAGTGGAATAAGTGTTTCCTTGACAAACACAAGAACCTGAGTTCAATCCCCGGTTCCATAAATAAATAAATAAATAAATAAATAAATAAATAAATAAATGTTGCAACTAGATGAATTCATTTAACTCCTTTTTAGAGGTTGAGGAGTTACTGAGGATTGAGCCACAGGAGTACTGATCTATATCACCTTATTTTTATTTTTATTTGGAGACAGAGTCTCATTAAGTTGCCCAAGGCAGGCCTCAAATTTACAATCCTATGTCAGCCTCCTGAGTAGATGGAAACCAAGTGCCACCAACCAGACAATTTTTCCAACTCATTTTTGGAGGTTCAGGTCAGACTAGGTCTTTCTATATAGTCTAGTGTCTCACTTACTTTTCTCTCGTTGCTGGGACAAATACCTGACAATGAAAATTAGGGAAGGAAAGGTTTATTTAGCTCATAGTTACTGGTAGTTTCATTCCATACTCAGCTGGCTCCAAGGCTGACTGGCACATAGTAGAGGGCAGTTCATGGTAGCAGAAACAGCAAGAGTAAATGGGATGAGTAGCAGTAACAATGGCTACAGAGAGCAAGTCTGTCTCCCCTGTGTTACATTCAGGCTATCTGCTCTAGGTTGGGTGCAGTACTCACACCCATAATCCCAGCAGACTCACACCCATAATTCCAGTGGATCACAAGCTAATCATGAACTTAAAACATTAAGGAGTTAATTTATCTCTGTTATGTCTTAAGTTGCCAGAAGAGAAATTCTGAAAAAAGAGAAATTTATTTCTGGAGGCATTCATTGTAATCTATTACTGCATGTAAGATATTAGACAATTAAATAGGCCAAAAGTTAAATAAATAAGGCAGGGATTACTACCAAATAGTAAGAATAGGGAGGAAGAGGCATTCTGCTCTCTTAGAAACTGAACTGAAGAGCCAGAGAGAGAGCTCAGCGGACTAAGCACCAGCTTTGACAACCAAGTCTGGGCGTAGTGGTGCAAGCCTGTAATCCCAGCACTAGAAAGGCTGAAAACAAGAGGATCACTATGAGTCTGAGCTGCCTAGTGAGACCCTGTACCAAATACGTAAATGGAAAAAAAAAACTGAGCTAAAAAAAAATATAGTTTTGGCACTGGGTAGAACTATGTTAATCATATAATTTACTGTTTTTACAGTTAAGGAAAGTGAACCTCTAAAATAGAGGATAATTTGTGCAATATAGTACTTATTAGAAACATCTCTCATGTTTAAACTTGTTTTTTTTTTCTTTATATTTTGTTGCTTATATGGTAATGGTATGGTCTACTCATGTTTGTCCCACAGAAATAAGTGATCTAAAGATTGGACAGTGCATTTAAAAAATTAAGCTTGATGTTAGCATGCTTTCTCTAGAAAATAATAGCCTTTGGTAGCTAATAATTCATCATGTAATAGGTTCCTCGGGGATCTGTCTTGCCCCAGCAGGTTTCCCATCTCCTTTGTGCAGACTGAACAGCTTAGTAAGATAGAATGATGTGAACAGATGAAATTCATGATAGAAAAGAGTTACCTTAAACTGATACCTGGAAATAAAATGGCTTTTGTCTTTTCGTGATCAGAACCCAATCGTGGGTTTGCTTTCTATCTTTCCATCCATACAGTTAAGAGTCTCATGGAAGCTCCTGAGTTACTAATATTTTTGCTAAAATAAATAATTATTTTTTATTATGTGTGTGTGGTGCTGAGAATGTATTCTTAGCCATGAGTTTCCAAGTAAAAGAACCACTCCTACTAATTCATAGCTGCTGTTCTTGTTCTTTTAAAATTTTGTCAATCCATGCAGCATTTCTTGTTTGCCTAGATCATTGGCCACTCATAAATGAAGAGTCTTTAAGTTTTAAGTATAACTGTTTGAAGTAGTTGTCCCCTTTATGTGTCTGGCAGTTGGTTACTTTTGATGCTGTCTAAGAGTTTGATGTATGAGTAATTCAGCCATATAAATCCTACTGATCCTTGTACATGTAGACGATACATAGCTTGCTTTCTTCAATTTTTTTTTTATTTTTAAAGAGAAAAAAAACCCAAAAATTTCAAAAGAAGATAATAGGAAGGTAACAACTGTTACCTTACTTATTGTTATCTTTAAACTACTAAGAGTACAAGATATTGGTATATAATTTTTCAAAGAACATTAACATAAAATTTTCTTTTCAACTGAGAGAAATTAGTTCAATCCCTAGTGCTGATTTCAATCTCTGGTTCTGCAAAAAAAAAAAAAAAAAAAAAAAAAGAAGAAGAAGAAGAAGGAGAAGGAGAAGGAGAAGGACAAGGAGAAGAAGAAGAAAAAAGAAAGTAGCATAACTACCTTAATTATCATATATACATTTTTTTCTGCTTTCCCCTTCTTTCTTTTCTCCCTTCCCCTATCCAAGTTTCTCTTTCCTTTTAAAGTTTCTTCTAATTTCACAATATTTATTGTACATTTTGGATCTTACTCTTCAGCTTCTCACACTAAGCTAACAATGTGTTGTTTACACAGGTACATCTGGTTTATTTCACTTATGTATAGTCTGGAGTTGCATCCATTTACCTATAAAAGCCCCCAGTTTATCCTTCTTTATAGTTAAGTAGTACTCCATTTTATAAAAAGACCACATCTTTCTTATCATTCGTCAGCTGATGGGCATTTGAGTTGTTTCCAAAATCTAGCTATTACAAATTTTGCCCCTATAAATGTAGGTACAGGGCCAGTGAGATAGCTCAGTAGACTAAGTGTCTGCTTAGGCAAGCACAGGGACCAGGTTTCAATCCCCAGCAGCACATGGCTACACTGGCCCCACCCTGGGTACAATGAGCTGGCCAATGAGTCCAGACGTGGTGGTGCACATCTAGAATCCCTGCACTAGGGAAGCTGAAAACAGGATAATTATAAGTCTGAGCTGCATAGTGAGACCCTGTACCAAATACATTTAAATAAAATAAAATAAACATGGATACATATATCTCTGTGGTACAGTGTTTTTAAATCTTCTGGGAAGATACCCAGAAGGAGAATGGCAGGGTCAAATGGAACCTCCCATCCTACTTGTTTGAGGAATCTCCACACTGATTCCTACAGTAGTTGCACCAGTCTACACTCCCACCAACAGTGGAGAAGTATTCCTTTTACCCCACAGCCCCATCAGCATTTGTTATTGGTTGATTTCTTAATAATAGCCATTCTTTCCAGGGTGAGATGGAATCTCTGTGTTGTTTTAATTTGCATCTCTTGCATGACCAGTGATGTTGAACATTTTTTCATATATTTATTTGCTACTTGTATTTCTTCATCTGAAAAGG
>NW_004524674.1:9814477-9827101 GCF_000260255.1 Octodon degus | reverse complement strand
CCAGCCCCGCCCCCTGGTGGGCTGAGCTGGCCACACACAAATAAATAAATAAATAAATAAATAAATAAATAAATAAATTTTTTAAAAAATTAAAGAGGCTTTCTTCCAGTGAATGTATTTGGCAACTTTGTCTAAAATTGTTCCTGCATCTTCTAATCCTTTCCACTGATCTTTGGGTCTGTGTTTTTTTGCCAATACCATGCAGTTTTATCACAGTAACTTTATAGTATAATTTCAAGTCAGAGATTTTGATGTCCCCTGCCTTGCTTTTGTTGCCCAGAATTGTCTTTGCTATTTTAGGCCTCATCTGGTTCAAAATTAATTTCAGGGTTTTTTTTTCTAATTCTATGAGATATACTGTTGGAATTTTGATTGGAATTGCACTAAGTCTGTTAAATGGTTTTAAAAGTATGGCTATTTTTACTATATTGGTTCTTCCTACCCAGAAGCAAGGAATATCATACCATTTTCTCATATTATCTTCAATCTCCTTTTTCAGAGTACTGTAATTTTCATTGTAGATCTTAGATCTTTTACATCCTTCCTTAGATTTAGTCCTAGGTACTGGATAAGCTCAGTGAGCCTGCACCTTCTGGCTGAGACCAGACTCATTCGACCTGCAGCCGACAGTATATCTTCTGGACCTGACCCCAGTTGGGAGCTTCTCAGTGGAGCTGGCAGCCACTCTTGAGTCCTGAGCTCACTCTGCCCCTCTCCAAGATGGCTCCCAGCCAATCGTTGTCTATTGCAGGATGACTGAGCCCTAGCAATCACTGTCAGCCAGTGTAGTCCTTCACATCCACTGCTCACCTCCACTGCTGCATCTCTCCATGGAGGCCCACCAGTCTGCATGTGTCCACTGGTTTGAACTGCTCCTCTTGCACAGTGAGTCCCATCTCAGGGAGAAGGTGCCACCATCTGCCTCCTTCTTCATTGAAGTTTCTTTTTTTGCTCTATCCATGGGTCTCAGTTCATACTTCACATTTTTCCTGGATCCAGGGGATCCACTTCCCTCGTTGTCTTCCTCACATTTCTATATTCTAGTGTCTGGATGGTGATTCTCAGAGAAGCTCTTTTTCTGCTGCTTACTACTCCCCTATCTTAGTGATCCCCTTCCTGTATTTTTCTTTCTTTCCTTGAAAAGTGTTTTCAGGTACTCCTGTGAAGTTTAGCTGAAATGGCAGTTCTTACTTTGGTGTATGGTGAAGAAAGAGAAAATAACATAGTAATAATGATTATTGAAATGTACAAATAATCACTAAACTCAGTAGAATAAGTGCTTCCCTGGCAAGCCCAAGGGTCTATGTTCAGTCCCCAGTTCCGGGAGACTGGGACAAAGGCGACATCGATTCATTCATTTGAAAATATATCTTTGCCAGGAAGATAGCTCAGTAGAACAAATAATCACTAAATTAATTGTTGGCCAGATACATATTTATAAACTTAACCAGTGCTATGAAGAAAAGCAAGTGAGAATTTGTAGGTGATCCTTTAGAATTTTTATTTTCAGCACAGGTAGAAAGTCAGAGGATAAATTATTCTGTTGGAGAATATTTTTAAAAGATTTTTTTAAAAAGATAAATCTAAGTATGGTGGAGAGGGTGGAGATAATGATGTGAGTTTTTGGTGATTATTCCCCTGCATTATGACTGTCCTTGGGAGCCTACAATTATAACAAGTGCTGTATCAACATCTGTAACAAGTTACTTGTTAGACTCAGTAAGTCATTTAGGCATGTAAATTCTGCTGTTACTTAAGAATTTAGACTGTGCCAAATTTAGTTTCGTTCCATGGAAAGTGTTTTCATGGACTCCTGTGAAGATTATCTGAATTAGTAGTTCTCACTTTTTGAATGTATATAATTTTAATGTTTTTTATGTTACTTTTTAAAAAATTTCTCATTGACCTGAACTGTTTTTTTATCTCCTCCATTGGTCATTTTACTTGCTGTTTTTATTTTTTTTTATTTTTTTTTTAATTTTTATTTATTTATTTATGTGTGTGTGTGTGTGTGTGTGTGTGGCCAGCTCAGCCCACCAGGGGGCGGGGCTGGCTGGCATGTGGTGCTGGGGGATTGAACCGCAGTCCCTGTGCTTTGCTTAGCTTAGCTTGCTCTAAGTAGGTGCTTTAGACCACTGAGCCATCCCACCAGCCCCTACTTGCTGTTTTTAATACAGTGATACAACAAAACTTCAAGTCATGTTTCTGTCTTTTCTAGGAGAGACCTAGGATTTACTTAACCCTAATAGCCCTTATAGGAGAAATTGATAAAAATTAAGTATATTTATGACCACTGTACCTCATAAAAGAGCATAGACCAAATAAACAAAAAAAATATGATCATAGTTATAATTGTATGTCCCTTTGGCTAGTTTGGTTGATTGGTTGCTTGGTTGCTTGGTTAAGATAGGGTCTCACTATGTAGTTCAGGCTGTCCTTTAACTCACCGTGTAAACCACCAGGCTTGCAGTATCCTCTTGCCTCAGCCTCCCTAGTGCACCATCTACCCTGCTATGACCACATTTCTGCCAATCAGTTTAGAAGAGGAATGTAAGTCCAGAACCCAGAGAATGGATGGAATACCAGCACAGACCTCAAGGAGAACAGTCTTCTCCCTATATATTCATGAAATTGTATTTCCCTTCCCACTTTCTGGGAACACATTTTCCAAGCAACTCCAGCATACTGGCCTTGAATACCAAGTACAGGTAGACACTGATGCCCTAGTTATTATTGCATTATATCAAGATTTCCCCCTTATTCCTACATCTTTACTGCTCTCCTCTCCTAAAAGGACAACTTAAATGTCAATTCATAAATCCATAAAGAGGATTTAAAGTTCACTAATAGGGAAGTTCAGTTATAGTCTCCCCTTAGAAGTAAAATGTGAAGTCCAGGCATGGTGGCACATGCCTGTAACCCCAGCAGTAGGGAGGCAGCAATCAGGAGGATCACTACAAGTCTGAGCTCCATAGTGAGATCCTGCACACACACACACGTGCACGCGCGCGCGCATGCGCGCGCAGTAAAATGTGAAAGACTTAGAAAATGCAAGGCCAGGCCATCTCTCAGAACATCTGTGGTCAGCAGTAGGCAGGATTGACTGACTAGCTGCTTGATCACTGGGGGTAGCATGAATCCATGTTTATGGGAAAGTAATGTCATTGAGTTTGACCTTGAGTTTGCTGTATGTTTGACAAAAACTTTTAAGACACCAATGTAATTAATGGCTACAAAAAGCAGAAAAACAACTAGATTTCTCTTTGTTTTCTGCTTTTACAAATCTAAAAAGGAACAAGAACCTAATTGTTTGAGGAATGAAAACCTTTTTCCTTATCTCCCTTATCATGAAAGTCAGGAAAGGCTTAAGACAGTCTCCAGAAGAACTGCCTGTAACTCCAGATTATATCTGTCCATGCTGGGAAGGAGGAAACATGTGTCCAATATCTGACCACTTCTGTAGACCTTTTGTGGGATCGAATCTTCACAGTCCCTAGGAGTTACTGGTTTTCATCCTTTATTGTTTAACCTCAGGAAAACAAGGAGAGAATTTAAGGTTTAAAAAAAGATTTAAGGTTTAAACTAAAACTATTAGAAATAACATCAGTGCAAAAAAAGGAAAAAAAAAAAGAAATAGCATCAGTACTAAGACTCAGAATAGCCATTAGAATGTATCCTTCTTGCTTATTTCCTAACTTCTGTCCATAAGTTGAAGTTTATTTTGCTAGAGATTGTAGATATTGGCTATCAAGTTTTATAATGGACAGGTCTTTTTTTTTTTTTTTTAACTTTTTTTTTTTTCTTTTTTTGGCAGAACTGGTGATTGAATTTAGGCCCTTGCGCTTGCCAGGCAAGCACTTATTCTGCTGAGCCATCTCTCCAGCCCCCTAGTGGACAGGTCTTTCTTAAGGCAGGGATGGGGAAAACTCCTGTTTCAATAATCCTCAGAGAGAGGCTATGAAACAATTCTATACCATTGAATACAAAGAAGGTTTTGGGTTGTTTTTTGTTTGTTTTGGGGTTTATTGGTACCAGAAATCAAACTCAGGACCTTGTGCTTGCCACGCAGGTGCTTGTGCCACTGAGCTATGTCCCCACACCTACAAGGAAGTTTTGAAAGCTATTTGTGTAAATATTGCACCATACTTAATAAATAAGGAAAAGAAAGAAGCAGAACAAACTGCAAAGCTATCCCAGTGGCAGTGTAGCATGTGGCATTTCGCATATCTGACAATACTCAGGAAAACAAATAATTTGGCATATAGCCAACTTCACGTCTCTAAACGAAGACAAGGTAAACATTTCCAAGAAACTGAATAATGTAAAGTCTCCCTGAGAAGGTCTTTCCTTATTTTATATGTATTAAGTTCCATACATATTTGTGCCAGAAATTCTTTAATAACCCTAAGCATTTCTCATATCCTTTAAGATCCAAAACAATGTTATTTCGTGACCTCAAAAGCTAGGATAAGCAAAAGGTAACTTGAAACTCATCTTTGCTAAAATCCTGTGTAGAGGAAAAGTTAACAGAATGCTAATATGTTGATTAATGTCTTCTACCACAAAGTTTGATTATTGAAATTTTCCTTGAGATCTTTAGTGCCCCATTATTTCATGTAATGATCATAGCTACCATTTTTCAAATACTTTGCTAGATGTTTTATATGAATTATCTCATTTTAATACTCCTAATCGCTACTTTGCCAAGTTAGCAGGCTGGAACCAGCTCCAAAAAGGTTAAGTAACTCTCTCAAGTCAACATACTTCCAAATTCTTTAATAGACATTTTCCTACAGATACTTGAGTTCTATCACTCCATTAGCTAACGCAAGGGTGACTGGCTAATGTGAATCCATGTTGAATTCTGTTAAAGAAAACTAGTTTACTTAAATTGGCCAAAAAATGTAAATAAAGTACCATATTTCTAATGTTTCCACTAAGTTTTTAAGTTCAGCTTGGTAAATAAAATACTATGGGTGGATTTTATCATAATTGAAAAGTTAAAAATCCTAAGGGATGTTGTTTGTTTTGTTTTTCAGTTTTATCCCTGAGATTTTGCTGAAGTTCTCCTTATCAATCATCATTATCAATACTTTTTTGAGAGGGAGGGGTGCTGGGGATTGTTCTTACTAAGTTCTATTGCGAGCCCCCCCCCCTTTCTTTAAATTTAAGATAGGGTCTCTCTGAATTGCTAAATTCCCAGAGTTGTGCTAGAATTTGTGATCTCCTGCCATAGCCTCCTTGCTGGGATTAAAGACGTATCACCACATCTGGCACATTTCTTACTTTAACACAAATACCATTAATTATAATTGTTTTGCAATTGAAAACCTCGACTCCATAAAAATACAGTCCAGCTACCTTGTGAACCTTGAATGCAATTCTTAGATGGTGATAGTGGAACTGAATTAGAGAAAACAGTTCTTAAGAAAAAAAAATAATAAGGTTTGATGTGAAATTTAGAGAAACCTGAATGAACCAAAGATGGAACCACAGTTCATGATTACCATGAAATTAAACTAGACTCTTCAGATTACAAATTGAGAGAGCAGACAATATTGCTGTGTCCTGGACTTTGATTTATTCTTATTTGAGTACACCCCTATTTATTTTTATTTTTATTTTTTTAAGAAGCTGTGCTTAGATCATCCTAGATTAAAGCAGTAAAAAGAAACAGGTGAAAACTAACAGTGTAGGGCCAGCCAGATAACTCAGTGCACTAAAACGCCTGCTTAGGCAGGGCACAGTGGCTGGGTTCGATCCCTGGCATGCTGTGCCTTGCTGTGCCTTACTATGCGCCTCCCTCCCAGGGCGTGCTGAGACAGCGATGGAGACGGGGCATGGTGGCACGTGCCTGTAATCCCAGCTCTTGGGAAGCTGAACACAGGCAGATCACCAGGTGTCTCATCTATGTAGTGATACCCTGTAGACCCTGCACCAAATATAAGTTAAAAAACCTAACAGTGTATGTTTACCTCCTATAAATAGAATTTCTAACCTGGAGAGACTGGGTTAGATGTGTTTGATTATTTTAAAACGTGGGTTATACAAAAGTATATATTACACATTATTGAAATGTCAAATAGGTAGAGAAATATAATCATTTTTGTTTATTATGCTTTAATAGTGAATTTCTAAGTTTCTATCCTTTTTGGAATCATTTAAGCTTGACGTATTACCATGAAAACTTCTCTAGACTAAGGCTTTTTCCCCTACAGTAACTGGGGATTAAATCCATACCTTGTGCATGCTAAGGCTGTACCACTAAGCTACAGTGCCAGCCCAAAATAAGGCCCTTAGTGAGTATTTTAATGAGCAATGGGACTTACCAGGATTGGTTTCAATATGCTTGTATGTTAAATTTTCACCCAATATATACCTTTGTATTCAGATACCATTGGGTAAGCCTTGCATAGAATTCCAAAACAGAAGCCTATTCTCCACAGACAACGAAAGCAAATTGATTCTATTCTTGCTGTTTCTTAGTATATGTGAATGTGAAAAGTTTCCTTCACAGATAACACTTCAGAACAGATGCATAGGGACTAGGGATGTAGTTCAGTGGTAGTGTTTGCCTAGCATGTTTTGAGGGCCTGAATTCAACTCCCAGTACTACCAAAAGATAAAATAGGTGCATACTTTGAAAGGTTTTCCAAAGATTTGAATGTATTAATTCCTGGGTCACTGATATATCTGAAGAAATCTGACAACACATTGTCATTGAACAGGCTTTTCTAGTAGATATTGAGAGGCCTCAACAAAAAGGACTTGTGTATCTTCAAAAATTATTAATGGGAGTGGATATGATAGTGCATGCCTGTAACTCCAGCACTGTAATTCCAGCACTTGGGAGCCTGAGGCAGGAGGGTCAATGAAAATTTGAACCCAGCCTGGGCTATGTAGGGAGACCCTGACCCAAAAAACAAAACACATTGTTAATAGGAAGAATGTTCTAAGTGCTCACCGAAGAAATCAAGGGTACAACTCTTACGTAGTTTGTAGTCCTATATTCTGATTTTTTTAAACTGTCCTTTACTTATCATACACTCCAAAATAAAAAATGTTGCTGTTCAATTTCCCCTTCTAGTTTTTAACTTTGAACCTCCTTGAGGAAATACTATTTACATTTCATTTGTGAATCTCCCTCAGTCTCTTACAACAAAAGGCACTCAGCAAATAAATATTCACTGTGCCTTCATGGCCAGAATTTGTGTTGATAATTGGAATAAAATTACGCTTTGTGGTTCTCTAATATTTTCCAAGCTTTCAATGGAAGAGAACAAAGTTCATTATTCTACTTCTTTTTTTTTTTTTTAATTGATGTGTTATCAGTTGTTCTGGCTGGCAAAAAAAATCTTCATTCTTCACTTTGTTTCCTTGTTTCAAAATCATAACCATATCACTCAGATACCAGTGATCTCTCCATCCCATCATGATTTCCTCTAAAAACTGCTGCCCACTTACTGATTGTTCCCATTATTAACATTTTGTGCATACTATTTTTTGTGTGTCCTGTTATATAGTGTTTGATATACAACATTGGTGAAAAAAAGATCCTATTAATATTTCTTTGTATTTCCAATCTAGTCCTTTTATGACAATGGTATTAACAATACTGAATTATTAAGTTTTACAATTATAAAATAATGTAGCATCTAACAAGTTGTTTAAATTCAATGTGGAACTTGCCTTACTTTTCACTGGAAATCAAGCTTTTTTATGAAGTCTACTGTCATAATATTGTGGGATAGGAGGTAAAAGGGGAAATAAATGTCTATTTGTGTTTGAATTGGATACATGGCTCCATGAATATATAAATTTCCTCTATAAAACATATCTCTTGCGCACAATTTAGTGATGTTGTCATGCCACAACCACACCATAAAATTGTTGTTTACGTCTATTTCTCTCCCTATGAGAACCTTTGTCTTTTTTTTTTTTTTTTTTTTTTTGCTCCGAATGCCTTCAGGAAGGTTTGGCTGGCTTGAGTTGTGGGGATTGAACCACAGCAACCTGAGCCTGACTGCTTTATTGAAGCAGCCACTTAAAGAACTGAATGTCATGTAACTCAGTAGTGTCCCAAATTTTCTGATCAAGGAGATTATGGGGCTAAAGAGGAAAGTGATCAATGATGTAGAGTGTGCCTAAGGAGAGTCACATGGAGAGAAAACATTCTCTCAGGCTTTCACAGAGAGCACATTGGCCAAGCAATGGCCGTGACTCATCCACATGGCTGATACTGACAAAGGTTCTACAATCTGAGGTAGAGGATCTCAAGATAAATCCTGAGGGGATTTCACTGACCTTATCAGACCCAAAAGCTACAACTCTTGTTGCGTAGGTCTTGCTTTATCTTGGTCTTAACCATCCAGCAGAAAAGTATAAAAACGAAGTATAAGAAGTAAAGCCCTTGGGCTGGTGAGATGGCTCAGTGGTCTGAAGCACCTACTTAGAACAAGCTAAGCTAAGCAAAGCACAGGGACCGTGGTTCAATCCCCCAGCACCACATGCCAGCCAGCCCCGCCCCCTGGTGGGCTGAGCTGGCCACACACACAATAAATAAATAAATAAATAAATAAACAAACAAATAAATAAATAAAATTTAAAAAAAAAAAGAAAGCCATGGTGTTATGTTGAGCTGTAGGGGACTCAGGTCAACAATTTCTGACATTGCCAATCAAGCGGAAGACCCAATACTATTATGGACTACTGAACTCTCTTAGAATATTTTGCTGAGTTTACACACCTATAATATTTAAATGATGGAACTTAACAAAAAAAGGGAATACAGATGAATGTCCATTTTGTATCTGTGTATTCAGAGTGGTTAGGATAGATATATAGTTACATTCTCTTAATGAATAGAGGATTTGTTCTAATGGTATTTGTAAATAGGATATCAAGTCTGCATCTTGTACAGCAATTAACCACTAGGAAGAATGTAAGCAGTGTGTTAATTATTGAAACTGTCGTACCAATTTGGTTTGAAACTATCTCATTGCTATTTGTTTCTCAATAAAATTATGGAAGAAAGAAAAATAAAACCTACGGAAAAAAAAAAGAACTGAGCTAAGGGACAGGCCCCCGAGAACTTTTGTCTTACTCACTGTTACATTACTAGCACTTTGCTCAGAATTTAGCCTATTTTATTAGGAGTTTGATAAACATTTATTGACTGAGTGAATAATGAAATGTATACTCAGGCTCCTGAGCATGAATACCTACTTGGAATTTCCAAAGCTACTATTTCTTCCACAAATGGAAATTGAGGAACACATCAAGAGAACCCACTAACACTTTCCTCACCACATCACCCCACATCTCCCACTACCCTACACAACTCCAGCTATGCAGGAATTACTTGGTACAGATTTATGTCTTAGGTTGACTTTTGCCGTAGTGATGTGGTAGGAAAGATACAAGCTGAGTATGTAGTACATAGACTTAATATAATATAGAATATTAAATTTTTACCTTGTTTTTCAAGTTCTTAACTTTAATGCCCTGGTAAGATTGATAGTATATCTGTCTGAAGTCTGAGCACATAGCTTGCCTAGGGAAGCAATAGACCTTTCTTCAAATTTAAATTAGCTGAAGGTTGGTTGTCCTGTAAGTGAAATGTAATTAGAATATCCTGATAAGCACAGGCCGTCCAAATTAAGCGAATTATCTGAAATACTGGTCTTTTTATCTGCTGACATTTGAGCTTGGAAAGGCTTGGAATAATTAAATTTAATGGTATCCATTTGTATATTGTTACAAGTTGTTTCCTGCAACCCCCTAAAAGCTGCTTTTCTCCTTATCTCGTATTTAATTTGAACATATATTAAATTTGTTTTGTTTTCTGAAACAAGGTCTCACTATTTATTTCAAACTGGCCTTGAACTCACTATTTAGCTCAGGCTGGCCTCATACGCACGGTGATGCTCATGCCTCAGCCTCCCAAGTGTGGAGATGACAGGTATGCACCACACCCAGCTAAATATATCTCATAAAAGAATAATTCTGTAAGAATTATAGAGTAAAGAAGGGTTAGGATCTGAAAACCTAAATACAGATCTTTTGTGCTATAGTCCCCAAAAGTAATCTTGAAAAATAATTCTGAGAAACACTGTAGGAGAGCATTCATTAATTAGATGAAATTCTGTGCAAACCAAAAAACAATACTTCTCTACCCTTAGTATTAGGCTCTTCAGTGCTCTCAACTTTCCTGGAAAAAATGGAGCATTCCCATCATAAGGGGAAAAGCTACATGGACAACAGCAACAGCACTATGCCACCATCTCACCATCACCCAACGACTTCAGCCTCACATTCTCATGGTGGAGGAGATGGCAACATGAAGATGATGGTGAGTGCCACGGGAGGGAGGCTCAAGCCCTTTCTCAAACACTTGGGTTACAGAAATAACAATTTTAGTACTGAGGGGATTTTTTTTTTTCTTTTATTGAGGTAAGTTCTCACTATGTAGTGGAGGCTGGCCTTGAATTCATTGTGTAGCCCAGGCTGGCCTCCAATTCACAGCAATCCTCTTGCCTCAGTCCCCCAAATACTGGGACTACAGGCTTGTGCCATCACACCCAGCTATCACTCTTTTCTGAATTAAGTTCTGGTCTTTATTTTTTGTGTAGAAAAAAGAAAAGACACAAGTTAGTGGAAGTGTAGGATAGTTCTCTTGTTTAGTACATAAACTGATGTCAGTAATTCCTTCAGTGTCTCTTCTTATCCAGACTTTTATCTTAAAATGTAGGAGGCTTCTTTGCCTAAAGTTCTTATTTACTGTATTCAGTCATCTCTAATCAACTTATTTTGGTTTTCTGACAGCCTATGACCTTCTACTTTGGCTTTAAGAATGTGGAGCTATTGTTTTCCGGTTTGGTGATCAATACAGCTGGAGGTGAGTAAGCTACCAGGTGGTGTTTGAAGGTAATAATCACAGGAGAGTTGGTGATAAAGAATTTGGATACCCAACATCTCTTTCTGACCTAATATCTGTTTTGTTTTGTTTTCTGAGGAACCGGGGATTTGATCTGACCTAATATCTGAATCAGTCTGGTCATGTTATATAACCCTGATACTTCCTGTTTCCTAACTAGAACGTGGAAGATGTAATAGTTTGGTCTTCCAGTATATCTCCCTTAAGTAATGTATGTATGTTTTGAAACTCTTAAAAATTACACATATTGTAGATAGAAGTCTTCTGCAGCTCATGTCCTTGCCCAGGGTTTCCTTATTTGATAAGATTTGGTCCTATGCTGACCACTACTGACATGTTCAACTTCCACAAAATAACCTTATGTTAAAAACAGTTCATCTAATATAGCTACTCTTCTCAATGCTAGACAAAATTCCCAGCACCCAGTTAAAGGAAGACAAAACTTATTGTAGCTCACAGTTTGTACAGGTTTTATTCCACAGTTAGTTGGGTCTAAGGCAGGATGGCATGGCAGAGGGGGATTGCAGAGGAGAAATCGCTCATGTCAGGCAGAAGGTAGCACAGTAGAAGGTGACAACAGCCTTCCTTGTGTCCCTTATGTGCACTCACATTCAGGGGGAGCCTTCCCATAACTGACACCCAGAACTATATAAACTAATCAGTGGACTAATTTAGTAATCATATACCCTTGATTCCAGCATCACACACTATAGATTCCATCACCTCTTAAAAGCCCCCTATGCAGTGGCTGGGGTTCGATCCCCATCGTGCCGTGCTGGCCCTCCCTCCCAGGGAGTGCTCAGAGGGCAAATGAGACTGGGTGTGGTGGCTCACACCAATAATCCCCACACTTGGGAGGCTGAAAACAGGAGAATCACTGCGAGTCTGAGATACATGGTGAGACCCTGTAGACCCTGTACTAAATACATAAAAAAATAAATAAATAAAATAAAAGCCCTCTATGATCCCATGAGGTTTGGGGGACATCTAGACACAAGTCATAACATTCCTGTTTTACAGCTAGCTTCGTGAACCTCAAATCATGACATGACTTGCCCTAAATCCTAATATGTTAGAACTAGGACAAGTGCCAGGCTTTCTGGAGCTTAGATCAGAGCTACTTCTAGTGTACCAAATGATGGTTCATATCTTTCCTGATTCTTAGTCACTCTTAATTTGGGGATAGCTGACTATTCCCAAAATTTAATGTATCTCTTCAGCATGCATTAAATTCAGATTGCCAAAACCCAACACTCAGTTGGACTGCCTTAGGTACCAGACTTATCTTGGTTTTTTAATTATTTTAATTCTATTAATAATACAAATAGATGTTAATGAAGAAAATATAAAAAACACTATTCTAAAAAAATAAAATTTAATAACAAAACAATTAGAAAATAACAATAGTTATTATGTTGTGTATCAGGATCTTAAAAGAATAGGAATGGTCATAGGGATAGCTCAGCAGTCTAAGCGCCTCCTTAGGCAAGCAGAAGAACCCAATTTCAATCCCCCATACCACAAACCTTGCAGGCCCCGCCCTGGGTGTGCCCAGCCAGCCATCAAGACTGGGTATGGTGGTGCACACCTATAATAGCAGCACTAGGGAGGCTGAAATAAGAGGATCACTATGAGTCTGAGCTGCGTAGTGAGACCCTATACCAAATACATAAAATTTAAAAAAAAAA